>NW_026652286.1:56108758-56708758 GCF_009828535.3 Hylobates moloch | reverse complement strand
TACTGTATCTTATAGAACTTACAGTATCTTTCACAATACCTTTATTTAGAAAGGATTGAATTAAAAAATTTTCAGAAAATACCTAAGTTATTAGGACATTCTGAAGTGAGTAAACTTTATATTATTTTAGAACTTTGGCAACAAAAATACATCTGACTCTTTCCCCTTGGTGACCATCAGCTGTATACCCAGAGAGATTTTCTGTTACTCTATTCTTTATGAGATTTTTATGCCCATAAATATTAATTCTTATGAAACAATATTTATAGTGGCTAAATTTTATCAAGCATTTTATTTGAGCTAGGCACTGTGTTAAGTATTTTTACATCAATGATAATTTTATCAACACTGAGTGTATGGTTTATCTTGAATTACAAGATGAGTTTGTCGTTGGTCCTCATATATTTAGAACCAAGTAAACAAATTATAACTTTCAGATAAACACAGACTCTGAAAAAAAGACTAAATAATTGTTGATTAATCATTCTGTACCTTTTCCCATAGTTTTTCTTTTGTTTTTTGGTTGCCTAAGCAACTAGGTAAATTAAGTTAACTATGACCGCTAGATATTTCTTCTGAAAACAAAGTTTCTATGTAAGTAAGTTTTCCTATTACACTCACTTCCAATTTTGGGTAGTAGATGTCTTATCATTATTTTTGTTGGCCTTCTCAGGTCAGAGTAAGAAGAATCTATATCCTCCTTCTAGAATGTCTTACACATGCATTATATCTTCAATTTATCAAGAGGCACATTTTTTTCCTAGCAACATACTCAGAGCCAGGGTCTTGAATATCTTTATATGCTCAATGTTTAACGCAGGAGTATCAAATAACTATTGAGCTATTGAATGCATGTGTAATTAGAAAAATATTTCACTCCCTTGTCTTTGGGTAGCTGATTTTTTAAGCCAATGATGAGGAAATTTATTAGTGGCTGATACATACATTACTCCAAGGACATTCATAGGACTTTTTCCTGCATTTGCTTGAAAGACTTTTCACGTTCTTTTCTGTTTCTGAGAGTAAAAAGTGTCATTTGAGGCAGATTTTCACACCTATTTCCAATAGAAGGAAATCATCTTGTCACTCACATAAACATGTAAATAATTAATACGTGGTTCACATCACCCTGCAACTTTGGGACTTAAACTTGTACTACTGGGAAGAACCTAAACAAAAAGCAGAATCAGTAAGATCATTTGGCCTAGGTGGTCAGCTCAAAGAGGCCTCCAACTTTGGATAATTTAATCAGAGGAGAAAAATGATGATTGATTCCAGCCAAGTCTAACCAAAACCTAACCCACTCTGTGTTAAATCTGTTTGGGACAGATGAACTTATGGATCCTAATCTTCAAAAATTTAAGCTGCTTGAGCCTTGCTAAAGGTCTCTTAGAAAGCCTACTCACAGATAATACTTTTATCACTCAACCCTTTATTGAGATCTACCTCATTTATAGGGATAGGGAAGGCATGACAAAGACAATGAGGCTATCCTAATCTGCCACTCCACATTACTAGGTCCCCTTATAGGTGACAGGGGTATATAATTAGTTCTGGCCAATATAATGTGGAAAAAGGCATATGTGTCTCTCCCAGATCAAAGCATAGAAATGTCGGGTTGCCTTCCCTCTACCATTCTCTTTCCTGACACAGGTATCAAGGAGACCTCATGTTTTAGATGGTATAGCTACAAAATGTGGTGTGTTAGTCTAGATCCTTGAATGACTATATAGATCAGAGTGCACTAACCTGCAATGAGTGAGAACTAGCCTTTGTATTATTGAGCTACTGAGATTTCAGGTTTACTGCATTCTTACAACAAACCTAACCTATCCAGATTAACACAATATAACAAAAGAAACAGGAAGAGAATTAACATTTAATGAGTACCCATTGTATGCCTACACTACAGTAGGACCTTCACATGGTCTGCTGTTTCTGTTGTTGATGTATTTACTTCTCACAAAACCTTTATCAAGTTTGGAGGAGCCAGATGGCACCGAAAAACACAGGCAAATGATGTGGAATCTATATTCACAATTGCTTTGATCATGTCTCTTCTGTAGTACCATATCTGTCTTAAAGCAGAAATATTATAGACCTGTCTTCTGTATGGCTACTTATTTAAGCAAGATTATATTGATTAGTTCAATGACCACAGAGTCAGGGAAAACCATTTTGGAATGAGAAGCAAATTTGTGTCAAATGCATATTCAATTATCATCCTTTAGAGTTATTTGGGGGTTTCTTATAAATTGTTACACATGACTCACTTTGGCTCTGTAGGAATTATGTTATTTATTCTCATTATTGGGTATTGTTTGTTATTGCTAATGAATAAAATCAAAAATAGAAATATTATATATTCAAAGTATATCAAATTAAGTACCATAGAGAAGGGGTAAATAGGGACATGTTTACCAAATCATTGCATACAGGAGGCTCTTTTAGCTGATTTAGGAACATTCAATTAAATTCTTTAGTGTGTAAAGACCTCTGGACCTAGAATACCTGAGTTGAAATTCTGGCTCCATGTTAGCTGTGCAGTCAATTACTTAAGCAAGCCACAGGTTTATCATCTCTAAATTGAGAAGGGATTAAATTTACCTTACCTGGCTTTTATGAAAGTTATGAAGTTGTATTTGTATAAAAGCATTTGTGGTCTGGTGTATAGTAGATGTACAATAAAGTGTTAGAGACTCAGTTTGCCATTTAAAATGCATAGAATATTAAGACCCCGGTAGGTTATTCAAATTTAAAACATCAATGACTACTGTTAACTCTTCTAATAAACAGATGTGGACATGGGTTAAATGTGGTCAGAAAGAGCCACATGACTTGAAAGATTCCTCAAATGAGAGAGTTTCCTTTGTGAACTCATCAAGCTCCAGGGTCAAGCTTTTTATTTTGCAAGTTCAAAAACTCTTAATTTGCCAACATCCCAGAGCCAATTGAAAATGAGGATATTGCTTCATAACAGTAAAGCTTACAAGATACTGCTGGAGATGAATAGATGCTTACTAGAGTTCATTAATTTTAATGCAAAAAAGTTTCTAAGCCGGCTAAATGTCCATATACTCTAACCAGTTCATTATCCCTTAATACAGAAATTATAAAGGGAGCCAAATAATAACCCTAAGCTTACCTGTGTCTGAGTAGGCTAGCTTAATCCAGTTCAGATAACCACGAAATCTCAGTATCCTTAAATTCTAAGATGGATTTATCTCTCAAACGTTGTGTCCACAGTGAGTAGTAAGTATCTGGCTCTAAGCCATCTTCACTTAGGAACTCAAGATGATAGAGGGTGTACTTCGTGGAATTGTTTCAGCAAGTGGAAAGGAATAATGAAGGATCTTGCGCTAGCTTTTACAATCATCCACCAAGAAGTGACATACGTTGCTTAAACTCACATTCATAGGCTAAAGTAAATATCTATTTACTTGCTATACCTAAATTGTTATACCTAAGTTTAAGGAGGTGAGGTACAACTGTCTCTTGTACCCCACGGTAGAGAGGAAGTGGATATTGGTGAATATACCTGGTGACCATAGTTGGTCTGAAGTCTAACGACCTCATGGTCTGACTCCTGCTGTCCCTCTAGCAACATAAAGGATGTAATTGCCAGATGCCTATACTCTCATAAAGATCTATGGCTAAGGCCAATAGAATAGAGGGAATAGAACTATGACATGCACTGCCAAACACTGCCTCAGAGACTCCTTTCCTCTGGCAAGAGTTGGTTGCCTCACTGGCCAAACAACTCTCCATTGCGTAGGTATATTCTTTCCTTAGATCCATTAATGAACTCAATTAGGTGGCATTCAGGTCTTGTTGACCTGGAAACTCTTCTACCTCTTTTGGATCATTTACATAATTCTGAAGGTAATATTATTTTCTTCATTTTGCAATTCAGAAGTGCCTAACTGCTTTTCCTCCCCTCCATCCACTCTCTTCCTACAGATTTAAAAAGGTTTTTAGATAAACTCATAACGATACCTTATTTCAATTAAGAGTGTTTGGAGGAGCTCAGGTCCTCTTCTTACTTAATGCGTGGTTTTTCATGCTATTAACTGTCAGAACGACAGTGCAAAAAGTAATTTCAGCTTCCTCATTTGTCCAGCATTGTTTCTTTCTGCTTACAGAGACTAATTGTAAGCAGGGTTTAATTTTTTTTTTTTTTTTTTTTTTTTTTGAGGCAGAGTCTGGCTCTGTTGCACAGGCTGGAGTGCAATGGCATGATCCAGGCTCACTGCAACCCCATCTCCCGGGCTCAAGGGATTCTTCCGTCTTAGCCTCCCAAGTAGCTGGGATTACAGGCACCCGCCATCATGCCTGCCTAATTTTTGTATTTTTGTAGAGACAGGGTTTCACTAGGTTGGCCAGGCTGGTCTTGAACTCCTGACCTCAGGTGATGAGCCCGCCTCGGCCTCCCAAAGTGCTGGGATTACAGGTGTGAGCCACCGCGCCCAGGCAGTTTAATTGTAATTTAATCATCACATGCAGATGTCCTTCTTTATGTATTCCTTAATGAATAATGACCATTTGTTTCCAGGTCATATGAGTCCAAAGGATTGAGTGACTCTTACATTGAACACTTTTGTCTCTATAATTTACTATATATTCTCTGGCCTAACGTTTGAACAGTTCTCTATTTGACAACCATAGTCAACATTTTTCTCCTCCACTAAAATATTTTGGCAAATATTTTCCCCAAATCAGAAAAGGAATTTACTCATTTAATTTTTTGTTACCCGTTGTTCATTCATTCCATTCATCTTCATTTATTCAGATATTCAGCAGACTTAAAACACCTATTATTTTCACTTACTAAGTCATAAACTTCGGGAAGCAAACTAGGAATAAGATAATATTTCTTCTCTCAAAGGACTTCATCTTTGGGGAAAAATAGAAAGACATGGGTCCAAATAATATGAAGCAGTGTGCTGTTGTTTGTAACTACCGAAATTGAGGGTTTTACCATGCTTAGGCATTATATTAGATTTATTCTTCAACATTTACAAAGTACTTTCTCATTAATGATCTTGTGTAACCCTCTCAACAGTTCTGTGGGAGATCGTGTTACCACGCTTTTACAGATGAGGCAATACAAAGTTAAGGAGCTTGCTCAAGGTTTTATTATTATTAACTGACATAATCAATGTTTTCAAAAATGTTCTCATACTATAGGCCCTCTTTAAGTGCTGCACCTGCAACATTTTTGATCATGGATTTCTAATTAGTTGTTTTGCCTGGATCCTTTCACACTAACAAGTTATGAGAATACCAAGACATTCTTGGTGAAAGATTACTTCCATGAGGCTATATTATAGAAATAAAAAACGAATGTTTGTTCGGCAAGCAGCTGCTTTAAAGCATTCTTATCCGGGTTACCTATGCGTTCATTCTTTTTTGTTTATTTAGCTTTTTAAAAAGAAGATTCTTGTTTTGTTTTGTTGTCATTATCTTTTCAGGAGAATAGAGAGCTTGTATTACCTGCAGAAATGTATTTATCTATATTTTGTTGCTCAGCTTAATGAGAAAATACTAGAAGTATGCTGGAAATAGATATCTTTTATAAATAAAGGTAAAGAAAAATAGATAATTTAATGCAATGTAATAGAAAAGTTTGCTGAGGTAAAGATATCAGAGAAAGAGACTGCTAAATATGCACATAAAACTTTGGGGACAGACCTAGATGAGTTTGTTAAAGTCCCTCTCTGATCTTGAGTTTTGTGGAAACAATTCAATGCATTTGGGTGGAGCGTTCATGTTACGACACGCTGAGGCAAGGAAGTTGCAGTATGACATTTTACTGGCTCTCAAAGTTGTTGCAGTTTCATGGGGGAAAGAGAAACATAAGCAATTTTGATAGAATAGAGAAAATGCTATATTTGACTTATTGGGTGTTTTGGGAGCAGAGGGCACAGAGCTAGAAACAAAGCCAGAGTTGGAAGGGTGGACTGAGGTTTAGGGATAGTTTGGAGAAAAATGAGAGAAGGCTTTTTAGTAGAAGCACTTCTGAAGACATTGTGGGTAAAAGTGATGTTGACTGCCATCCACTGGGTAATTATATGTGTGATACTACATATGGCCCTTCACATGAATTACCTCCTATAATTCTCTTCAGTGTTCTGTGAGGTACTACTATTTGCCCATTTTACAGGTGATAAGGCCAAGCAAGACAAGAGAGGACATGGTAACATTGACCTCAGATAGCCTCTGATAGAACTCTGGGCAAGAGGCCTCTGGGTAAAAGAAGACTCAGCAGAAGAGATGTAATGATGCAGAGTTGAAAGATAATCAGGGGTAAAGCAAAAAATAGGGCAAGATAAACATGATATGGTGTTTGAAAATAATCTGTTAAGGCATAAAATACCAAATAAAAAAAGACAACTAGAAACCACAGGAATAGTAAATATCCATATGATAGACGAAATATTAATAATAGCAGGTACTGTTCATTGAGTGCTAACAATATCCTAGGCCTTGTTCTATGTATTTTCCTATATTATCTGTTTTGAGTCTCAATTCTAGAGGGAGTTATTATTATCCTTATTTATAAATGAGATTACTTGGCCAGGCGCAGTGGCTCACACCTGTAATCCCTGCACTTTGGGAGGCCGAGGTGGGCAGATCATCTGAGGTAAGGAGTTCGAGATTAGCCTGGCCAACATTGTGAAATCCCGTCTCTACTAAAAATACAAAAATCAACCAGGCATAGTGGCGTGTGCCTGTAGTCCCAGCTACTGAGGAGGCTGAGGCAGGAGAATCGCTTGAACCCGGGAGGTGAGATCATGCGATTGCACTCCAGCCTGAGCAACAGAGTGAGACCCTATCTCAAAAACAAAAAAAGAAAAAGAAAACCCCCAAGAAACAAAAACCAAACAAGCAAACAAAAACGAATACTGATGGGCCAAAGAGACTAGATAAATATTTCAGTCTCACAGTAAGAAGAAGAGCTGGATTTTGAGCCCAGAAATTCTGACTCCAAAACCCAGGCATTTCTTCACACCAATAATGGGATTAGCATGGTGTATACCCTTTTTTTCCTTTCTTTCTTTCTTTTTTTTGTAAAACTTATGTTTTAGTTATATCTTTCTGAAACTAGATTCCATTTTCTATGAAGGAATTATCTACAGGGCCAGCTTTTCTTATCTGATTTGGGAAGTGTATTTTCTTCTAAATAAAGATGGCTAATCTCATTCACTACCTGTTTCACTGATGCAACTCTCAAGGATTAAACAGTCTTATCTCTAAAACGTGGGGGATTACTGCAGCTCCATACATACTGACACCTCTCATGAGCCTCAGAAAGTCACTCATTCGTTTGCCTTTGTAGATAAGGCTAAACAGTATAATGATGGCTAACGATTCATGGGTAAAGGAAACAACTTAAAGATTTTGGGGTTCTCAAGATTAAAAGAAATTAAAATAATAGATTTCCATATTGTTATCAAGTTGCTAAGGAGTGTAATGAAGGCCTATTTAAAATCACTGTCATTCTGCACAGCATGCCCATGAAATAATATGACGAGAAGACTGTAAGCAAAACATTTCTTAAGAGTCTGAGTTCTTTATGAAATATACATATTTAAGAAACAAGGGAAATAAAGTTCTAAGATACTAGTAAAGGAATGAGAAAAGAAGGACACATTTTAACATTTTGTCCCTTAAGTGCCAGTATCTTGCTTCCTCCTGAGATGAATCATTGCTTCTCTTTTTGGCAATTATGGAACAACATTTCAGTTTATTATATTTTTTAGTAGGTTGAATGGTCATAATGTAGTTTCCTTTAAACTAAGTCTTCCTAACGATTATACTGAAGCTCCAAGTAATTGTAAATTTTAAATTTTTCATGGCATCAATTAAAAATATATATTTTTTCTAATGCCTGTCTTTGCTTAACATATGTTCCTACTGTTCCTTTTGCATGTGTTCTACTTTTCCATTATAATATATAGCTATCTACTTAAGCCTAGTTTAAATTTGTAAGGGATTATATTTCAAAAATAATTTAAGGACAAATCATCTACTGTTGGATTAAGAATTTATTGCAGGAAGGAAACATATTGTCTTAAAGTTTTATTTTTAGGCCTTGGTAGGCCCTCAAAATATATATTAGAGGAATAAGAAAATTAATTGATTAGAAATAAATATGATTTTATTGAATTATATCTGAACAAGAGTAAGATGGAATAAAGGAAAGAAAAAATCCAACTCGGAAAAGATATATTAGACAGAGCCTTCATGTCACCATCTGAGGACTCATTTTGGCTTCTCTTGACTCAAACCTAAGAGAAATAGTTTGTACCAGTTAAGGGTATTTATCTAATTTTGCTGGTAGTGAAACAAATTACTGCAAAAATGAAAGAATTATTTCCAAGAACAATCCAAGTTTTATAGTGTTCTTAAAATATTGATGAAGGGCAAAAAGTAATGGGTGTTTAAATGATGTGTGAGGCTTAGAAATATATGTCATCATTAAAGTCACTTTTCCTCTCTTACGAGCAAACAGTACACTGAAGATTTTCCAGCAAGATTGTCATTTTATGTACCATAGTTCTTATTTCTTAGAATTATAATAGACTAAAAGAGTAGTATTTTACCAGGTTGCAAATAATGTAACACCTATGCCTGTTAAAACTCTTCATTTATGTGGCAAAGCACCTAAGCCAGTTATTCTGATTTTATTGTTATGCAAAGAAGATGCCTTACACAAATCATCTTTTATACGTCAAAGATCCTAGTTGTGGGATTCAGGAAATCTGGGTTCAGCTTAAGCCTAGATTTTTACTATATGACAGGCCTTAATCTCTTTTGACACTTTGTGTTGAAAAAAATATACATAGTTATATAACTGTATTTTAAAGATCATTCTTTCTAGTCCTGGCATTAACTCTGGTTCTGTAAGATTTTGAATAGATCATTTACTCTACAGGATTTCCTTCTTGGTTTAAAGGAAACTACATTATGACCATTCAACCTACTAAAAAATATAATAAACTGAAACGTTGTTCCATAATTGCCAAAAAGAGAAGCAATGATTCATCTCAGGAGGAAGCAAGATATTGGCACTTAAGGGACAAAATGTTAAAATGTGTCCTCCTTTTCTCATTCCTTTACTAGTATCTTAGAACTTTATTTCCCTTGTTTCTTAAGTATGTATATTTCATAAAGAACACAGACTCTTAAGAAATGTTTCGCTTACATTCTTCTCATCATATTATTTCATGGGCATGCTGTGCAGAATGACAGTGATTTTCTGATCAAAATTAGATTATTATCTTCTCATCCAGAAATTCTACTCTCAAGGATTTATCCTAAGGTAAACTATGAAGAGATTTATGCATAAGGATGTTCGTATGTAGTATTATTTACACTAGAAAAAGTGTAAACAACCTGCATCCCTACCAATAGGGATTGGTTTAATTATAGTATAATCATGCATTAGAATTATATGCTGCCAATGAAATTGATGGATACATTTTAATTAACATGGATTATCATATGGCATAAATAAGACTACAAAGAAAATGTATAGTATGCCAAGATTGACAAATGGGATATAATTAAACTAAAGAGCTTCTGCACAGCAAAAGAAACTACCATCAGAGTGAACAGGCAACCTACAGAATGGGAGAAAATTTTTGCAACCTACTCATCTGACAAAGGGCTAATATCCAGAATCTACAATGAACTCAAACAAATTTACAAGAAAAAAACAAACAACCCCATCAAAAAGTGGGCAAAGGACATGAACAGACACTTCTCAAAAGAAGACATTTATGCAGCCAAAAAGCACTTGAAGAAATGCTCATCATCACTGGCCATCAGAGAAATGCAAATCAAAACCACAGTGAGATACCATCTCACACCAGTTAGAATGGCCATCATTAAAAACTCAGGAAACAACAGGTGCTGGAGAGGATGTGGAGAAATAGGAACACTTTTACACTGTTGGTGGGACTGTAAACTAGTTCAACCATTGTGGAAGTCAGTGTGGCGATTCCTCAGGGATCTAGAACTAGAAATACCATTTGACCCAGCCATCCCATTACTGGATATATACCCAAAGGACTATAAATCATGCTGCTATAAAGACACATGCACACGTATGTTTATTGCGGCACTATTCGCAATAGCAAAGACTTGGAACCAACCCAAATGTCCAACAACGGTAGACTGGATTAAGAAAATGTGGCACATATACACCATGGAATACTATGCAGCCATAAAAAATGATGAGTTCATGTCCTTTGTAGGGACGTGGATGAAACTGGAAAACATCATTATCAGTAAACTATCGCAAGGACAAAAAACCAAACACCACATGTTCTCACTCACAGGTGGGAATTGAACAATGAGAACTCATGGACACAGGAAGGGGAACATCACACTCCGGGGACTGTTGTGGGGTTGGGGGAGGAGGGAGGGACAGCAATAGGAGATATACCTAATGCTAAATGACGAGTTAATGGGTGCAGGAAATCAACATGGCACATGGATACATATGTAACAAACCTGCCCATTGTGCACATGTACCCTTAAACCTAAAGTATAATTATAAAAATAAAAAATAAAAAAAATAAAAAAAATTGTATCTTTACCTTTGTTTACAAAAAAAAAAAGAAAATGTATAGTATGCATTTATTTTTTCAAATTAAGTATATTTGAGCAATGTGGATAGGAAAATAATTGTTTATTGTGTACTGTGTTTGAAACACTATTGTAAACACTTTATAAGTATCATCTCATTTATATAAGACTCTGACAGGCATTGCTGTTAAGCTTTTTTTATATTAAACAAATTGAGCCACTGTGACATGCTGCCTCCTAAGAAATTTATAATAATGAACAATGCAATGCTAACAGTGTGCATCTATTAACCTCTTTTATTAAGTACATAGAGGTTTAGAGAGGCTAAGAGCATGAGCTCTTGTCTTATCTTTGCATTTACTAGCTGTGTGCCTTTGAAGTTTCTTGACCTCTCTGTGCCTTGGATTCCTCATTTATAATATAGGGCTAATAATATTTTATACAATTTCTGTGAGAACTAAAGTAGTGAATACATGTAATACAGATAAAATTGTACCTAAACTTGATAAAATATATATTTTTAATGTTAACTGCCACCAATACTGCCATCTGACTAAAAAGGGACAGAATCAGAATGTGAAACTTGTTTAACTTCAGCACGCACTCTCATTTATCCTCTGATCCTCCTATGTCTCTATTCAACATGACAGTGTTCATATTCTCCCAAGATTACAAATGAGTTAATTCACTTTTAAGTTCTCTTCACTGAAGGGTTAGAAAATATTATTTGAATAGGCTCTCATGTGGAATAAAACAAGCAAAACAAAATAGGCGTATATATTTGCATTCTAATCCCTGGAGATTTTTCAGTACTTTACTCTGAGTTATTTGCAGGGCTTTCTCATTCTGGGATTGTTTTCTTAATGGTTTTGGAGAGGAAGTTGCCATCATTATTTATTTATTTTTTCTTGAGACAGTGTTTCGCTCTTGTTGCCCAGGTTGGAGTGCCATGGCGCGATATTGGCTCACTGCAACCTCTGCCTCCCAGGTTCAAGCGATTCTCCTGCCTCAGCCTCCTGAGTAGCTGGGATTACAGGCGTGTGTCACCATGCCTGGCCAATTTTTGTATTTTTTAGTAGAGACAAGGCTTCTCCATGTTGTCCAGGCTGGTCTCGAACTCCAGGCCTCAGGTTATCCACCCACTTCAGCCTCCCAAAGAGCTGGGATTACAGGCACAAGTCACTCCCTCCAGCCCAAAGTTGCCATTATTTAAAAGGAAAAGACAAAAAGAGATATTGGTCAGTAAAAGTTGTGGTTCTACTCAGACTATAGAAGCCTACATTATTTTTATATTGGGCTTCTTTTATTCATTCAACAAATATTTGTTGAGTGTCCACTATATTTCAGGCATGATTTTAGTGTGTCTGCTAGTGTTTCCTGTGGTCTGTCTAAAGATTACTGTATTTGTTATCTATTCTGCATGGTGTATTAGTGTATTTCCCCAAATCTTAGTGTATTAAAACAAGCACTTATTATCTCTCATGCTTCTGTGACCAGGCATTCAGATAAGACACAGCAGGGATGATATGTCTGCACTCTGAATGTCTGAGCCCTCAGTGGGAAGACACAAAGAGGCTGGAATCATCTGCTGGTTCATTCATTCAAATGTTTGGCAGTTGGTGCTGGCTCTCTGCTGATTTCTTTACTAGGACTATAGTCTGGAACAGCTACACATGGCTTCTCCGTGTGGCCTGGACTTCTCACAACATAAAGGTTGAATTCCAAAGGCAAGCCTCCTGGGAGACAGCCAAACAGAATTCATATCCATCTTATGACCTAGCTTCAGAAATCACATAGCATCACTCTTGCTTTGTTTTTTCTTGAACAATTAACATTTGTAAACTGTAAAATTCTGTACAAGTGTTGCTTGTTATTGGTGTTTGATATAGTTGAATGTCATAGCTTTTCAGTATTAATGAACTCTGATTTTCTGAGCTTGGATTTCTTAATCTCTAATTTTTCTGAGCTTGGATTTTGTTCTCCATAAATAAGTAAAGAATGCAGTTGAAATGATTAAAAGAGGAAAATTCTGAAATATTTTTTTGAAAAAATGCAGTCTATTTTGTAAGTATTTGTTTGTTTATTATGGATTTGAAAACTTTTCCAGTAACTTGTACTCTAAAGAAATAATTTCCATTCATGTCAAGTGAAGGTCAGCACACAAGCCATTTGGGGAGATGTTAGAGTCAGATAGATGTGAGTTGAACTGCTGCTCTTTTATTAGCTATGTGATTTTGAACAAGTTTCCTAACTTCTCTGAACAACAGGGTACTTATGTGTAAAATAAATACATATATTCTTAGAGATTAGATAATAACTAGAATTTTAGTTCTTGTTATTTGAAGTACAGGGTGCATAAAGAGTTATATACCTCATATAATCAGCAGTTGTTACACTGCAGTTGGTGGCCTGCGGAGCATCAGTGTAGGGATGTATACAATCTGACTTAAACAGAACCATCGATAACTCACAAGGCACATTTTTGCAAAATGGAAAAATATAACCTCCCCTAGGAGGTCACAGTACCATGCCACAGCACACAGCTTGGGCACCGGAGTGTGAATTGTATTTCTGTCTTCACTTATCCCCAGGTGGGTTTCTTTGGGCACACAACAGCTTGCACAACCAGACATTGTGGCCCAGTGCATTCCTATCTCTTTATAATTTTACGCTAGTTGTTTGTGGTAGAAGTCTTTATTACCAGAGTTAAATGCAGTGATGCTCTCTAAACAGGCTCTCAAAAACTTGGGGGTACCTGATTTGTAGCATGATATCTATGGTGTGAATACTCCCACAAGCTACCAACATTTTAACAACTAGATTGCGAAACAGTTGTCTCTCACTTGTCTATAGGAGACTGCTTCAACACACCCACTGGCAAAGAGTGAAATTTGAACAAGTGCCAGAAAACAGCCCTGGGACCACTTTATTCCCCTTAGACACAAATCACTCTTAGAGTAGTCCCCATAATAAAATAGAAAGCCTTCCAGAAATATGGCCAGTGTCACAGTAGATAGTTTGCTTTTTTTTCTTTCTAAACTATATCTATTTGACCGCAAAAAATATTAATATTTCTCCCCAAATGCTTATTGATACCTTATGGAAGACAGAAACATTTTAGAACATCACATATCAGAAAAGAATAATGTGTCGTAATATATATTTTTTAATGAGATACACTGCTACAACATGGTTTTGGAGAAGGAAAGACAGATGTCACATGTCTTATCTTAGGCGCAGAAGCCAGGCTGCGCCAGCCAAGAACAAAATAACCTATTGGTTACAACTCGTCAGAGCTCAACATGTGCTATCAGCTCATGCTTCTATATTTTTGGTAACATCTAGCAGATTTTATGGTCACAGCAAATGCCATTTTTAAATTACAGAAATGCAGGGTGAATTATAACAAAAGACCTGGCTGTTGGATTGTTTTAGATTTCCCTTCAGTTTTGGTTTTGATAGTCTGTATCTTATCACAAATAAGAGTTAGACAAAAGCATTTTCCAATAAGGGCAAATGTTTGGTTAGAAGAAATGCTCATCATCACTGGCCATCAGAGAAATGCAAATCAAAACCACAGTGAGATACCATCTCACACCAGTTAGAATGGCCATCATTAAAAAATCAGGAAACAACAGGTGCTGGAGAGGATGTGGAGAAATAGGAACACTTTTACACTGTTGGTGGGACTGTAAACTAGTTCAACCATTGTGGAAGTCAGTGTGGTGATTCCTCAGGGATCTAGAACTAGAAAAACCATTTGACCCAGCCATCCCATTACTGGGTATATACCCAAAGGACTATAAATCATGCTGCTATAAAGACACATGCACACGTATGTTTATTGCGGCACTATTCACAATAGCAAAGACTTGGAACCAACCCAAATGTCCAACAACAATAGACTGGATTAAGAAAATGTGGCACATATACACCATGGAATACTATGCAGCCATAAAAAATGATGAGTTCGTGTCCTTTGTAGGGACATGGATGAAACTGGAAAACATCATTCTCAGTAAACTATCGCAAGGACAAAAAACCAAACACCGCATGTTCTCACTCATAGGTGGGAATTGAACAATGAGAACTCATGGACACAGGAAGGGGAACATCACATTCCGGGTACTGTTGTGGGGTGGGGGGTGGGGGGGGCGAGGACAGCATTAGGAGATATACCTAATGCTAAATGACGAGCTAATGGGTGCAGGAAATCAACATGGCACATGGATACATATGTAACAAACCTGCACATTGTGCACATGTACCCTAAAACCTAAAGTATAATAAAAAAAAAAAAAGAAGTTAGTATGACCTCCCTTTGATTCTATTATATTCACTTGAATTTGACAAATATAAAAAGGCCACGGCCTCACTGTTCAAGAAGATTATGATTTAAAAATTGGACTTAAACAATTTACTGTGGCATAAGGTCATAGTAGTAAAATAATAGTGCTACTACTACTGGTAGTAGTAGCCGCAGTAACAGCAACTACGAGAAAACCGTATTTGTATTCAGAATCTGCTACCAATTGGCTGTGTTAATTTGGGTAAATTTATTTGATTATCTGAGCCTGTTGCCTCATTTATAGAATGGGAATCCTATCTCACATGATAAAGAGAATATATTGCCTGTAGAAGTTGGCTTCAACACACTCATTGGCAAAAAGTGAAATTCAAGCAAGTGCCAGAAAACAACCCTGGGGCCTCTTAATTCCCCTTACACACAAATCATCCTTAGAGGAGTCACAATAATAAAACAGAAAGGCTTCCAGAGAAATGCAAAATGTCATAGTATGTACAGTTTTTAATGATATCATCAAATCATTGTTGTGAGGATTAAATTAGATAGCATTAAAATTATTTAATGAAAATTAATCTTTTGTTGGGTGTATCTGTAAACTAGGTCACGTAGTGCTTGCAGCAATGAAGGAACACATACATGTTTGTCCCTTTCTTCCCCATCCTGGCACTCTTTATAATAAGGAAAGGGCTGTGGATATTCAGAGTCAGAGGAGATCCCACTTGATACAAGGGACCAGAAATGGGATTGTGAGAAAGGTGATGTTGAGAGAAACAAGAATGAGAGAGGTGGTTTTCAGAGTCATACCCCACATGGAAGGTATGAATTGAACAACTGCATGTTCATTGTGGCAGGATGACATAAATATGAGAATGAACTACTTTAACCACCTCTCTGAGAAACACAGCTGAAAATCCATAGCTCACCAATAGTGAATAACATAAATGAGTTTTACCTAGATATAAAGATTAACACTTTGATTAAACTTTGGAGAAATAATTGCTTTTAAGGCATAAATATTGAGGATGCTTAGAATAACAATCAATTTAAAAACTTATGTTAATTCCATGTTTCCAGGTATCAACAGATTGCTTCTTTTACTCTGACTTATTTAGTGCCATTTCTATGAAATATGAAGGAAACAGGGAAATCACTTACTTTTCAGAGAGTTTCTTTTGAAAGTGTTTTCAAAAGCAAATCTGACTGGGTATGCTAGCTAGCTAGATTTTTTTTTTCAATTACCTCTGGAGAAAATGGCTTTAGAATACTTCTAATAGAGCTAATTCTTAACTATTTTCTGCTCACTTGACATTACCGAGTAAGAGTGATGTCATTCTTCCATGCAATACACATTTATTGTATAGTTTCTGTCAATGACATCAAGATAGTAGTTTAGAGCATACACTTAGTCTCTGTTAGGATAATCTGCCTTCTCCAGGAACAATGTCTTAAGAAGAGACACCTGCACACTCCTCTCCAAGAAGCTTCATGTCATTCTGCAGAACCATCTTTTTATATCAGGAGGTAAAAATGCTGTTAGATTCACCTAGGCAATTTGTGAGAGTTAGGCTTTAGTGGCCTCAAAATGAGGGCACTGCAGTGCAATCCTACTGGACAAGGATTTACCAGAGCCACATTCTTAGAGAAAAACCCCCTTCACTGAAGGGTGTCAGTCAACTGTTGCAGAACAAGCATTGAATCAGGAGTCAGAAAAGAAAGTTTAAAGCTTTGGTACTACCAAAAATGAGGCGAATGAGCTTTAGACAAGTCATATGACAACTCTCCATATCTATCTCCCATTTGTAAATTAAAGAGATTAGACTAGATACACTCTAAGTTCCTTCTAGCTTTGGCATTACTGCCACTCTATGTTGGGCAATTTTTCTGGCTTACTTGAAGTATTTTACATGTTGTAACGTTTATTCTTGTGTTGCAAGAATGAGATTTATTGATAATTCATTGTATAACTACAAGGATAAATATTTTTAGTTGTGAAAAAATTAAGTGATAATCTCTCGAATTAGCAAGATTTGAGGATAAATATTTATCAGAAGTATATATATCTATAAATATTTATCAGAAATATATTTTCAGTTGCTGGTATGGTCATATTCTCACAACCTGACCTTGATTAAGTATACCCCAAATATGTTGTCAACACCTAGTTTTTGACCCTCAATAAATAGAAGTAGACCAAGAGTTTGAGATGGGCTTAAGTATGAACATTAGGTGAACATCTAAATAAGATCCTTGAAGTTAAATACATTTTGCCAATAATTCAGATTTAATTGTTTTTATTGAACTACAAATTTTAAATTAGTCTTATTTGTTAAAAGGATTACACAAACAAAAATTACCCTGTTTTAGCTGGGTTTATAGTCTTATAAAGTCTGTGCCAAAACCTGACATATTAAACATTTAGTGGAGGCAAATATTAAACTTATCGAGACACAAGTGTATGTTGATGTTTCTGAAGACATTTTAATATTTGTCTCACCAAAGATTTTTAAAACCAGTTTTATATCCTAAAGATTCGTGTGAACTTGAAAAGCATTTTGACTTAATTTTTGAGTGCTCATTTATGTATAAGCCAATAGGTAGCATGCTAGATGCAATGCATAATATATGTATATACACATAAACATATTTAAACATGTATACGTGCACACTAAGATCCAATCGTTTTTACGTTGGGATTATAGCCATAAGATAGCAATACAAACTCATCCTTTTAGAAAAGATAGCTTATTCTAAATATTTCTGGCGAAACTGGGACCTGTTCACGTGGCTACACTTGGTTTGCCCCAATAGGTAATTCAAGGAAAGTTGGGGACCGGAATTTGGGTAATGTCATTTTCGTGACAGTTGTGATTTTTAAGACCTCTTTTCTTTTTCTTTTTTTTTCTTAATTTTAAATCAGTTTCTAATGCTACTATTTTAGCCAGAACTGGCTGAACTGTGTAAGAAAAACAAAATCTTTTAAGTAACTTTGGAGCAGTGAGTTTTATCTTAACACCAGTAGCTTGGTAACAGCAGATTGAAAGCAGGAGGAGAAAGGAAGATAGAGAGCTTTACAAGAAAGTAGGGGGTAAGGATAGAAAGAGTGAGGGAGTTGAGGAAGGGAAGACAGACCAGAACAGAGAGAAACCAGTTTCCAAAACAAAGTCATCAGCAGATGAAGGAATTCCTTACTGTGACAACCTAATTGAGAGCTCAGATTTCAAACTGGCTGTTCACCCCTTCCCTTTCCTCCTCGTTTAAAATTGCTGCTACGGAATCCCCTTGCACTACTTTTCCCCTTTTCCTTCCCTCAGACAACTCTTGCTCTCCAAATGGGAGAGTATTCCAGAACCAAAGTCTGTCAGATTTCAGCCATTACTGACCAGAACAGAACAGAGAGAACTCAGGAGCCAATGGCTATTAAATTTCAGCCAAATAAATAGAAAGTAGAAGAGCAAGAGTTGTTGGAGAAGGACAGAGGGGGCTACAGGAGAAGAGGAAAAGGGGAAAAGTAGAGTAAGGAGATATCACAGCAGCAATTATAAATAAGGAGGAAAGGGAAGGGGTGAACAGCATTCCTCAAGGGGTGCCCTTGTAATCTCTGAGCTGTCAGAGAACTCTCTAGGTAGCAGAGACACCACAGAACGTGTTCAGGGGGCTTCTTGTCTACTACTATGGAGAATTATCCATTAAGTCAGGGGTCTGGGAACCCCAGTTCCATCTGGGTTGCCAGAATATTACTAGCTGATGGGTTCTTGGCCCCCAGTGAAGAGAAATAGACCAAGAGTTTGAGATGGTCTTGAGAAAGGCGGTTTATTGGGGATTTTAGCTCAAGCAAAAAGGGAAACACAGTGTATAAGTCAGCACAGTGTATAAGAAAAATAGGGAGGGCTCCCTGTCCTGCTTTCCCTGTCTGTCTTAGTGCCAGGAATGCCCATCTTTGTCCTGAAAATACATCTATTAATAAATTCTACATTGTTTGTCTAATTGTCTGTTCTTTGCCCAGTACGTACAGAATAAAATACAAAATCACCAACATACCACAAAATGTTCTTTCTAATTTGCCCTCCATAAAGTTACTCATCTACCTTTTTTATCACTTCTTTGTACATACTCGTGCCATCTTGAACTTCCTTTGTCGTTCAGTTTGCAAGCGTTTATTTGTGCATATATTTGCCTCTGCCAGGGAGAATGGTCCTTACCATTTATGCAATTGTATCTCTTACATAGATACATTGCATACTTACTTCTACTGGAATGATGTTCCTTGATTTCTTGCTTTCCAACTTTTACTCAGCCTCAAATATAAATTTATTGAAGTCTTCCCTGACTCCAAACTCCTCCCCAAGCACTTATCTCAGTAAATGACAATTGTTAGTTGACATGCCATTCTTCCCCATTAGACTATGAACCCCTAGACAACAGAAACAATGACTTATTTATTTCTAGATCTTTGGTACCTAACATGGCTGAACTAGGAAAAAATTCTTATGAACATCTGGTAAATTAAATGAGCAAATGAAAGCAACTTAAATGAAATCCACTCTATCCTCACCTCTTCTTTGAAATCCATCTTGGCTTATCCTCACCAATTCTATCACCTTCTTTTCTAGTATTTCCATTTTCTTCTTATCTTTGCTGATTTAGATTCAACTATGTTTACCAACACTTGTGCTTTATACAGTCATGTACCACATAATAACATTTCAGTCGACAGTGATTGACCACATATATGACAATTGTCCTGTAAGATTATATCACACTTTTACTATACCTTGTTTATGTTTAGATATGTTTAGCCACACAAATACTTATCATTGTGTTATAATTGCCTACAGTATTCAGTACAGCAACATGCTGTACAGGTTTACAGCCTAGAAACAATAGGCTATATTACATAGTTTCGATGTGTATTGGGCTATACCATCTAGGTTTATGTAATTACATTCCGATGTTCATACAACACTGAAATCACCTAACACACATTTCTCAGAATGTATCTCTTGTTGTTTAGCAACCCGTGACTCTATTTCATTTTATTTTTATGAGGCTGTATTTCCTATATTTTTTGTCTTTCCATAGAGTTCTACCCATGTGACTAATAAAGCTGCAAATATTTCAATATGAGTGTTATTTGTTGTGTGTTCATGCCTCTTCATATTCATATTATCTATTTTGTCTATAATTAGGAAGAGAAGTTAAAAAATCATTTTGCTACAGCAATCCAGCAGAAGTACTGGATAAATATTTAATGATAGTAATGTTGATTTATTACAATGTACAGAATGAGAACAAAGAAGTTGCCACCATTATGTGATGGAAATATCCACTGCAAGAATTTGTTGCTACTGAAATAGCTTTCCTACCATGTCTTACTTTTTGCTGAGGCTTTAAAGGTTTAAACGATTTCCTGAATTTTAACTTTAATTCCAAGGCCATACAAATAAGACTCTGGGCTTTCCTGTGCCATCAGCCTAATGTTTTAAGGATAGGAATAGATTGTTTCTGATCTTTGATTTGGTCTCTAGGTCTAATGGAATTTTCTGTGGCATTTCATATAGTGACTTATAGTCAACTTTCTCTATTGCTTCAGTGTGTTTTCCTTAAACTCATTCCTCTTCCTAATCCTTGCCAGATTAATATTCCTAAAGCTATTCATCATTTAACTATACCATAATAAAACCTTCCAATTTTAGGTACGTTGAAGATAGACTGTTATCTAGAAATAGTTATACCATGATATGATAAATATTATTAGAGATTAGTCATTATTTAATGAGTCCTTGACTGTTGTCTAGTAATATGCTAAGTACTGGGATAGACTAGTTTGGTCCCTGTCTGAGTGTTTGGGAAGATTCACAAAGGAAATGTCACTTCACTTGGTGCTTGGAGGTGAACTAGGAACTCACTACCTGATTCTTATTTCCTACTAATTCCTCACATTAGTCAACGAGTCTCTCTGCTCTAGAGCAAAATGGAATAGTTATGAAAGGCTAAATAGCAAGGATTAAAATGTTTAAAGCAAAATGGAATAACAAAGGAGAAACTGGAACTTGGTTTGTATATTAAACTCTAAAATTTTGTATATTTTACAAATATTCTGGTACCTACTTGGTAAATTTGATTTTTTTTACCTAAGTAATTTTGAGAAACATGGTACTTTAAAGAAAGAGCTAAGCTCTAAAGCGTGTCTTGGTTAAATCCCATGATAAGGACCCAGTTATGGACAAAATTGAAAGTGTTAAAAGGCACTCATCTCAAACACTAACAGCAGTTCTGGCTGCAGGGGAGTAAGGGAGTTAAAGGCAAAGATATAAGAATGTGGTATTTGGAGTCTTCAATTGGTGTGTCAAATCAGTGCAGCATGGGTATACATGTGAGAGGTCTGGTGTGTGGAGAGAACATGCACAGGGAGGATTATTGTTGTTTTCCACTTGGCTGAGTTTGAATGGAAGGACTAGAACAGAGAGTGGGAAAATATGCATTCCTCTCTTCCTCTGGGAAATTCAGAACTAGCCAACAAGATCTAATTAACACACATGGAAGTCAAGGGACCATTTTATGGTAATCCAACCTACTTAATCACATGTGCACTAAACCCAAAGTTGTCCACTCAACCCAATAAGGCATACCCAATCTCCTCCTTATATTAATTGATTTCTGTGTTATAAAATGTAGTATGAAAGATAAAAAGAGTAAAATAACATTTATGGAGAATCTGCTCACCATCAGGTATTGTGCGCTTTGTTTTTTAGTTATTCATGTTTAATTCCATTACAAAACTCCAAAGTAGGTATTGTTTTTAATTTGTATTTTCCCAGCATTTTACCATAGTAATTTTCAAACTGGATGGAATATTGAAAGAATAATTCAATAAATGTTCATATTTCCTGGATTCAATAATTGTTAGGAGTATGCCAAATATGTGTTATCTATCTACCTATTGAATTATCAGTCTTTTGATATATCTTTCCCTAAGTAGATAGCCAGATTATCTTCACAGAACAATTTGAAAGTAAGTTGCAGACATAGTAATTTTAATATTCATCTTCTATAAAACTATAATGGTGTTACCACACAAGAGATGATTAACAGTTACTTTGTAACATTATTTAATATCCAGTCCCTATTCAAATTCCCCTACTATTCACCCAAATTATTTATACCAATTTTTTTAATAAAGCAAAATTCAATTATGGTTCATTCATTCATTTGGTTCTTATTTCTTTGGTGTGTTTTAATGTAAAAGGGTCTCCCCAACTTTCTCCCATGCCACTGGCCTTTTCTCCCAACTTTTATTTTGAATAATTAAAAACGTATAGAAAAGTTTACAAAAAAGTAAACAAATCCCTTTACACCCTTCACCTTATTCATCAATTATTAGCATTTTGCCACATTTACTCTCTCTAGCTTGCTCCTTCTAATTCTGTCATTTCCTCTACATGGCATTTTTTCTATAAATAAGTTTTCTTTCATTATCTTAAAATGTTATTTCTATGACTTACTGCTTTTCTCTTAATTAGCAACTTTTAGAATAAGAAGTTGGTGTAAAAATCAGCTCTAATAATGACAAATGATTCTCAATTCTTAAAAAAGCATTATCATTCTTTTTGATACTCAAATTATTATCAAATTTGCCTAGGGGAATCCCTTCAAATTGACTTTCTGGTTCCGGAACTTTTGCTGCCCAAGATACAGAGTCAGCCATTTCACGAAGATGTCCTAGCTCCTTTTAGTAGAAAATGATAAACAGACACCAAGATCTTTGTGCTAGATATGCTCATTGCTGTTGGGATATCACTGACTCCTAGGCCTTTTAGTGAGCAGAGATAGGAAATTTATATATATTTTAAAAGTCACGAGTAGATATTGATATTTCCAATTCAAATCTAACATTGCATGATGTTCCCTTAAAATTTCTTGCTTTTATGTTTGTAACTCCTTTCTGTTACACTAAAATTTTTGTTTTCTTAGTATTTTTACTTATTCACTTTATCCTAACAAATACTGTCACAAATAACATTGTGGATACGGTGTTTTGTATTTACAGAGGTATGGCTATAAAGTAGAATCCTATAAATGGGATTTCTGAATTACGGGAAAAACGCATATGTACTTTTGTTAGATATTGCTAAAAGTACTCTCATAGGGGTTCTAATACTTAGTACCCCCACTAGAAATATGTGAGAATTCCTGCTGCTGCTTGCCAACAGAGCATGTTATCAAATTAGAATTTTTACCAACCTGATAGCATGAAAGAGTATCTCAGTGGAATTTTGTTTCTCTTATCAGTGATGCCGAACATCTTTTCCTATGTTTGGGAGCTATTTGTCTTTCTGTTTTTCTGTATGTAGTCGTTTGTGTCTTCTGATCATTGTTCTCTTGGGCTTTTAGTGGTTTTCTTGCAGACTTCTGGAGGCTCTTTCTATATTAAAGTGATCAGATCTTTGTGTTTGTGATGTAAGCTGCATATACATTTAGTTTGTTATACATCTTTAGGAGAAAAATGTCCTTTTTTAAATATTGAGCACATATGTTTGCATCACAGTTACAAAAGCTTTCTTTTCTCTTAGATTATTAGAAAATTAGTCATAATCATGTTTTCCTCTTTTCTTCTAATACTTGTACATTTTGCTTTATTTAACATCCAATTCTATGATGCATTTGGAGATTATTTTAGTGCATGATTGGTGTGAGGTACTGATCTAGTTTTGTCTTTTTTGAAATAGCTATACAGTTGTCTCAATATTATTTATTTAAAAATTCCTCTTTTTATGACTGATTTGAGATGTCAACTTTATCATACACTAAATTCCATATATATTTAGATCTTTTTCTCAACTTTATTTCTGTATTCAATCTGAGTAATGTGGCAACATCAAATTATTTTAATTATAGATAATAATAGCCTCCCCTTAAAAAAGTGAAGGGTCAAAAGCTTAATGAGATAAATAGTTTGCTAAAACTCAGTTTATTAATAAAATATCAGAGCTAGGATTTGACCTATGGCCACTCTGTCTTGGTAGGATTTAAATATACATTTAGGCAAAATATTTATCTCAGTCAAATAAGTCTATCTGCTATTTATGTCAGAGAGGTACTCTGAATAAGCGGTGGTTTTGGGTAGCTTAAACTATAAATATTAAGAAGACAGAGTAGTTTTGTAGCATAAAAATGATTATTTTGTTAAAAGTATTATTTCCTAATATATGAATTCTCCTATGTACTATAGTTCCAAAAACTCTTGAAGAACCCTTTACAGAAGCGGGATTTCACATGCATAAATATTATTAGAGTATAAAAGGCAAACTTTAAACTGATTTAAGCCATAATGAAGCTTGAGGATGGGGAAAGTCTCTATCATTGTCTCTATGGCCCACTCTCATTGTCTCTTATGGTGCACGTAACATGAGAATCTCTATGATGAGTGTGCATTCTTTTACAAATATGAAGAAGATCCACTAGTAAGTAGATATGAGGGAAATAAATGCCACTTGCCTAATGTTAAGCAGTTTAAAATAAAAACAAAAACCCACTGGCAGAAGCCATCTGGTCCTGGCAACTTTCCCGGTTAAACACTTTTAATTGCTTCTGTGATCTTGGTGGGTTGGCATGCCATGGTTTCCAGGGATTTAGGAGAATTGTCCTTTAGGAAGTAATCACAGCTCGTTGTACAAAAGAACTCTGAGTTACCAAAGCAGGCAACATGTCCTGCTGTGGAGCCGTGATAATGGAAGTGAATCAAGAGTGTGACGGTTTATTATTTGAATTAAATTTATTGTGATAGTCTACATAGTATGACTTAATATTCTACATACTATGACTTTCCAAGGGCCAACAATGTTCAACCTGGAATGTTCTGTCAGCTTTGGCAATGAATCATAAGTATGTGATGACCTATAATGGATTTTTTTTGTTTATATTTAGGGTCATTCATGTGACTCCGAGGTCCCTTTTCTATGCATTGTCTTCAGATTTTTGCTTAAGAGTTGGGAGAAGGTATTCCCAACATAACACTGATTACTATATGTTTGTGTATAGATATGTGTATATCTATATACGTGTGTACATTTTTCTCTTATTCATATCTATTTATGTTGAATTTCATTCAGAAGAAGCTTATTCAAGTCCACCATAAGCTTTTTATCTTAATATTAATAATTATAGTTAACATTTATTGAGCAATTATTATGTGCTAAGAACTATGATCAGTACATTTCACCTCTTGATGTAGGCAAACTCATAATTTTTGCTTTGAAAAGACAAAAAAGCTAAACTCTACACTACTGAAAAATATTACCTAAAGTCAGAAAAGATAGTTAAATCATAGGACCATTTAAGCCAGGTCTTAAATGTGATGCCAAAGTCCAAACTCTGAAGAGATTGAGATATAGGGATATTAATTCTCTGTGCTCTGTAACATAACTAGATTCTTACAAAGCTAGGGTTAGTGCTCATGTTTACTATCTGGCAAACCACGACTCTGAGAAGCCATTAGTAACTAGGCAAGAAGCTTAAGTCTGAAGCTGAATGTACCAAGCATCATTTGTTGCTTCCTCTTTATTCCCATAGTTGTTTGTTCATACCTCGGTTGTAGCAGCTGCCATTGTACATATTATTCTCTGTTGACATGCTTGTGTACCTGATGCCAATATGAAAAACTAGGATCCTCTACTATTCATATATGCTCCCAGAGCACCCAGCACAGCCCTTAATACATAGTAGCTTCTCAATAATGTCTGTCGAATCAGTGAATTTAGTTCCTAATACAAATTATCTCTGTACCACCAACGCATTGCAAGGGTAACCATTTTTGAATATTTTAGAGTAAAATTAGATTGGAATTTTGCATATTTGATGTATGTTTCTATATACATAACTGCTAATTCATTCACTAAAGGTGAACTTCAGTTTATGCCCGAAGTGGAGGACAAGAGGACATGGATTACATTCCCTCTTCTCCCTTTCTCTCTCAGTCTACTCAAGAAAAGAGTATAATACATTGATCAAGTCTGGTATTGTATGCCTTTTATTTTCAGGGACACAGATAATATTGAAAACCTAAAGGTGTGTTCAAGATTAGGGATTTTCTTCCAGGTACAACATGTATCATTCACACATTCCTTGTTTCATTCAGCATTCATTGTACATCAAACATGATAGACCCCGAGGATACAGAGAGGAATTGGGCACAGTCCCTTCCCTCAGTGAATGCATAGTCAATTTGGGCATCATAATCAGGTAATTAAAGTACAATGCACCCAGATAGTGGGGGCAGTTTCATCTACAAAGAAATAATAGTCCATCAATACTGCCTCATCCTCCCCTCCTCTTGTCTCAAGCGGTGTTGAGCTCAGGCACTGTCTGCCAATTGTGGTTTCCAGACAACAAGAGTATTAGGAGTGCAGTCCTTAGCACAGAGGGCTCAGATGTGACCAACCTACAAGAGGCCTTTTCTTGAGATAGCATCACTTTCTCTCTTCTCCTTTCTCCCACTCTTCAAACTTCTCTGATATTCCTGAGGAGGATGGACCCTACCCTGACCCTCTCATTTCTGACTTATTTTTATTCAGAGCAGCTGGGTTCTCAGAGGATGCATCCCATGAGGAATACTGTAATAAACAAGCCTCTGTCTGAGGAAAAGACACTGCCTGGTAACAGAAAAGAATTAAGCACTGGAAAGTAGGAAAGCAAAGTCTGTGAACTGGCTCTACCCCTTGGTGTGACATTGAGCAAGGGGCTGAACCTCTCTCAGATCCAGATTGTTTTTTTCCCTAAGTCAAAGGTGCTGGCTCAGAGATTTCTTTTCTGCTCTAATATTGCATCTCTTTGAAGACTGCCTTGTAACCAATAGAATTGGATTTTATATAATAAATACCTACTCCCATTTATGCACTTGACACTTCCAAAAGCTAGCTCTTACATTGTTAAAAATTTGGTAAAACTCAAAAATCATTCTTCATTGCAAAAAGATCAGGTGTGTGATATTTGTAGTGGCCTATTAAAGTCTTTGTAGGTTCTGAAACCTTTCCTTAAAAGACCGGGACCAGTTGTTAAGTTGGCCGCTAATAGTTTTGCTCAGCTGAAGTCTAACTGAAGTTAAACCTGTTATTGAATTTTTGTATTTTCAACCCTCGTGAGTGATGATGTAGTCATTTCCTGTTCACCATTAAAAAACAGAGAGAGTAATAAGCCACTCCTAATTGTCTTTTCATTTCTTTGGAACTAAACTGGCATCCTTCTTAATATTTATATTTTACTCTGAGTGTAAAAATGTGATAAATTGTGACTTTACATCCCTGTGAAACATGAAAGGTGTTTCTTAACATAGGTTCATTTCTTAGTTGTTGGACAAGCATTTTAGTAGTAGTGGCTGAGCAATGTTTCTTCTACCAAGAAAACTAGATTTATGTACATGCTTAAAACCACAGTGGTCACTGTGTTTATCAATTAATTTCAGTTATTTTACATGTTTATTTGCATTATTAGGTAGTTGTTGGAAAAAAGGTTTTTTAAAAAATGTTAGCATATATTGTCATCAAATAGAATGTCTAAGGATAAAAGATATATAGGACCTCTTGCATGAACTTCCAGGAAGATTGTAAATTGTTTAATTTGTGGTTAAAATCCCTGACTGCTTGGGAACCATTTTGATAAATGGGACCTTTTCCTCTTTGATGGGTAAGAAGGCTTAGTAAGAAACTGAAATTATTAATTATAAATTATAGAATTATAATAGGTATATACTTAATAAGGACCTGTGGGATCATTTAGTTCAGTCTTTTCATTTGACAGATGAGAAAACTGAGTCATAGGGAAGTTAAGAATCTACTTAATGTTGATGACATTTGGCCAAGGATCTTGATCTCCTGTCTTTCTGATGTCTTTTCGTATCATCTGAACTGATTTTTTTTTAGGACTAGAGACTCATTCACCCATTCATTTATCCAGGCATTTACTGAATGGCTACTATGTGGCAAGTGTTGTGCCAGGTGTTAGAAACACAATACATAAAATGTAGTTGCTGCCCTCCCAGGACTAATTGCTCTATCTACCACAAAAAAAAAAAAAAAAAAAACTATAAACTGGCACCTTTCTCCATTCTGAAAAAAAAAAATTCAGTATACATTGATCCAATACAGTTGTGCTGAAGCCCTGCCAGTTAACTTTTAATTTTATGTTCTTCACTCTTTATATTACTTCTAAATTCTTACCCAAAGCCTATCCTGAACATTTATCAAGTCTTCAATGAAGTCCTGAAAATATTAATCCAATTATTTTATATAAATTTTTAAAAACATTTTTGTATTACTGCCTGTACATGATTGATTGACAGGTTAATTAACTTTCCCTATTTCTGGTCATTTATTTAAAATTATCTGAAAGCATAATTTAAAATAAATTTTTAAAAAGAACATATTTTTCACACTACACTCTTACAACTAATCTAGTCATAAGACATACATATAGAAAAGACATAGCAGAGAGGCAAAAATAATACCTATGGAAACAGACTAACCTGGATTTGTGTTCTGTGTTAATTGTTCCATGTGTGACATTGGCCATCTTATCTTAAATTCTAAGCCTCCATTTTCTTATGTATAAAATACTGATAATATCTGCCTTGAAAAGTTTGTAGAATGCTAAAATGAGATAGTGCATATGTGGCACATGGTATAGGCTTGGAAGAAGTTGAGCTTGACAAGTAATGGCAATAACTCCTATTTAACCTTTAGGGATTAAAATTCATATTGTTATAATTTTGTTATTTTTTTCATAGTCTCCTAATGCAGTTTCACTAAATTAAGACAGTTTGTGAACTACCAGAAGTATAGCTTAGGAAATTTTCAGGGGCCATTTCATGTATTTTCCTGCCTTTAGGTCGAACTGATTAAAGTATGTTACACATATGCAAAAGCTGCTTCTTAAAAAATATTTCAATGAGTCTCTTATAAGGTAGTGCAGTGCAGTAACTTCTTCACTTAGAATGCGGATTTAGGCAAATTGCTTTACTTGATCACTTCACATTTTTCATTTATATGGGCTAAGAAAGAGCTCCACAAGGGCAAGAACCTCACCTGTCTTATTCCTCATCAGCACTAGAGAAATGGGTAGCAGATAATATATACTTCATAAAATTTATTGAATAAATGAATTAGGCTACTCTGAGAGTTAAATAAAATTACCACACACATGCATGCACATGCACTCATATTTAATAATTGACTGACCCAAATTCATTTATTAATGTTTGATGTAATAGTGTTAAAAAGGTTGTAATTCATGGATGTATTAATCAGCTGATTATAATGATAATTTTTCTAATAGAAAAGCTAAGAACAGGGCACCACTGAGAAACTGAATTTGAGCATGAGAGAGATGTGTGATACCTGAGCTAACTCTGTGTATAGTGCAAATTTTAGATCTTCATTCTTGGAATGCTGTATCTAGAACATCCTCCAAATATGATTGGTTCTTTGTTCATTTGTTTGCTTGATTAAGCAATATTAACTTCACTTGATGAAGTAATATTACCCAGATGTCAAAAATGACAAGAACAAAAATAATTCTATGGCCTACCCTCATCTTCATAAAGATGAATAATCCTAAATAAAATGCATCCTACACAACCCAATAGTCAATTGATCAATCATCTATTAGAATAAACAGAGTTTACTCCCTGGAAAGCAAAGATGTTTTAATTAGAAATCTATTACCATAAAACATAGAATCTAAAGATCAAAAAAATGAAAAAGTATCATTCTAAAACATGTTAATCCTATTTGATAAAATTTAAAACTCATTCCTGACAAAATTTCTCAGAAAACCTAAAATAGAAGGACACTATTTGACATTGTGTAGAAATGCTATTCCAAGCTAACAATCTCTGTCATACTTATTGTTGAAAGACTAAAAGAATCTCCATTGAAGTTGGAAAAAGTAAGCATAGTTGTCATACCTATTATGCTTTAACATTATTTGAAATTTCTGGCAACTTAATTATAACATGAAATAGAATAAGGTGCATGTCAGAGAGAAGGTTAAATTGCTGTATTTTTGTCCAAAACTCAAGAGATGGGCCAAATAGAAGTATTAAAAAATGTATACTTCTACTTCAAAAAATGGAAAATACAATTTTAAATTAGATTTATAACACTAACAGAAAACACAACCCACCTAGAAATAACTCTAATATATCTATGTAGGATATAGATGAATAAAACTACAAAATCTTACCAACTCCTGTCAAATGCCATTCAACTTAATGGCAAAATTATGGGGCAGCCCATATTCCAGAATATAAAATATAAAAATTGAGAAAAAGTTAAAATTTTCTAGTATTAATTTTTTCAGAAACAACCTATCATGTACCCCATAAGTACATACACCTAAAAATTTCTAATACTTAATACAATTTATTGATGGCCAAATAATAAATTATTTTAACTAATGAAAGGATTATAATGTTTACTTGGGATAACAAATAGAGAAGTAATATTATTTGTCAAAAGGTATAACAGTAAGTGGGCTATTTGTCCTGTTATATATTAATTAACATTACAAAGCTACAACAATTAAAATGGTATACTGCTGGTGCAAGAACTGGCTGACCAATAGAATGGCTACGTGTGGAATAGAGCTTAGTATGTGTGGTAATGTCATATATGATGAAGGAAGAAATGCAAATCAAAGAGGAAACTGATAGATTATTCAAAACATAGTGTTCATAAAATTGACAGTTTGCTGAAAAATAGTTAGATCCATGTCATGTTAGCATGAAAAGAGTAGTTAAGAGTGCAGGCTTAGGGACTGCTGGAGTTTAAACTCTGGCTCCATCACTTAGTAGTTGTATAACCTTGGATATGTAATTCTATCTCTTTGAACTTTACTTTCCTCACATGAAAAATGGGGATTGTTATTACCTCATAAGGTGTTTATGAGAACTAAATAGGAGATAATTCATGTAGAGAATTTCGTGTATTGCTTGACAAAGTATTCACTCAATAAATATTACCAGTAATTTTTATAATTAAATACCAACTTAATTACAGAGATATTGATAGGCTAATGTAAAAATAAAATCATGAAAAGTTCATACTTAACTGATCTTGGCTTTGAAGGACATTCTAATCATAAATGCAACAGAAGGATTCACAACGAATGAATAGATTTGACCACCTAAGAACTTCAAAATACTGTGTTTAAAATAGAAAAAGTAGAAAAGCCACAAATAAAAAAAGTTATTATATTTAAACTCTAAAGAGCTCTTAACAGATCAATTCAAAAATCACCAACATCCTAAACAATTCACAAAAATTACAACAAATTCAAATAAATTAATAACATATTCTAACAGCATTTAAGACATTATAAATAAAATACCAATGGTTACTGATTTTAAGCTATCAATTTGGCAAAGATTAGGAAAAGAATATGACAATATTCCAGGTGACAAGACTGGAGGACGATGATCACTTGGATACTTCTGAACAGGATTTACTTCATTTTAATATTTTGGAAGGCAATTTGGCAAAACTTAGCAGAAGTCTCAAAAATATTTTTACCATTTTAGTCATTAATTCTTATTCTAGGAATAATAATCAGGAAACCGAATCAGCATTTTGTATACTTATTTTATCACAGTATTTTGTATAATAGTTGACACATTCATGAGACAGAATATTATTCAGCCACAGGAAATCATATTTCTGAAGCACATTAGATGGTGGTATAATTTCTTACACTAATAGATTAGGAAAATTATAATTAGTAGCTATGCCAGTCTCAAATTTATATCTATATCTGCATCTGTATCTGTACCCGTATACAGAAAGCAATATACCAGTTTACTATCATTTACGTAGATAACAGGCTTGCAGATGAATTTTATTTTTATGTTGTATATGTTCAGATTTTCTATAATAATCAGCAACAGTTAAAAAATTAGAAAAAATAAAACAAATATTAAAATATAGATGTATTCTATGTATTGCTTCATTTTTAGAAGATAATAGTTTACATGCAATGTAAAAATTGGTATTTATGAGATTTGTTGTATTTAATCAATTTTGCATGAATTTAATTATAAATATAACCTTTGGAAAATTAACAATAGTCTTTCTCTTTAGTTTGTTTGAAAAATAAGTTTGAAAAATAAGTTTAGTTTGTTTGAAGAATAAAACTGAGGTTATGAAATTGCTCTCAGGAACAGCTGGAAACATCATTCAGGGTTGCGCTCTGTTTAATGTTCAGTGCCTTTTCACAGGGAAATAAGAGAAATATGAGTCTTGGCATACGTTATTTTCTGCATGAAAGCTCACTAAAATCCCTGGTGTATTTCAATTGCAGGAGTAATAGGCAATAGCATTTTATTGTCTCTGCCATACAGTTTGGCATTTGATTATATTTAGTTTAGCACTTTGTAATATACTGTATTTGTAATTTCTCCCTCTATGAATTCTCAAAACATTTTGTATTTTTGCTGAATTTTAGCACATTTTATTCCATTTATCCAGTTGTTATTCCACTAAACAAGTTTTATTTTGTAGTATATCCAATCTCTTACCAGACTGTCAACTCCCTGAAGTCAGGAACTATGTCTTATTCATTTCTACACCTCCTGCATCTAGCCCAGAATGCCTTGCATATGGAGATAGTACTTTTTACATGAATGAATAAATGATAACTATTTGATATATTGTCTTTGAATTATTTCAGGTTTTATGTTTTCTGTTTTCAACAAGATTAGAAGCTTTAGGAGGTCGCATATAGTTTTCGTACCTAATACCTGTTAATAAACTCAGAATTATTGCCCACTTAGTTAAATTGCTTCACCTGTTGTTTTGCAAAGCAAGTTTGGATAAAATTGTCTGAATATGGCTTATTAGCATAACTCTTGGCTAACCTTAAACTAAAAACAATAATTTATTTTAAAATGTTGCTGTTGCTTTTTTAAAATAGTAACTTATAACAAGTGGTTGTTACTTAAAACCACATCACTTCCTCTTACCACTTCCAAATATTTGATGAGCACCTACAATACATCAGGCATCCTTCTATCTAATGAGCAAAAAAGGCTAAAATGTCTCCCTTCATAGAACTTGCATTCTAGTGAGGGTGGGAAGAGAAGAAACAAAATAAATAAGTGAAATGTGCTGTTAGAAGCTGGTAAGTGCGGTGTTTAAAAATAAGAAGAGCACATCCAAAGGAACAGATTCATTGAAAATGCGTCACTTTAGTAAAGACTTGAAGGAGTGACTATATGAATATTTGGGAAAAAGAATTTCAGGAATAGGTTAGAGCAAAGAATGAGACCTGAGAAGATAATGTATGTGGTCTTTTTAAAGAACAAGGACCAAAGCAGTGACCAGTTAGGAGATCTGTAGCAAAAGGATAAAGTTAGTTCATGACTTCACAAAGTTGTGATGAGGTATGAACTTCCTGTAAAGCACTTAGCACAATGCCTTGCACATATCAAATAATTAATTAACATTATTTATCATCATTATGGGAATTATATGAGATAGGCTCCTAGAACATTTCTAGAAAAAGCAACACAAGTCTATTTAGGGTGAAAACTAGGGCATTTTTCCACCATATGTCTGGGCCAAACGTATCTGATTCTAATCCATTACTTCCTTGCATAGCTACTTGTCATGATTCATATCATGGATAACTATTTATCCATGCTTCTAAATACATTTATTAAAAATTTGGTCCATGCAGCTTCAGTGAATGAGCTGAAGGAATTTAAGTTGTCCTATCAAAATGCCTGAATATACACCATAAGATTGTCACCAGGCTTTTCACGCAAAGTGACATGAAGGCCCTCCTGCTCAGAACCCAGTGTTCCATACTTGCTTGATGAGGATTATGCTCATTTTCATAGATGTTAGGTCTTACACACAACCTTAATGTGAGCCAAATTCCTTTAATGGATGTGCTGGAAAGATCTCAGTGCTGTGGAGTCAAGAATGCAATTTGAGTTGTGCCGACTGGAAACAAATTGATCTTTTTGGCCTATATTCCTGAGTCTGAAGCAGCCCTTCCCCATCAGAGAAGACTTTCTTACATGATACAGTTGAATTCCCAAATGTTCCTGGATGTGGAGTCCTAATCTGGATTTGCTGTTAAGCCCTTGAATATATTTTCAAATAGTGGCTATGCCTTTTTAAATGCCCAATGAAAAGTAGAATAAAAGTCTGGTATGTGTTGCATGCATGATCCTTAGTGATACTTTCTTTCTATTTTTTTTTTTTTTAACCACTTGGCTTCTTTTTCACTTCTACATTTTTCCTTTAATTTCTAACTTTTTTTGATGCATTTGGGCAAAGAGAGGGAGCATAATACAGTCCCAGGGTCTCTTAGAATAGTTTGCTTGCCAAAGATTGCTGGGATTAATCGTTTAGGAGATAGACTTGGTAAACTTTGTTTCCTAAGCAAGCAGCAGAAAATAGAGTAGAAAATCAATTTTGGAAATTAAAATTAAGTACACTGCTTAAGTCTGTTTCTACACCAAAACCAAACTAAATAAAATGGAAAAGAAAAATAGAATTGGGTTTTCTGAAATTCTTTATTAATCTACTTGCAATGCAGGCCACACAGAAACATATATCCAAAATACATTGTTCATACTTGCATTATTACTAAACGTTAAATGGTGTCAGAAATGGACAGGTGTGAAATTTCATTAGGAAAATTGCTGTAGGTGAGCAATAGAAGAACAGAAGTTAGGTTGACATAGAATAAAAAAGGAAATAGAAATGTTTGATAAATTATTCTAGTTTCCCCCGTTTTCTTTATTATTTTATATCTTTATTATGAAGTCATTTTTTATTCCACCTTTTTAAGAAAGCAAAACGTTTTCAAGCTTTAGATACTAAGTGTCCTTACTGAAGAATAATTGGCATAAAATTGCACATATTTAAAGTGTGCAATCTGATAGATCTTGACATATATCTACACCTGTAAAATCATCACCACAAACAAGAGAATGAATACATCCATCATCCCCTAAAGTTCCCTTCTGCTCTTGTGTAAACCCTCCCTTCTCTCATCCTATCATTGATCAACCACTTATAAGCTTTCTGTCACTATAAATTTGTTTGCATCTTCTAGTACTTTATATAAATTGAATCATGCAAAATGTGCTTTTTTATTTGGCTTATTTTCTCAGCTAGATTATTTGGAGATTCGTCCATGCTTTTGCTCATGTAAATAATATGGTTCTTTTTATTGCTGAGTAGTATTTCATTTTATAAATATAATACAATGTATTTATTCCCTCTTAATGAACATTGTTTTTTTTATTCCAGTTTTGGGATATTGAAAATACAGCTGTTATAAAATTTGGGTATAATTTTGAATGAACTATGCTTTTATTTCTCTTGATTAAATGCTTAGGAGTGGACTTGCTGGCTCATATTTTAGGCATATGTTTAGCTTTTTTAGAAACTCCCAAACATTTCTGAAGTGGTTGCAGTATTTAACATTCCCAAAGTGATTGTTCTATTCTACATTTACATTTTTAAAAAGTATCAGAGGCTGGACAATTTCCTGAGTTCCATGGGTAGTAAGAATATATCTATTTCTTCTCAGAGGACAGTCATTCCTTCCATGAGAATAGCTCCTAAATTTTTGCCCTCTTGTTCCTCCTTCTTTTGTACCTCATCATCTTCCTCTGGAGATTCAGCTTTTCAATTCATACTGCTAATTAGCTAATTATCTTCTTTAGTCATCTTTTTATGAGACTATGCAGATGGGACACTGCATAAAAGTACCCTAACTCAGTCCTCCTGAATTATTTTTTCCCTGAGGCAACCTCAGGTAGAACTATCTCCTTATATGATCTAGCCTGTCATGAATAAAACCTTTATTTGACTTTCTTCAACTCCTCTGTGGCAGAATAGAATTTTGCAAAGATTGCACCAAATACCAAAGAAAACAACAAAGGAAATGAGTACAGAAAATAAGAAGAACGGCTTCTGATCCTAAACATAGCTAGCAGGTTCACAGAGGCTACAGACCCTCCTCCAAGGAAAACAGAGACCGTATGATAGGCATCCTGCCCCTACTTGTGGTTAAGAGCAGAGATTCTGAGTTAGATTTTGGCTTGCATGTGGAATGTGCCATTGTTGGTTAAGTGACCTCCAACAAGGTACTTCATTTCTTTTAGTTATGTGCAAAATGGGAACAAAAATAGGATTTACCACACTGAATTCTTTGAAAATTAAATAAGATAAGTAGTTAAGTACTTGATTCATATTTTAAAACTTGATAAATATTAGATTTGGTAGTCATCTTAACCACATGAAGCAAAATATCTACAATATAAATCTGAAATACTTGTTGGAACCTTAACTCCAACAAACTTTTGGGCCCTACCTGGTCTTATAATTATTGATCCTATCATCTTTTATCTGGTTCTCATTTCTCTTCTAGCCTTACTACCTTTTCTATCAAGCTTAAACTCTATGAAAATTCTTTATAAGCAGTTCCATTACATAGAACCTCAACTTTCTTATCCCTCTTTCAGTGTGTTGATTTCACAGGATTTACAGTTCAGTAAGAAAATAATATATTAAATAGATAATTGTAAACAATGAAATGCTCAAGGACTTGATCTTTAAGCTTTTTCTCTACTTCAACCAGTGATCAAAGCTTTACATACCATTTCTATGATGATATCTTCTTCAAACTCTGGACTTATATATCCAGCGGCTTACTTGATGTCTTCATTCAGATGTCTAAAAGATATCTCCAAGTTAACATGTCCAGAACCTAACTTCTTTTTTAAAATTTATTTTTTTGAAAATTTATACATAGTAGATATACATATTTTTGGGGCACATGTGATAATTTGATACATTCACATAATCAAATCAGGGTGATTGGAATACCTATAATCTTAAATATTTATCTTTTCTGTATTTTTTTAAATACATTTTTCTGAGTATATGATCCATTTGTAATTCTTTTTTAAATTTTTATTTATTGATTTGGAGATGGGGTCTTGCTACATTGCAGAGGCTGAACTCAAACTCCTGAACTCATGCCCCAAGCCGAGTAGCTGGAATTTCAGGTGCACACCACCATACCAGATTGTCAGAACCTAACTTCTTATGTTTCCTACAAAACCTGCTCCATCCACAGCTTTCCCTTGAGCTGGTGATGAGATCACCTTTGTAGTTTATCAGGCCAAAATGTTTGGAGTCATCTGTGCCACTCCTCTTTTTCTCATAGGCTACATTCAGTGTAGCATACAATCTGTTGGATCTACCTTCAAACTATGTCCAGAACCCAACCGCTTTTTAAAAATTTTCATATTGATTAGTTTTTCCAAGTTACTATTCCTTTTGAATTTGATAACTGTAATAATTCTTAACTGTTCTCCCTGCTCCAAGCCTTGACCCCCTAGAGTCAAAATTTTTAAGAGAGTAGGAGTAATCCTATTAAAACATTAGTCATATCATGGTATTACTCTTAGATTGCTTCCTGTCTCATTCATAGCAAAAGCCAAATTGCCCACAGTAGCTTATGAGGCTCACAAGATCTGCTTTCCACACTTCCTCCTTCACCTACCTGTCTAGCTCTCCAATCTTATTTTGTACCATCTTCCTCCTCATTCTGTTTTAGCCATGCTTTTCTCCTTACTGTTGTCGAATGGTAGCCCTAGTCTTCGTTGTCATCCTCCTCCTCCTCTTCCTCTTCCTTTTCTCCTCCTCCTCCTCCTCTTCCTCTTCCTTTTCTCCTCCTCCTCCTCCTCCTCTTCCTCATCTCCTCCTCCTCCTCCTTCTTCCTTCTTTTTTTTTTGTTAACCTTTCAGTTTATTTAATACAGGAACAATTACCATTTTCTTGAAGATGAAAATGACCATTCACCATATTTCACATGAATATACCTCTATTCATTCATCTAGATTAATCTACTTTTTCAAAAAACGGTATCTAGAATGTGATAGCTCTGTGAGATCAAACAGTCCCTTCTTAAGGCCTTCACATATTCTTTCCCCAGATACCTTTCTGGCTTGCTGTCACTTCCTTAGGATTTTTACTCACAAATTAAATTTTACTGAGATTTACCTTAATCAACGTATCAGAAAAATTTAACCATTCCCAACACCTTGTATTCCATTTATCTGCTTTTTTTTTTCTCTTTAGCATGTATCACTATTGAATAGACAGTATTTTTCGATTTATCTTTTGTACTGTCTTTTTTCTACAATGCAATGTAAGCTCCATGAGGTAGGGATTGTTGTCTGTTTTGTTCATTGTTATGGCCCCATTGCTTATAAACAGGCTGGTGCATCATAACACTCAAATTAGTATTTGTTGAATGAATAAATGAGTGGAGGAGGGATTACTTTATCACATTGCTTATTAGACATATATACTCCCGAGTTTTCTAGGGGCATTAAAATCTGAATATATCTAAAACTTAGCATATCATGAACTCATTCATTTTTTACGTGAATGTGGATGTCCCCCTAGGCACAACATAAGCTCCCAAGGGCAAACAATGAATTAGAAAAAATAAAATAATTGACAACACTTCTCCATTTCGAAAACAAGAAAAAATAATTATCTGCTTTAGAAGAGTTTACAAAGAAAATATAGACGCCTTAAATGGAAATTGTGGACCATGAGAAATTTAATGAGAGAATTAAATTTCTAAGACATTAATTTAACAAAAGTTTCAGACGGAGCCTATAATATTAGAAGGTAAAAGGATTGAAGAGATAAGGGAAGAAATACAAACATTTACAATGAAAGAAGAGGCCATGCAAATGAAATTTTTTTCTTTGTCTTACAGATACCTTGAAGTCCCCTGGGCTCAACTCTTTAGCTGCTTGACTCTTTTTTTTCTCAGCCTATAAAGCAGCATTAAAATTTAACAGATGTTTAAAAAATAATTTCAAATTTTATTTAGATTAAAGGGTACATGTGCCGGTTTGTTACACGGGTATATTGCGTGATGCAGAGGTTTGGGTTACAGATCAATTATACAGACTCTGTTCCCTCTGTTATTTCTTCTTTCAAGCATGAATTAAATAAATCTTTTTTTTTTGAATACTTATTATGCACCAGGCATGTTGTTAGGCACAGAGGCTACAATGATGAATAAACAGGCATGGCCTCTGCTTTCATGGAATGCCCTACAAGGAAAGCATGAAAAATAGATGTATTAAATAGATTATTGTCAACATAATAAATATGGTGAAAAGGAGTGTATTTTACTAAGAGAATGGGCCAGGGATCTGAATTCAGTCTAGGACATTAAGAAATAATGTTCCTTTTATTGGTCTTTGCCTTTATTTCTACCATCTTCCCCCTAATTAAGGCCCCCATTATTTCTACCACCTTCATCATTCTCCCTGATCTCTAACTCTGACCATGTTTGTCATGATTAAACATTTATTGACATTGTCTAATTATGGGTATAGTGTTTTCTGCCTTATTTTTCTCAATTCCTCAAACACATCTCATGTTTTCCAACCTTCTTGCTTTTGCTCCTGCTGTTTCTTATGGAAAAAAAAAAGTACTTCTTGTTCTGATCTGTTTTCTAAGTACTAACTCAAATTTTCTTTCTCACAGTAAGCATGTATTCATGGGCTATCCAACTCATGGGCTAATGTTATCTGAACTCATAGAACTTGCTGCTTTTAATTTTTTTTTTTATCATAAGCTACCACATGACATTTCTTGTACTGTTAACGCTATGGCTTAAAGATAAGGACGTTGAGAGTCAGATAGGGTTTGAAAATCTGGAAGCAAGTGAGAAGCAAACCAGGATTCAAAGCTTAATTCCTCTAGGCAAATGACCTTGAATAAGTTAATCAATTCCTCTGAAATTTAGTTTCCTAAATTTGTGAAAGGAATTTGATATTATTTGACTCAGGTATTTTTTGTGAGGATTAAATTAGTTGAGAGTATTTCTTGAAGTATGATATATATAGGATGGTAGATGGCAAACATCTTTAAAAACATACTTTAATTTTAATGTAATTGCTGAAAAATTGTAACTTCAGTATAAACCATCATCTTTTCGATCAGACTTTAAAATTACTTGTTTTTATTTTACTTCTTAATGTGATTAATATTTTATTTTTATTGTGTTATTTATATGGTTATTTGTTATTTATGAAAACAGACCCTTGTGTTTATTCTGATGGCAATAAGTTCCCTTTTAAACTAAATTTATTTAAATAAAAAGTGAGTCAAATTAAATTTTAAAATAACCTAAGTAAACAACAATAAAGATAGTATGTAAACATTTTTAAAATGGCTGATGTTAGACCAATACTAAGAAAATGCATGTTAACTACTTTAGTGGACAAAATACTTTGTGTACCTTAAAGTCAAGGCACTTTTAACTTCATATAAAGATGCTTAACATAAAAATAGCTGACATATAGAATACAACTAGCAAATCAGTCTCCCCTTTTCTATCTAGTTAGCCATGAAGTATATAACAAGATGATGCTATTACAGCTTTTTAAAAACTTTATATATTTTTTAAGCTGGAGAGAGGTTGCAGTTAATATCAGGAATATTTTCAGCAACACTATCTGTAATTGATATTGGCATTGAGGATTTCAGCACCTGCTGTTTCTGTTTTACGTAGGTGGCAGGATGGAAAATAAAATGATTTGTATGTTTTCATTAGTGGGTCTCATTTTTAAGGAAATAAAAAGGGATTTTATTTATTACTGTATAAATTGGTTTTATTTATTGTATTTTGCAAAAGATCACTTGTAACTATGAAAGAGTAGGGATTACAAAGTAAAAAATGTGACAGCTTATAGGTCCATGTATCAATAAGTGTCAGTGATTTACCTTTAGAAATGGTGTTTTTTGAAGCACTTTGAACCCTTGTTACAATGACTTGTCTCTTATGGTATGAAGATGAGTATAAGGTAAAAATGCAAATAGAGGGTAATAGCAAATGCTAGATAGGCCTCTATATAGTGCCTTCCTTTCTTCTCATACGAGTGTGAAGCTGTTGTATTCAAGTGATATGCTTCATTCATTTGTTCATTCATTAAGCAAACAACTATTAAATTATTCAAAAGATAGTTATTATTACCTACCATGTGCAGAGGACTATGTAGGTCTCCGAGGATACAAAAATAAATAAGGTATGTTACTTTTCTTGAATGTTTCATAGGCACTCGGAGGGAAACATAAGCTCAAAGTAATTACGAGTAAATATAATAAGAACGAAATCCGAGTTATGTACAAAGTACAATAGGGGATAGGGAAGAGAGTTACTGGCTCTGTCTGTTGGTTATCAGGAAAAATTTTCATAGACATTTATTTAGCCACATCTCAGAAAATTTGTCAAGATTTGTCACATATAAAATGACAAGGAGCAGAAAGCAAGGTGGATAGGTAGGGCTGCAGACAGCAGAAACAGCATGTTCAAAGGTACAAATTTATAGAGCACCTTGGGGAAACAGAAAATAATTTTGTGAAGATCCAAAGGGATGGTATGGCAAGAATACAACTTCATCAAAAATGGCCACTGGATTTAAGAGATTATTGTATTACCGGTTAATTATTGCTCATAAATGTCATGGACTAATATATTATTTGAGCTCATAAGGAATTGATTATGTAGTTCAATACCCAGAGATGTGACAACTGGTGGAAATGAAATTAAAACTAAGACTATTGCTTCCAAAACTAGCACTTCACCTCCGTGAATTATGAAAATAATTCTGTTGTTGAGATAGCTAGAATACCAGACTAACTGAATTTTACTTAATAAGAAAGTTCCCATTCCAAAGCAGTCAGGTTAGGTGAGTGGTGTTTAAATGTCTGTGTTTTTTGCATGCTTTGGAAGAGCGTGTGAATTTGAAGATACTGAATTGCGTTCTGAGTTACTAAATTATTAAATTAGGCATCTTTAGCACTGTGTAGCTGTTTCAAAAAAATGGCCTTATTTATGCATTGTTGTTTGTGCTCAAAACTCAAAGTTCTAATGTTCCATTAGATTCTCATTCCTTCTTGACTGCTGTCTTGATATTTTTCTACATTGCTCCTCACCTGTATCTTCCCAGCTCTACATTCCTTTTGATAGTTATTGCCATTATTAGTCTATTTCTCTGCTTTAAGAAAATTTAATTTTAAATACATGGGTGGTAAATCACAGCATGTTAATTCAGATCTACTGTATAACTTTAGGACACATTTGAGTTTTTCTTCTTACAAAAGGTCCTGCAAGCCTTCTTTTGAGGCTCTGAAAAGATTCTCTAAATAAATAAATAAATAAAACAAAAAAAGAGAAAAAACTATTCATAAGGCTCAAGAAAATATTTATTTGTCTCAGGAAAGAGACACATGGGAACCCGAAAGACTTTAAATTTATGAAATATTTTTACAAGCTTGCAACTGATTTGTTTTCTTTGCTAATGGCATAAAGGGGAGAAAACACTGAAGCAGAAAGAAGGTAGACTTTCCTCACAGGACGACTAAACAGAAGTGTAAAGAGCTTTTAGAAATCATGCTTTTTGGCTTGTTTTCATAATATTGAGCATGTATTGTCTGTCTAGACTATTGTGATTTTTGTCTTCTTTAAAGATTGGAGTATGAATAAAAATAAAAGCAGTATTTTTATTGCACTCATGCTATGTGCCAGAACTACTCCAAATAGTGTATATGTATTATCACACTTGCTCCTACTATCAATACTGTGACATAGTTTCCGTTATTACCCCAATTTTATAAAGTTAGCATAACTTCTCCAAGGTCACAATAATGATGGTGGTGGTCTGTCTTACAGTCTAGTTTAGCTAATTAACTATTATAATATGGTGACTTTTGACTAACATTTTAATTAGTTGATTTCCCCAACTCTCTTGCAGGAAACACTTAAAAATAAATCTTATACATGTTGTTACCACACATGCTTATTAAACTCTAAAGCCTCATTCGCAGGCTAGTTAAATGATCTAGTTTGATTTTGGGTTCATTTAGAGGGATGCCACTTGGACTTGTTTGTGTTTGTGTATAACGATGGCCAGAGCAGTGAGATTCTGAACTGACTATAGTATCCCAGTGGTATATGGGACTCAATAAAGGCATTTAGGGTGAGAGTGTAGGGTTTTGATGGCCATTCAGGGCAGGACACTCGACGTTAGGATCACCAAAGGAAGGGAAATGAAACTGAGACTGTTGCATAAAACTGAAAACATAAAAGGATTCTCATTTATGAAAGGACTTTTAAAAAACTTTATTCACCAGCCCAGGGTAGCAATAAGGAAGCGTGTTTCTATTATGAGTGGAAAAAGAAAAAAAAAGAGTAAATTTAAACCCAACCCTATTTTGTGGGGAGACTATAGCTCCAAGTCAAAAAAAAAAATTGATATGAAACTGCTCTTGGGCTAGTGAAATCTCTGGACAACTAGAAGAGGGATGTGCAAAATTATTCTGTAGCAACAGTTGCACAACTGAAGGTCACAGGGACTCCCACAGAAACTAGTCTTTCTAAAGATCATCTCAGAATAAAAATGTACAATAGGATGCAGAAAATACTCACCATGAGTGAAACCAGTGAGATTAGACGTTCAGGAAAATTAGGGAATAAAAATATCAGATAAAGACTACAAACTAAGTATATGTTAAAATAATGATTACGGAATAAAAATCATAATAAAAACAGAACATGATAGATTTAAAAATACATATAGAATGTCTAAAAATAAAAAAAGGTATAAACAATTGATTAAAAATGGATACTCTGTAGGTAGGTAAAAAAACAATAAATTGAAATTTAAGGTAAAAATAGAAATTAGAAAATAGTAATTAGATCTGAGGATATACCCTGAAAGCAGCACAGAGGAGGAAGGAGAAAAAAATATGAGCTCTATGAAGCAATAGTACGGGTGGAATAAAATGGTCCAGAAAAAACATAACAGAATTTTAGAGAATAATGAGAGTGAGGGAAAATAAATATTAGAAGAGTTAATGACTGAGATGTATTTTTTTTTTTTTTTTTTTTTTTTTTGAGGTGGAGTCTCGCTCTGTCGCCCAGGCTGGAGTGCAGCAGCACGATCTCGGCTCACTGCAAGCTCCGCCTGCCGGGTTCACGCCATTCTCCTGCCTCAGCCTCCCGAGTAGCTGGGACTACAGGCGCCCGCTACCACACCCGGCTAATTTTTTCAATTTTTAGTAGAGACGAGGTTTCACCGTGTTGGCCAGGATGGTCTCCATCTCCTGAGCTCGTGATCCTCCCGCCTCGGCCTCCCAAAGTGCTGGGATTAGAGGCGTGAGCCACCGCGCCTGGCCATGACTGAGACTTATTTTATAAATAATCAGATTAAAGAAACAGAATGAGTTCCATGTACATTTTTTAGAAAAGAAAATATAGTAAAACCGAAGTTCAAGAAAGGCAAAAAAAAAAATTCTTTATGCAAACCATAGTAAGAAAGACATATTTCTTGTAACAGGCAACAATTAGATTGATAGCAGTCATTTTATTATAAAAATTGATGACAGAAGATAGTGCAGGTTAATATCTTCAGGGAAAATCATTGTTGATTTACAAATCTGTTTCTATATGCTCATTCAAAGTCTAGTCTACTATCGTTCAGTTCAGGGAAAATATAAATGATTGGGTATGTTTAAACATCATAGATTTTTGCAAAAAGACTATTAAGATATATTTATCTGTAAGAAGAAAATTTAATCCAGAAAGAGGGGTTAGGATTCTGAAAATAAAGAAGTTAACTGATAGTTATTGTGAGTAAACTATAACAAAAAATAATAATGATGATAATAATAATGACTGATTTGGTGGGGAATGTAACTACTATAGCAAGATAAAACTAAAATAGTATACAATAGGCTAAGTTCAGTGGCTCATGTCTGTAATCCCAGCAGTTTGGGAGGCCGAGGCAGGCGGATTACCTGGTCCGCCTGAGGTCAGGAGTTCGAGATCAGCCTGGCCAACGTAAAGAAACCCTGTCTCTACTAAAAATACAAAAATTAGCTGGGCGTGGTGGCAGGTGCCTGTAATCCCAGCTACTCGGGAGGCTGAGGCAGGAGAATCGCTTCAACCTGGGAAGCGGAGGTTGCAGTGAGCCGAGATTGCCATTGCACTCCAGCCTGGATGAAAAGAGTGAAACTCAGTCTCAAACAAACAAACAAACAAACAAACAAACAACAAAAGTATACAATAATAACATGACATTTTGCAGGTACTATAGAAGTGCTCTGTTGTACAAATGTATAAAAATTAACTTGAAAAGTTAGATCAAGTGAAAGAGATGAATCACCCTTCAAATATCAGTATTTACTATAAAGCATACATAATATAGTACTAGCACAGGTAAATAAAAATAGGATAATTGTTAAAAAGCCAAGAAACAATTATATGCGCATACATATTATCTAGATATATAACTCAGGGACATTAGAAGTCAGTAAGGAAAAGGAAAAGCATTATTATATATCAGCTAACTAAGTAAGCAAGTAAATAAATAAGTAAATAAATAAAACTGGCTGTACATATGGGAAAAATATAGATTCCTACCTTCCACCATAAATTACTATTTTTTAATTGTTATTTTAATATTTTATTTTATTTTATCACCTTTTAAGTTCTGGGGTACATGTGCAGGATGTGCAGGTTTGCTGCGCAGATCACCAACCCATCACCTAGATATAAGCCCAGCACCAATGAGCAGTTCTTCCTGATGCTCTCCCTTTCCCTGCCCATATCCGATAGGCCCCAATGTGTGTTGTTCACCCTGCCCCAACCATGTGTCCGTGTGTTCTCATCGTTCAGCTCCCACTTATAAGTGAGAACATGCAGTGTTGGGTTTTCTGTTCCTGCGTTAATTGGCTAATGATAAAGGCTTTCGGCTCCATTCATGTCCCTGAAAAGGACATGATCTTGTTCCTTTCACTGTAAATTAAAAAAAAAAAAAAAAAAAAGAAAACTCGGAGACTTATTGATGACAAGCAAAACATTTAAATTGCTTAGAAATAAAATATTTATAAACTTGGAATAGAGAAAAAAATTGATAAAAATATGAACATAAAAGAAAACACTGAAAAACTTCAATCCTTTTAATTTTTATGAATGATCTGTATGACAAAACATGAATAAAAGTAAGACAAGTCAGAGATCGGAAACAGATATATTCAAAACCCGTAATAAAAGATTAGTGTCCAGTATACATCAAGTACTTCACAAGTCAATAAGAAAAGTATAACCCTATTTAAAAATGGGCAAGGGGTATGAAGACAAGGAAGTTCAAATAACCAATAAATGTATGAAAACATCTTGTCTCACCAGTAATCAAGAAAATGCACATCAAGACTACAAAGAGTTAACATTATATATTATGTTTGGGAAACATGAATGTCTGATTACATTGTGTTATATAGGATACTGATCTCTCACAAACTACTAATATATACTACTCATTTAAATTACTAATAATGGCAATTGGAGAACAATTTGTAATGAATTAGCATTAAAGCTGGACATATTCTATGATCCACCAATTACATTTTGAAGGACTTGCTCTAAAGAAACTTATATGTTCTTAAAGAGAGAGCTACAAGAGTGTTTACTGAAAATTATTTTGAAATGAATTTGAGGAGGTAGGGTGGGGATTTTACCTATATTATGAAGAACTTATTTCTTAAAGAATCTGAATCAAATATGACAAAATATTAACATTTATTAAATCTGGATGGTAGGTAAATGTTACATTAGGTTCTTTACATTTCTGATGCCAAATAGGTTATGATTAAACATATGAAAGAAGAGGCACATTATATATTCAACTGTTGAAGAATTAGTTTTGATGATTTTAAGAGGAGAAAAAGATATAAGCTTTTTCATCTATAATTAGAGTTAGTGGGTTTATTATTTGGAATATTTTTTTCACACTTATCTACAACTGGCTATTTCTTCGGTGTAGAAATATATCCATCTGCAGCCGGGCCAGTTTGTAGCATTGACTGTGATATACATATAAATTCATAGTGACAATGTTTTCCTATTGTCCATAGTGATAAAACATGCAAAGAGATTTAGCTATTCCTTTGCTTTTTAATATACATTAGCACGAATTATTGCACTTTTTCCAGCTAATATTTATTAGTGAGTTTATGTCATATAAAAACCAAAAATCAGTAATTTTATACCTGAGCATCATACATTTGTAACAAGGCCATTCTTCACTGAAATTTCTTTTTTTTTTTTTTTTTTTATTATGCTTTAAGTTCTGGGATACATGTGCAGAATGCGCAAGTTTGTTAGATAGGTATACACGTGCCATGGTGGTTTGCTGCACCCATCAACCTGTCATCTGCATCAGGTATTTCTCCTAATGCTATCCCTCCCCTAGCCTCCCCCACCTACTGACAGGCCTCAGTGTGTGATGTTCCCCTCCCTGGGTCCATGCGTTCTCATTGCTCAACTCCCACTTATGAGTGAGAATATGCGGTATTTGGTTTTCTGTTCCTGTGTTACTTTGCTAAGAATGATGGTTTCCAGCTTCATCCATGTCCCTGCAAAGGACATGAATTCATCCTTTTTGTGGATGTATAGTATTCCATGGTGTATAAAGGACCCCTTCAAGGAGAACAACAAACCACTGCTCAAGGAAATAAGAGAGAACACAAACAAATGGAAAAACATTCCATGGTCATGGACAGGAAGAATCAATATCATGAAAATATCTAATTTATAGATTCAGTGCTATCCCCATCAAGCTACCATTGACTTTCTTCACAGAATCATAAAAAAAACTACTTTAAATTTCATATAGAATGAAAAAAGAGCCCGTATAGCCGAGAAAATCCTAACCAAAAAGAACAAAGCTGGAGGCATCACATTACCTGATTTCAAACTATACTACAAGACTACAGTAACCAAAGCAGCATGGTACTGGTACCAAAACAGATATATAGACCAATGGAACAGGACACAGGCCTCAGAAATAACACCACACATCTACAACCTTCTGATCTTTGACAAACCTGACAAAAACAAGCAATGGGGAAAGGATCCCCTATTTAATAAATGGTGTTGGGAAAACTGGCTAGCTATATACGGAAAACTGAAACTGGACCCCTTTCTTACACCTGAGATTTATTTATTGATACATATATGTCCCCAACTATGTAGGGCTCTTTGAGAAAAAGACTGTACTTTATTCATTTATAGGCCCTTAAGGTTTGACATGTAGTAATACTCAATACATTTTTGTGGAAAAGCACTGTTTACTTTTTCAGTCACACAAGTACTAATGAGAATATGTTATGTAGATGAGTCACATGATACATATATACTTAGAGCAAAATATAACTGTTTTAATCTTCCCCTTTCTACTACTTTGTACAGAAGTAACTAATATCAAGATCTTGGCATTCCTCTGAATTGAAGTTGAATATTATGTATATATTCTTTACCAAAATATTCTATGTAGTATATATATTCCACACTTGCTGTTTAATAATCAGCCAATCACTTTGAGAACCCAAGGCAGGAGGATCACTTGAGGCCAGGAGTTCAAGACCAGCCTGGGCAACATAGCAAGACCTCATCTCTAGAAAGATAAAAAATTTAAAAATTGGCCAAGCATGATGGTGCATACCTACTGTCCTACCTACCCTGGAGGCTGAGGGAGGAAGATTACTTGAGCCTAGGAGTTCAAGGCTGCAGTGAGCTATGATCATAACACTGCATTCCAGCCTGGGTGACAGAACAAGGTCCTGTCTCATAATAATAATAATAATAATAATAATTTACTAACATCAGACATTAGCCAAAGGACTATCAAATATACATATCAAATATGCAAACAAACCAATCAAAATCTTTGTACAATTAATTTTTTATGTTAACTTATTTACGTCTCAATAGGTTTGGTCTATATTCAGCACTGAAACTAAATAGCTTTTCAGGCCACCAGATATTAATTCCTTGGGTTGAATTTTGACTCTGTTTTTAAAAATAATTATCTCTGATATAAATAGATGATTTTTAAAAGAAAATCACTCATGTGCTAGGCAGAAAATGTATGATACTTAATGGCTTGATTTAAACATTGTATTTACCTTGAGAATTCAGAGGAAGCTCACATAGTGTGTGTGTTGAGGCATGAACCCAAAGCTGCTTAAATGGATTAATGTTGCATCTCAAACTCAGCTGCACTGGTAGGTTTCCATCATAGGAGAGGCTTTAAAAATAAAATTATAAAGGAAAAGGTCTGTCCAGGTACTGATTATATACAGATGGAAAATGTCTGAAAAATTTGTTTTACTTATACAGCAGAGCTGCAAATGTTATTTATCTCAATCAGCAGAGCAATGGTTAGAGACTAGTAGGATTAACTGTAGGAAGCTGCCACCTTTACAGCAGACACATCTGCCCACAGAGAGCCAGGCAAGATGGTTGTATAAATATGGCAATGACTTCATTCAGTTGACATTATATCCATCTTTCAAGCAACTTTTGCTACTGAAAATTTTATGGCTATTCTTCTATTGAGTCTTCCAGGCTTTCCCAGTTTGTGGATTTTTCTATTTTGTCATAGACGCATTTGACAAATATATTTTGAATATCTACAGTTTACTGAGCATTTTTATAACATGAGCATGAGTCCTAACTGCACTGTGTTTTCTACCTCCAACTGCCTATTTAAGAAACAATAGTTATTATTGTCATAAGTTAAATCTTAGCTGGCAGGGCCAATTTATTTTATAAGGATCTTGTTCTGTAAAAAAATTTATGAAGCCTCTTGGTCAGGTGTGTGAAAAAGGTCACTAAAGGTTCAACATAAAGGCAAAACCAATAAACAAACTGATCAAAAATCAAAGATCTCTCCAAGCCTTAGTTTTAGTGATCCACGAAGTTTTAACTCACGAAGAGAATGCAAAAATTATAGAAAGAGATAAAAAGTTATGATGTCAGTCCCATCAGAGTAAATTAACATCCTTTGATTCTCTCTATGATATCAGTGGTTTGAAAGTTCAAGGCATTTTGTCTCACCTCTTTATTGTCTGATTCTGTCTAAGGTGTGAAAAACAAAATTTTCTAATCATTAATTTAGGGACGATTGTTTATCCCCGTTCTTTTTATCTACTTTAGTTTTTTAGTTGAATACACTTTTAACTACAACATGGCTTGGACCAATTTGTGTGCAGAAATAATAAATACCTTTACATCACAGTAATATGAGGGTAAGCTATGGTCCTGCTGAGTAGCTCTTTGAAAACTAAGCAGCAGTTACCATGTATATTTATTCACTGGATTTCTGTGGCACTTTTCCTCCAAAGAGTACAGGGTATAATATGGAGAAATTTGTACAGGGGTTGCCTTAGATTGTCAAAAGGAAATTAAAGGAAAGGAGTGCTTGCAGGAGCATAGAGCAGAAGAAATAACTAATGGAAAAACCAAACCCTGGTTGGCAGCAAGGCATGTCAAAGGAGGTAGAAGAAGCTGGGCTACCCCAGGGATACCACTGTTGACTCTTTAGAACACTGAATCATTTCACCACAGCCTATGTATCTGGTGAGCACTCGAGATTTCTGTTCAGCATTATCTAAAGACCCACAATAATGATCATAGACTCACAGGGCAGGAAAGGAACCTAAAAATTATCTGCCCAATTCTCTTAATTTACAGATGAGGCACATCGAACCCAGAGAGAACAAACAAATAAATTAGAAGCAAAGTCAGGGTCAGAAACAAGATCATTCATTCCTTCAATAAACGTAGATTAAATGTGTTGTGCTAAACACTGTTCTAGGCACAAGAGTTACCTTAGTGAGTAACATGAACATGGGTTCTGACTACCAACGTCCAGTCTTACACTGTCTTGTTCTACCTCTAATTGCCTATGAGGGTATTCAACATCCTTTACAATATACTTTTTTGTTGTTGTTGTTGATGCCACAGATGAAACTCTCTTAAGGGACAGACCTCAAGTGACTTTGTTAAGAGAAGGAAGTTATTTTCCAAGAGTCTGCAGTTGTGTTGACATTCTTTGATTCTTCAGTGCTCATAGGGCGCTTCTGTCAGATCAGCTGGAAAACATTTACTATATTGAGTCTAGTTTGTGTGCCACTGGAAGGCAGGCTTTCCTTGCCATCATGAGCAGTTTATTTTTGTCCTCTGGTAGGACTGGTAAAGGGCTAAAACCTTATCTCTCATTGGAAGAAACAGTTGTCTCTTAGCACCGACCTTACCTTAGAAGTGCCTCACATAATAGTCTAAACTCTAATACGATAATGGAAGTAGTTAATGTTAGAATCAAATGTGAAAATTCTTCAAAGGAGCATGATTTAAAAGCTGCCATAAATCTACCTCCCCAAAGGTGATATTGCAGTCATCCACTGAACACTGGATGTCACTACAAGAAAACCTGGGTTTTTTTTTATTTTTTTTATTTTTAAAAGAGTAGTTTGCTCTTTTTAGTTTAACACTTGATTTAAACCCCTGTCCATCCTCCAGTACCTATGTCAAAAAATCGTCCTGTAATAGAGGCCTCAGTTCTTTTACAGGTACAACTAATGACTTCTAAAACTATGGACCTTCACTCAGGCATTTGGGAGGACACTTCATCCTGCTCACTTTGCCCTTGGTCCCAGGCCAGTCTCTGAAGAAATAAAGTGTTTACCTTGCAAGTTGTGGATAAGGCTGGCTGGTGGGCAGAGAAGTGATATTCCTTGGACCAAATGGAGCTGGGGAGGAGAAAAGAGAAGGATGCTTGTGTGCTTGTGTTTCCAGTCACCCTAACGGCCCTGATAGTCCTCTTAGTCCTCTTGGAGGATATGAGTGGGATTGGATTCCAGGGACACCTGTTTGTGCCTGCAGGGGCAGATTCATGGTGGTTCTGCCTCTCCCCTTGCCTGGCAGCTTTCTTCTCCATGCCTGGCAGTTCCTGTATTGGCTGATTTACCTGCGAGGCTGTATGTGGATCTGTCTTTATGTGGCCACTGCCGCCAGCACGTACTGTCAACATAGAGGGAAGCCAAAGCGAGGATTGTAACTGCCCAAGCCTAGAGCGGGAGGTGAGCTGCCTCCGGACTTCACTGCAGCTTCCCTTCCTCCTGACACACATGGAGTTTGGTGGCGACGGTGCCGGTGCCGAAGAACTGCAGACAAATACTTAGCCAACTGGATGCGTGTGAGCTGGCTACAAAGGCAGCGCCTGCCTCACCCGGACCTCCTGCTGGCAGGATGTAAATATACCTGCAGACTGGCCAAACAGGACTGCCTTTTCTCCCCCAACCCCTCCCTCCTCCCACCCTCTCCCTCAGCTAACCAGCATGAGAGGAACTGAGAAAGCAACAGCCTGCAAGTGACAGCTCCAGCCTAATTCTGTTCGTCTCTGAGCCGAGGTGGGAAGTTGATTGTGCGGCAGCTTCATTGTGAATTCCTTCCATTGGCATCGCTATGTTTGCCTCTATCTGGTATGCTAAGAAGCTGGGTCGCAGGTTCGTGCACAATGCCAGGAAGGCGAAATCAGAGAAGGTATGGAATGAGTGGGGTTGAAAATTACCTTTCCGTTTGCCAACTGCCTGCTCTGGACCATTGGTCTGAGTACACACGCAATCTTTATTTGCTTGGGGTGAGAACCTTCCTCTCACTGTGAATGTGGTCCGTGCCACTTTGAAAAGGGGTAACACTTAGAGCCTAGCTTGCTTGGGAGGGGAGCATTAAGGGTTAAGCAAGATCATTGGCTATTCAAAATGCATGGTGAAATCATCAATTGATAGAGTGTCTTCACAGAGACTTAAGATTCCTTTAAATTACATAGGATGAAAGCAATTGAGCAGCTGCAATTTTTTCTTGTTCAGAGAGCTCTCTAGTAAACTTGTTGCTATACTGCATTATTTTTATTATTGTGATCTTTGGTTCTGAAGTGGGCATTATAAATACCTGAGCCTTTCTCTATAGTACATGTGTTCCAGTGTGTGTCCTAGGAACATATATCTGGGACTCTCAGTAATGTGTACCAGACTCTACAGGGGTGCTTGGTGTCTTTTCACTAAGCCATCATTTCAGAAGTGTTCACAATGAGCAAGAATTATATTTATAATCAGGTAGTTGTGGCCATTTAAAGAATAGATTTGCATTTCTTGTATTCAGCATGACCAGTTATTTCCAGAGAATCTCTGTGTAGACTTACCTAATTAGTTATATTTCCCTGAGAAATTAAAATGGCCTGTAAGTCCTAAGGTATATCACATGCTTGGAGATAACAGAAGATGATAGCTTACCTCTCTAATTTCTCCAGTGCTTTCTGGGGCACTGTCCAAACTGTCATATTTAGGGAATCAATAGCCAATGTGATAGGCATTGGGGAAACTTCCAAAGGTAACAAAATCTTGTGAAACGGATTTTTCATATTCCTCTGAGGATATGATCTTCAGCCCAATCTCTTTACTGCTTTATGTAAACTCATGAGATTGACCCAGAGATGGCTCTCCTGGCCTGTGGCACAGTCCTTTCTCTCACCTAGAAAGATGCCTTCACTATAACTTGCTATTCATTCCTGCAGAGTGGAAATGATAAAATGAACAAGAATCCAGTGATGAACCAAGATATGATTTTTCTTTAGCTTTAGAAGAGAAAATATCACTGGAGTTCTGACTTTAGGGCCTCTTAGAATGTCCAGATCTGACAATTGTAGAACATGACTGACCTGTTATTTAATAACGCTTTTGGTGGAGGAGAGGGAGGGGAGGACTGGGGTAGAATTGGTCTCTTCTCCATTCTATATAGCCCAGATAAAAAGATTATAAGCCTAACTATTATGTATCAACTAGTATCATATATATTGAACAGTTGGCTTTTGAGGTTGTGTTTTGTTTTGACTTTCAAGTAATTTTGAAGGAAGGAGATTGTAAGTGGGTCTTTTATTGGAACAAATGTTTTAGAAAAGTCCTCTCTTCCTATAAAAATTATATGTTGTATGGATGAGAAAACTGTCAGAGACCACAAATGGCTCTGACAGCCACTGGGAGATAATGTCTTATGCCAAATTAGTATGCAAAGAAAGTTGAATCTCCCAGAAGCACTTATTTCAAGCCTCGGCCCAAATGTGGGAAATAGCAGCTCTATGAAATTCAGTGTATAGAACCTAAAAAGACATTGATACAGCAAAGTAATCTGAGCTTCTGCTTCTTAAGAAGCTAGTGAGGGGCTTTCAATCTGTCCCATCCATTTCTGTGATGGCTAATGTTTAAAACAAGCAAGAAGAAACCACGTTTGATTTTAAGGGTTCAAATTATTTAATCACCTTACTCAGAGAGTAAGACACATTTACATCAGGAAATCTACATTAGAGAACTGAAGGTTTGCTCTCTGAGTGATAAAGACCAAAGGAAAAATCAACTCTACTGCCTCTGTGCTAGCAAGAGAGCTAGGAGGAGTTAATTTTGAACATTAGGTCATGATAAGCAACATGAAATAACATCTTGGTATTTTTTAATGGAATTTGTATTCACAGAGTTCCTGAAATAAATTAAAAGGTGTGTTGCCTCAAAAAATGTAGGCACTCAGTCAATGCCTGGTGAATGGAAATAGTTCATTTATTTTGTATACCTAATTTTATAACATAGCTTATTTAAAACTATAATTTTAAATTAATTTTTTTTCTAGGGATTCAGTAGCTGAGAAGACAGTTAACAAATAAGACAACAAGATGAATTAATTTACATAAGGTATTCCTATAACATCAGAGATCACATAGTTGCAAAACAGTAGGGCATGTAAAGTGCTACTAACGATATGCTGTCGTGGTTTATCAACAAATGGAAGAAGATGTATAAAATAAGATTATTATTGAATTTTATTTAGAAAATGACGAGTATACTTAATTGTGAAAGATCATATTTTAGCATTTGGGGAGATATATCTTTACAATGGACAATGATTGTGATTTTTAGTAAATTTTGGGCTTTTTTTTTTTTTTTTTAGTAGGTAACAGTTTATGTCTTCCAACTCTAATAAAACAACCTGAACTCACTATAGCCCTTCACTTCTATTTTAACACTGAAAAGTATTTTCCTCAAGCTTGGGGTTAATTGAAAAGCTCTTAATAATTAGGAACGTGCAAGACTAAATGTCATCCTAAGCACTCAGTGTGACTTATTACTAGTTGTCTGGTGTACTGTTTTGCCTCAGCTAATGTCAATAGAACTCAGTAGCATCACAAAATGACCATCATAATGCTCACAACAATAATAATATTAATGATAATAATCTCCATACAGCTTATACATTAGCTTCTTCATACAAAAAATTTAATTATCACAACAGCCCTAATAAATAGAAATTATTTTTCCTGAATCCTAGAGAGAAGAGTAGCTAGCCCAAGGTCACAGGATTAGTGGTAAGTCTCAGTGTTGGGATTTGCACCAAGTCAGCCCAAGGTATTCCAAAACTGACTCCTCGTGTCTCTAGCGCTTTCTTCCTTCCACTCATCATTCTTATGGATCCACTAATCTGTCTTGTCTGAATAAGGTTACTCATCTTTTCTTATCTTGTCCCTCTCTTTTATATTAGAATTTCAAAGTGATAATGTTTACAGAATCAAAGTTACTGATTGTGTAACTCAACCTCTTTATTTCAGATAAGACTATACATAAACTATATTGAATAAACAGTTTTCTTTCATGTTGTTAAAGATTTTACATTCTTTGTCCTCTATCATTGGTTAAGTGTAGCAAACTTGTTTTGTCACCTATTATTCTTTTTTTTTTTTTTTTTGAGATGGAGTCTCACTGTAGCTCAGACTGGAGTACAGTGGCACAATCACTGCTTAAACTGCAGTCTCAACCTCCCCAGACTCAGGTGATCCTCCCACCTCAGCCTTCTGAGTAGCTGGGACCACATGCGTGTGTCACTATGCCCGGCTAATTTTTGTATTTTTTTGTAGAGATGAGGTTTCCCCATGTTCCCCAAAGTGGTCTCGAACTCCTGAGCTCAAGTGATCCACCCACCTTGGCCTCCCAAAGTGCTGGGATTACAGGCATGAGCCACCATGCTGGGACACCTATTATTCTATTTGAATAGCTTTTCATTGTCATATCATTATAACCTTAACATTGGCATTTGTACTCATTGCTTATTCCTATAGAATCCAAAAATGTCTTTAATCAAAAAGGACCTAAATGCTTGGCAACTGTACATGTGCTCTCTTTTTGAAAAAAGTCAAAGGTGTTAGGTGATTCACACTGACATTTTTCTAAATAAGCTACATAAGAGATTCTTTGTTATTCTTTCATTAAAAAGTTCATTTGTACCAACAAATTCTCTGAATAAAATTATTTTAAAAGTGATAATGTGAAATCCAGATTACCTGGCTGGGATAGATACCTCCATTCAAATAATTATTCCTTTCTTCTTTGTTTTGACCCTGTGTAAGTAATTCAGAAGTTAGTATCTTACTTGTATGCCTGTTGTCACGTTTCAGCTTAAATCGCTTAATTACGCAATCTCCAGACTGTCTTATTCTAAAAGGCCAGTTGAAGAATCTTTAAGATAAATCGAAAGTGCAATTTCTGGTTACGTAGTAATATACAAGAGTATTAAAATACCAAAACTTGTGAACTTTCACTTCCCCATCAGCAATACATTGCTTATTTCATTTGTTTTTGTTTTAATTTTTATATTTCTTTATCTTTTTAGTGCACGTTATGAAAAGTACTTTCATGATGCATTTAGGAAAGACTAGTATCAATATGCATAATCTAACAGACACACCTATAGATGAGCTTGGCAGTTTATAACCTACGAGTGATGTAACCGAACCCACATATCCTGACGTTAGGCCATATTCACCTTGGAAAACTTTTTTTGAATTTGTTTGACAGGGCCTCACTCTGTGGCCCAGACTGGAGTGCAGTGATGTGATCTCGGCTCACTGAAACCTCTGCCTCTTGGGTTCAAGCAATTCTTGTGCCTCAGCTTCCCGAGTAGCTGAGACTGCAGGCGTGTGCCACCACAGCTGGCTAATTTTTTGCTTTTTTAGTAGAGATGGGCTTTCACCATGTTGCCCAGGCTGGTCTCGAACTCCTGGGCTCAAGCAATCCATCTCAGCCTCCCATGGTGCTGGGATTATAGGCGTGAGCCCCCATGCCTGGCCCACCTTGGAAAACTTTTTAAAAACCAGCACTCTAGTTCTACTCTCCCCCTTGTCTAAACCAAACATATTAATTCAACAAAAACTAAAATGAAGGATAAACTAGTAATACATTTGCTGGCAGTAGGACCAAGGAAAGAGAATTATGTCCTGCTGATCTTAGTAGAATATAAAGAGCATCAGGTTTTGGGCAAGGACTTAGAGGGAGGGGATTAAATTAGCCTTGCTCTTTGCTATCCAGCCTGAAGTCAGTCATTTGGCTTCTCTGGCCTCAGTTTTCTCATCTGTCAAATAGAAGTAACATTTATGCTTCAGTAGATCTCCAATGTCCTCAAGATAGTGTTCAAACCATTAATATAATCTACAAAACCCACCATGACATGGCCTCTGCTTTCCTCTCTGTCATCGTACCTTGCCCCTCTTCTATCAGCACTTTAAATCCAGAATTCTGAACTACTTTCAAATACCTAAATGGCCCATCCTCTCTCTAGCTTCCAGGATTTTGCTTAATCTGTTTGGCTAGCCAGCTAATCACAGCCTGGCTATACCCATCACTAATTCCACTCTAGCCTTGGGTGACATCACCATCACTAGGAATCTTTTCTGGGCCTCTACAAGCCCAGGATGGATCTATCATCAGCTCCCACAGCAACTTGTGCATTAGTTGTAATTATCTTCATTTGTCTGCAATCTTCAGTAGATTTGAAATGAACGATTTCTCAGTCTTATTCAACATATTTCTAGGGTCTAAAAGAATGCCTGACACATAGTTGTCTTTCATATGCTATTTAATTGATTCGAGGTTGTCATCAATTTTGAGATGTATCATTATTTCATCTATTACTAAAACAAAGATTGCCAGTGAAACCATAACACATCATGAATTGCAAGATGCATCTTGATTTCACAAGTGTTAAAATGTGAAAAATATTTATTCTTAGAATTAATAATGTATGACATAATGGTGAAGAATGAATGAATTTACTTTGAGCATAAAATGAGTTAATATAAATAAAATGTTTAAAATATTATACTTGCTATCAAATTACTTTTATTTATCTGGTAATATTAATAATAGTTTTCATACAGAAGTATTATGCAGAACACTGAGATATATCATATATTTTGACTTGTGCCAATCAGACTCAACAAATATTATGTGTCCTATTCTGAATTTAGGAAGGTAAATGATAAAGGAAAAAAATGAAAATTAACATTATGAAATGAATTAAAAGATATAATCAAACTGGAACCATTTAGATTGCAGAAGAGAAAGCTCAAGAAGCCTTCCAGACTCCCACTATATATTTATATGTCTAAACAACAATGGTTAATATTTATTGAATTTGTTCTATGAGCTGAGAACTGTGAATATAAAGACCCAGTGAGATTATTACTACTAGTTTTTAGAGAGAAAACATATCACCAGTAGGTGACTATGATTAGAAACCCTGTATGATTCTAGACCTTGATCTCCTCGCTGGTAAATAATACTCTGCTTCTGTATGTTTGTGTATGCTACACATTGTGTGTATATATATGTTATATGTAATACATATTATACTATATTTATAAAATCATGTAGGTTTATGATGAGTTAGATACTAAGTTTATTTTTCCCATGAAAAATAAATTTTAAAAATTAAATGCAAAATCTGAAATTTATCTCAGGCATAAGAAGTGTCCTGATATTGAAGATTCACCAGTTCTCAGTGATCATTTTATTTCTATTTTTGCCTCATAGTAGATTGAAGAGTGGTCTGACCTGGAGAGAAGGATGAACAGATTGTCCTCTTAGATCCCTTTCTTAGAGGCTTGTGAGTCTCTCAAAGCTCCTCAGCTGTGAGCAGCAGCATGACTCAGCGCCAGTGTCTGCCTAGCTGTGGTGACAGAGAGGACAGGTGTTTGTCCATGCTGAACGCAGCCCTGCAGTTCTCCTCTGTCACCTGAAAGGTGAATCAAGCAGCAAAATGGACAGTAGCACCTGTTCCGAGGTCCCAGAACTGCTGCCCACCCTGGTAGAGCAAAAAGCACAACTTTTATAAGGTCAGGGAAAGTAGACAGAGAGTAAGGGCAGGATCAGAGAAATGGCCAAAGTGAAGGAAGGCAGGAGTAGGCTGGAGGGCAAGATAGTTGGTCACAAAACCACTGTAAAATTGTGACTAGTTGTAGGAATGACTGTTAAGCAGTTTACTGGGGCATTATTACATGCACTTTACATATACCATCCATTTAATTCTTACTACAGCCTTCTGAGGTATTCTTATTGACTGCATTTCCTTCTTTTTTTTTTTTTTTTTTTTTTTTTTTTTGAGATGGAGTCTCCCTCAGTTGCCAGGCTGGAGTGAAGTGGCACTATCTCGGCTCACTACAACCTCCTACTCCCTGGTTCAAGCAATTCTCCTCCCTCAGCCTCCTGAGTAGCTGGGATTACAGGCACCCGCCACCAAGCTCAGCTAATTTTTTTGTGTTTTTAGTAGGGATGGGGTTTCACCATGTTGGCCAGGATGGTCTCGATCTCCTGACCTTGTGATCTGCCTGCCTTGGACTCCCAAAGTACTGGGATTGCATGCGTGAGCCACTGTGCCTGGCTATTAGCTGCATTTCATAGATGAACTAAGGTATAAGATGTTACGGGATTTGCCATAGGTCACAAGCGGTGGAGCCAGCATTCAGGAACAGGTTTACTGAATCTAAAGCCTGTGACCCTAGCCCCAACTCATATTTTATGCTCTTCTTTAAACCTACCTTGAGTTGGATGGACCTCTGATATAGAGAAGAGATAAGCTGGAAATGAGACCTGACTTCTCAGTTATGGTCCTTCAGAAACCAGATATCCAGATAGCCTTGTTTAAGTCTAGGTTACAAAACTTTAATTGCATTTTTTTTCTTAATATAACTTTAGAATGATATTCCTCTACCTGATATTGTTGAATGATATTACATTGGAAAATGAAGATGAAAGGAGACATTCTCCCACACAGCAAGAATTTAAGCATGATTATCATTGTAAAGATAAATTTGATAATCAGATGATCTGCATGTCTTATTTGCACATGTATTGCAGGAATGAGGCTATTAGAGAAGCCATTCTGCTTTAAATAATGCCTCGTAGTATTTGCTTATATCTGAGGTAGTCTTATTTCCTCAAATATCTCATTAAATCTTTAATTATTAAACCATTATAAATTCTGTCCTATTTGGTCTGGACACCTAGCATCTATAAGGTCCTAAATGAACCCTGGTTGGATGATTCACTTGGATGGGACACTCTCAGCTGTATTCAGTATAGGAATTAAGACCAGATTAGAGGTCAGTAGGCCTGGGTGTTAACTGGCTCTGCCCCACAACCTGTGCCACCTTGGTTAATTGTCCAAGCTTTCCTGGGCCTGAGTTCATCTGCAAGCAGATTCCTTCCAACTCAAACATTCTTTGATTCTAATTCTGATTTTCTATAAGACTGCAGAATCCTTAAAGGGAAAGATTTGTACTCATTTGTCTTTGTATTCTCAGCATCTAGCAAAATGCCCAGCACTAGGTGAAACAGAACATTTATGCCAAATGACTATACACAAAAGGTCTGGAACTTCCTTGACCATTAGTAAGAAGAATATAATGGAGACTGTCCACTTTCAAAGTGAGAGCAGGATGAAAAATGCTCAGGGGCTCTTCTTTTTTAAATACCTTTTTTCTTTGAAGAAAGAGGAGTTATGAGGCATTTTATAGCATTGCATTTGAGGCTTTGGTTCTCTTCCTTTCTCACCTTCCATGCCACTAACACTGAAGTAAAACAAACAGTAACTAGCATAAAGCCAGAGTCTTCTTCAGCCACCAACAATGACATCAAACTAAAATTTTCCAGCTGCCTTATCCCACATGCCACATCATTACAAGCTTATAATTGAGGATGAAATGTTTATTGTTTGAAGACTCTCAATCTTAAAATTCCAGTTATTTAAAGAATCTCCATCCCACCTGCTACAGACTGAATTGTGACCTCCCCAAATTCATATGTTGAAGCTCTTGTCCCCAGTGTGACTGTATTTGGAGATAGGACTTCTAGGTGGTAATTAAGGTTAAATGAGGCCATAATGGTGGAGTCTTAATCTGATAGGCTTGGTGGAATTGTAAGAAGAGGAAGAGACAGATTTCTTCATCTTTGTCTCCACTATGTGAGGACACAGAGAAAAGGCAGCTATCTGCAAACCAGGGAAAGAGAGCTCACTGGAAACCATACTCTGATAGATCCTTGATCTTATACTTCCCAGTATCCAGAACTGTGATAAAATCAATTTCTTTTGTTTAAGCCACCTAATATCTGGCATATTGTTATGGCAGCCCAAGCTAAGATACCACCTCCCATCATTGTAGATATATATGATGATGTCTAATAAAGAGTGGTTTTTAGTGCCCAAGGCCAGCCTATCAACACCGAGTAGAAATAGTGTTCTTTTTTATTCAAAATATGTAAGCTCTGATAAACACATGGATTCAGCAGAGTTAACACCACTCAATGTTTTGAAGGAGCTATGAGAGGTTATTTAAAATGGTAATATATTTTTTAAAAAGGAGTAGAGGGTAAGGAGAATGAATGAAATGCTTTTGGAGGATAGCTTTGGTTGTCTTTATCGTTTTCTAACCTACCGAGGAGGCGAAATGAATGCAAACTATTCACCCAACAAACTTGATAAAACAAAAAATACATTTAACTCACAAAATACTTTTCTTCTCTTCCACACCTACTTGTTACTTTAGGTCACTCTGATTTACAAACAGAATTGATTGATTTTGCCTATCATACCATCCACTGTTCCTCACAAGCTAGTATTGGAGAAAGTTTCTACTATCAGAAGGGCTGGTAACTTTTCACCAGGGTTTGCAGCAAGAAATGACAAAACAAGTACTGTTAGACGTATTGAGGTCCGGGGTATTCCTGTGCTTGTTAGCAGTGCAGATCTATGTGATTTGACAGACGTTTTGGTGATTCCCTAGCATGAGAAGGGTAAAAATGTATTTTCTGTGGAAAGGAAAAAAAGTATATTGGGGTTAGGGGAGTTGAAGGAAAGACAGTGCTTGGGAAAGTTCAAGAAGAATGAGAAAAATAAGTTTTTTTCTTGTTCCTTTCCTATTTGGACATTAGCCTGGCATAGGACTGACTTTCCTATGTTTTTTTTTCCCCAAGATTCCTGTAAAAGTTCTTTGTCATCTTTGTTGACTTCTGTCCTTTACCCATTTTGTGAATCCTCTTATTGGCACACCACCCAAGAACAGTAAGGCAGTGAAAGACTGAAGACCTGGCTTCAAGACTGGTTGGGTGACCTTGAGCAAATGACTGCACCTCCTTGATTATTAGTGCTCTCATGTATTAAAAATGGTGATAACCACCTTTTCATGGGTTTTTGATTCAATTAAAACTGCATGTGAAGAATCTACCTATTGTAAAAACTTTTTCTTCCCTACCTCCTTTCTTTCCTCCCTCCCTCTCTTCTTTCTTTCCTTCATTCCTTTTTTCCTTTCTTCCTTCCTACCATTCATTTAAGTATTCTGCCTAGTTCTAGAAAGAATGAAAGATAGTTCTGCTTTACCTCTTCACCAATGATGCCTCTTACTCTGCTATCCCCCTGGGCTTCAGAATGAACTTTCTCTGTCACCCTGGTTTTATAAAATGAGGAGGTGTGTAATTATATCTCTGTCTCTGGCTAGAGGCAGAAAATGACTAAGAAGAACATCTTTCTTTAACTAGTTGGAATTGTTAGTATAATGACTCTGAGAGAGTTCTAGGTTTTTATTTCCTTTTAAATAATTTTCTAGATCCTCCTTATAAAATATTGTCCCCTTGCTCCCAGCCTTTCCCATACATTCTCTCTTTCAAAATATACTACCCAACTTTTAAGAGAGGGATTCCCTGTTTTGTGAGTGCCAATTAAGACATATCACTTCTCCTTTGAAAGGAAGTATTATGTGCTGAATGACTCAAGATGCTTATCTTCCAGCTGATAAATGTATCACTTGACGTTTGTTGCTTTATTTCAAGTCTTGGGAAAAAAGAGAAAAGAGTCCCATGTAATGTTACATTGAAGTTCAAAACTAGAAAGGACCTTCCTTTCATAGATAATAGTAACATTAATGAACATTTATTGTGTCTTTACTATGGGCCAGTCACTACTCTGTGATTTTACATGTTCTAATTTAGCAATCTTCACAATGGCCCTATATGCAAAGTACTATTATATCCACATTTTATATAGATGAGGCAAAGGGAGGTCAATTAATATGTCCAAAGATGCACAGTTACCATGTCCTAATGCCAGGATTTCAACCCAAGCTATCTGGACCTGAGTCCAAATTCTTAACCATGATGCTACAGTAACTTCTCATGCCTTTCAAATGAGTAAGCTGAGTCCCCAGGTAATATAAGGTTTGGGAATGTTTTTTGTCCAATATCTCCCCAATATTGATGGCCAAGTTTTAGGGATTTGAACGTAGATATTCGCAATTCCAAACTTCGGCCTCATTGGCTTCATGCACCACTAAGATGTGTGCTCCTACATGTATTTCTCATGATCAAATATTAAGGAGTTTCAAGCACTACCATTAATGTCTTTGGTAAACAGTACCTGATAAGTTCCTCTTTCATTTAACCAAAAGTATTATTGGTTATATTCATATTTTTGAGCGGTGGTATTGATAATCTTTCATGAAATTTTCAGTTATGTAATTGTTGTGACTTTACCATGACTTCAGTGCCCTGCTTCCATTAAAAAAAAAGAAAAAAAAAAGAAAAAAACAACAACAACAAAGAAAAGTCACCCAACAGGATGGCATTTGGAAAACAATTCCACACCAGTGGTTGCATTAATTGCTAATTTGAATGTTCCTGCTGTGAATTGAATGGAGTCACTTTGGATCTATTTCTTAGAAATAACCATTTTTATTACCTCTGCTCTAGGATGCACAGTTTTGAGATCTTCAGAGGCAAATATCTTCACTAACCACTTTCTCTTTTCCATTTTCTTTCCATAAGTAATCCTTTTCATTGTTATGACTATTTTTAATGTTCTCAGATTTAATTTATGAAGGATAGGGGATGTTGTAGGATGATTTTGTCTCTTGTTATCTCAGCATATAGCATTCTGTTAACTTCCCAAGTATAACATTTTGAATATCATGTTTAATTCAAATATCCATTATTTTATTAAAGTTGATTTTTTTCTTTATGTATATGTAGAATTTACAAAGGCTTTATGAAAATGGCTTTTGTAATACACAAGTAAGAATTTCCTTTAGCATTAGTCATTTCTTTAGTGAGTGTTTTGAAAAAAGCAGGATAAAATGTAGTATGATGAATAATGCTTGTTAGCAGTTATCAGCTACACTATGCCTTTTAGAAAACAAATTCCAATACAGTCCAGATTAAATAATGCTTTCCGTACTCCAGTTTCTTAAAATCACCTATCTAGTTGTCCTGAACGATTCGAAAGTCATATCTTCTCTATCTTTCCAGGTTGACTGTAGACTGACCCCAGGAAAATAAAATTCAGGTAAATGAATTATCTGCAGCCTTTGAAGTCAATTAACAATTCAGCAAGTACTCATTTGCCCCTTGGTATTAAAAAATACTTATTTGCACAGTACTATTAATAATACTGTGCTGGGACTTACAATGATGCACGGATACAGAAATGATCCATTTATGGTCCCTATCCTAGGGAAGTTTAGATATAGATTGGAAAAGTCTAAAAGGAAGCACACACAATTAAGGCAAACACTTAGCAAACTCTATACTGCTTAAACAGTGTAAACAATATGCCAGTTTCTCCCTCTTATTTATTCTGTCTTGCCCAGACCCTCTTTGCTTATTTGCTGAATCTCAACATTCTTGAGCTCTGTGATCATGCCTGATTGCACACCACCTGGTATATCATTCATTCACTGAGCCCTGTTCTCCAAGTTTAGAATAAAACACACGTGCTTTGATTATATTCTTAGGAAGCACATGTGAATGTCCATAGTGTCCTTCTACCCACCCAAAAAAAATGCCTTAAACTCTTCTTATTTTTAATACTTCTATTAAAATATATTGATACATAAAAGTAGAGTATTTAAGAACATGGTTTCTAGATCCAGGTTTCCTTGTTTGAAATCCCAGCACTGCCATTTACTAGCTGTGGAACTTTGCACAAGTTACTTAAACCTCGTGTGCTTCCTCATCTATAAAATGAGAATAATAGTGCCTGTCTCATAGGCACTATTATGAGGATTGAGTAAATATTTTTGAATAACAGGTATTACCTAAGTTTTTTTTAAATGAATATAATGTGACAAGTCATTTAAAAAGATAATATGGGGTGCATGCAATTCTTTGGAGCTTCTCAGTTAATTGGCCAACTCTTTTATGTCATTCTCTGCCTCTGATTTTGACCTGTAGTAGGACTATTTTGAACAACTTTGTAATCACATGCTCCACAATATCAGCATGGATGGGCAAGCACATTTATGCCCTAATATAGCAACCTTGAGTTTCACTGTCACTGAGCAGTACTTTTGGAAGATGACTCTGATTTAAGCAGTTCATCTTACCAGAGATACTAGGATTATTGTCATTTGATTGTTGAGTCATTAACTTGAAAAGCATCTATCCAAGAGTGTCTGCTTTGATATCTACCCAAGACAGCATCATCTGTGGAGGTAGGGCAATGGCCTCTAACTAGTACAATAGACTTCTGTCTTCCTAAGGCACCAGTTCTGCTTTTGAAAATAAGTCGATGTCCAGCATCACTATTTGTTGCTCAATTATATAGATACTTCAATGTGTTTTTCTGCATTTACGGACTGTTTAATGTTTAGTGGAGGTAAGTACATTCAAATAGCAGAAGATGACTTACTTTTGCATTTATGATTAACATTGTATGTTCTTGAATGTGTATCGCCTATGTATGTTTTCATGTCACACCTATTTATAATTTATGTAATTTAATCACTGGTTGAGCAAAGAGCCTGTCTTTCTGAACTATTTTTTTTTTAAAGAAACTGGACACTAACTTTGAGTAATTAGAAGATAAACTAAACAATCTATAAATGAATTCATTTAAGAGGTACCTCACAGTATGCTGAGAAGCTGGGATGTGATGGTGAACATGGCCTATTCAGTACTCAACATTCAGCAGTGTATGAGGAAGACAATAAAGGAGCAATTGCAACGTAGTGTGACGAATATGATGTGTTTAGGGATTTTATACATTTCCATTATTGATTGAGTAAATACTTCATAAGTCTGTGAAGTAGTCCATCTTAGATGATAAAAAGATAAAGTAGGTTGGTTGGGATTTTATTTTTTAACCCATCAGTTACAGTAGACAAGTGCCAGGCATGACATGGACACAATTGAATTTAAGTCAAATTATTAAATGTCTTAGTGTACTATGTGAGACAAAACATCATTTAGTTATCAAACCTGAATATATTTTTTATTGTGATAAAATATAAACATAATATAAAATTTGCCATTTTAATCATGTTTAGAAGAATTATGGGCATTAAATACATTTGCAATTTTGTACAACCATCACCACTATCCATTTCTAGAATTTTCATCATACCAAATGAAAACTCAATACCCTTCTGAATATTAACATTAATGAAAAAATGTTCAGACCTTCCCCATTTGACCTTGCCATAAAATGTGCTAATTTTCGATAGTTCCATCTACCCTTTACAGTTATTCTGAGAATGTTTCAGAAATACTTACAAATCTTTCAACTTCCGTTATTACTTTGATAAGATTTTATAACAAGAAAGCAGGAGAAGTGACTTTGGGTAGGTCTAGAGTCATGACGTTAAGCATTTTGTTGCAAGTAATACAATTTAATTTCAGCTAAGTACCTTTAGCTTTACTAAGATTAGTAATTAAATATTTAGTTGTATAGTAAATTAGCTATGCCATGTGGTCACTGGAAAGTAGGTACTCCATTTACTGAAACATAAATGTTTTACAAGGTATTGTAATATAACTAGTAAATTAATAATGACAATTTAGGTTTTAGCTAATTAAATCCTTCCTTAGCATTTATTAATTTGAGGGTCTAAACTAAAACAACTTTAACTATGATAACTGCTGTAATGATTTAGGTGTGCCAAACATGAATAAAATTGGGAAAATTGAATGTGTGTAATGAGTTATAAAGATAAAAAGTTAGTTTCCAACCGTCTTTATAAATTTTGATTGGCAAATCTAAACCAGAATTAAATATGCATTAAGGAGAGAGACTTTATGGTCAACTTCATACCCTTATTCAGACAGAAAATTTTTAAAGAGGATTGACACCATTGCTATAGCTTACAATCAAATAAATTTTAAAGAGCATGACCAATGTGCCCAGAACTGTGGTAGGCTATTAAAACATCATAATTAAGATACCTGAGGCTCAGTTTTGTTGCTGTTGTTCTTTTTCTAAACTGTAAAATAGGGATACTAGAGTTAAATCATAAGCATAACAGTGCTGCATACAGTAAGTGCTCCAGAGTCAATTCATTTATTCATTCACTAAAATAAGTAGTCATTAGAATGAATGATAGATGCATAATGTATTCTCATTTAAGTATCTAAAAATAAAAGGGACATAATTTGCCCAAGTGCCTTCCTCAATTCTGAGGAGTTCAAGCTAGTGAGGGAGAGAGATGTTTGAGTGGACGACCATATAGCATGACAATTCAAGTGTATTTTTCAAAGTTGTGCATTGTAGAGGTCTCTAGACTCAATACAATTTGTAGGCACAACAGGAGAAGTAGACAAAAAGGAAAGGAGCCACAGGAAGCCTCAGAGAGGGGATGATGCTTGAAAATACTTAACATAAGAAGTTTGACAGGCAGATGCAGTGAGGGATTCATTTCGAGCAGAGAAAAAGGGCAAAGCACAGATTCCTCAAAGAGCATGGCTTTTTCATGAAGCAGCAGGAAATTCATCTTGGCCTGAGCAGAGCAGGTACACAAAGGAATGGGAAGATGTGACTTTGCTTAGGTCAGCTGGGGCCAGATGGTAAAAGGTTTGGTTTGTTATCTAAATAGTACAAATTATTTGATGCAGGATGGAATAACAGTGTCACTGATGGGTTTTAAGGTGAGAGAAAGGTTGATATGATCAGATTCAGATTTTAGAAAAACTTATCTGGTAGCAGAATGTGGAGAGTGTATTAGAAATGAGCAAGAGTACAGACAAGGAGATGCTTTAGGAGACGTTTACAGTATTCTCAAACTTTAGTGTGCATGGAAATCACCTGGAAGTCGTGATAAAACACACGTTGCTGCGCTCTGCCCAGAGAGTTTCAAATTCAGAAGGTCTGGAATGGGGAAGAATTTGCATTCTTAACAAGTTTACAGGTCCTGTTGCTGTTCTGGGAGCCTGTTTTGACAACTGCAGACATAAATATACCATAAAAGGCTATCTTAATCAGTTTGGGCTGCTGTAACAAAATACCATAAACTGGGTAGCTTCAACAATATTTATTTCTTCACAATTCTGGAAACTGGAAAGTCTGAGATCAAAGTACAAGCAGATTCCATATCTGGTGAGAGCTCACTTTCTCGTTCATAGATAGGTGTCTTCTCACTATAACCTTACAAGATTGAAGGGGAAGGGAGGGTTCTGGGAACTAACTTATAAGAGTACCAATCCCATTCATGAGGCTCCACCCTAAGGACTTCAAGAGCTCCACCTCCTAATACCACTGCATTGAGGATTAGGTTTCTACAGATGAATGTCAGAAAACCAGCATTGGTCACTGTGCTGAGGCAGTGAAATACTAGCGGCAAATGAAATCTCATTCTAAAGGCCTGACTGATTGGAAACACCCTCGTGATACATTTTTTCCTGCTGAAATTTTGCTTGAATAATACAATGCCTTAGGCATTTGATGATGCTGGTGGGTGTTAGGCGAAATAAAGTGAACTAGCTGTTTTCTACTAGGGTCAAAGTGAGTAAAAGTGACCTATGGTTCTCAGTGACTGTTAATGCAGCAAATATGGTGGTCAAATATTATGGTCAAAGGAGAACCTGGCTGAGTTTTACTTGTTTCACCGTTTCAGTTGTTTTTTGTTTTTTTTTTTAAGTAGCCATATACTTTACTAAGAAGGTTTACATGATAATTTTCTTTTGGTTGAAGATTTTTCTCCTGTTTCTGTTTATTCTGTGTGTTTGTTTTTAAGGCAACAAACATGATCTTTCTGATTACCTTTCATTGTAACGAAGGTTTCTCTTTCCTGTAGCCCCAGTGTTGTTCTAGTGAAATGGGTTTCATCTGCTGAGTGTAGGAAAAGGTTTTAACTGGCGTAATTAACACTGGTGTGGTTATCTCGGATTTAAAAAGAGGCAGTTGATTCTTCCAGAATGTGAGGGTATTGCCTGATAGAGCCAAGCACGCAGTGTGTAATAATGAAGGTAGTTTGGGAAGAATTTTGTGCTCTTAATTAGGATCAAAATGGGTAGGCTTTTGTCCGCAGGAGGCTCAGGACACAGGCTAATTGCAATGAATATAATGGGATTACCTCACACTTGAGATGGTACTCTCACTAAAGGGGCACAGGGCCTTCCCTGCAAATCTGCACTGGTCTGGGGGTGGGGATCTTGTAGAGGGATGTTTTGAAGGTATAATTTATTGTCTAGTTTGGAGGACTTTTTTCCCTTCTTTCTGTGTGTCTGTCCAGAAATAGAGAAATGATCATAAAATTATTGGCATCTCTCAAACGTGTTTTAATGGAAGGGCTTTTGAGGGTTGTTTTGTATATGAGACAGTACGTTCAGGATGTTCTAAATGATGTCCAGAATTAATATATTTTACTTCTGTAAGCACTTGGTGTGACTGCCTAATATTGCAGCTCATAAATGTTTATGAAGGTAAAATGCTATTATATTAGTTTGTGTAATTTCTCCCAGGTATAGGATAGATATTGAGGAGATATTATTGAATACAAAACGTGTTTTGAAAGCATGTATAGAACTTTAAATGGATTTTAATTTCAAAGTAAGTGCAAGTTTGAGTTAATTAAGCACCAGAGATCTTACACGAGCCCACCAAATTGAGTAATATATAATATCTCTCTCTCTTTCTGCCTGTCTCCCTATTCCTACCCTCTTTTTTCTCCCTCTCACCTTCTCTTTTCTGTATTTTTTCATATATTCACAAAACTTTGAGTTTTGTCTACCAAGCAATGTGTAGAGCATTACGTATACCAGGACAGATAAGAGAGAACATTTGCCCTTAAGGAGTTTACATTTTAACGTAAGAGGCAGGCAAGCAATTTGTGTCTCCAAGTCAAACCAAAAGTTTTGAATATACTAAAGAGGGAATACATCATTCCAGTCTAGAAATAGAGAATATTCCAAGGAAAATACGGAAAAATAACTGATTATAAAGAAGAAAAAGGATTTTGATAGGCAGAAGAGGGTAGGACAGCATTCCAGGGTGAGAAAACATGGAAAGCAATGGGATAAGAGCATTTTAGGGAACCTAAGTGTATTTATTCTAGGTTGAGAATAGGGTATAGAGGAGGGAACTAAGAGTTGCATCTGGGAAGGAAGGATAGGACCAGATAGGAGAAAGCCTTGCATGCTGTCGTAAGGAGGTAGCAGCACCTAATTCCATGAACAGAAGGTAGACATGGTATAGCTAGTTCAAAAAACCATTTGGACAAGAAAATACAGTGCAATAATGGTTAAAAGCATGGACTCCACCAGGATTTCAAACTCAGGACTTTGCTTATTATTTAATTTTGAGTAAGTTATTTCATGACTCTGTACTTCATTTCTTTCATCTCTAAAAGTAATTGTACCTCCTTCATGGTTTTGTTATAAGGACTAAATTAAATGGTGTATATAAAGTCCTTCATATATCATCCATCTATCATTCTGGACTAGTATTGTTGCTCTTCTTTTTATCATCCTTTCCACTGTCACTTCACATTGGGACTTTTCAGCCCCTATGTGTTCATAGAACTAAACTAGAAAATAACATTGTGTTCTGGATCTTGTAAGTCTTACTTTGTGCCAGGATGTATGGAAAGTATTAGCAACACAGAGATGAATAAGAGCCCAACATACAAATAAGGAATTGTGCTACCGTATGGTAGCACCATATGCAAACTCCTTTTAAAGTGCTTTTGAAATATGAACCAATCACTACACTCTAAATGGTTATGGTCAAAGAACAAACTCACATTATCTTAAGATATAGTTATAAGAAACTTGGACATTGAGTTTGACTCTTAACTCAGTATATTAATAGACAGCAAGGAATTTATTTATATTACATGTAAAGCAAGTATATAATTTAGGGTTGAGAAATACTGTAAGAGTATAATTGGGTTAAGGGATAGGGAGATAGGAAGTCCATTCCCAGGTGTTACAGTGTACAAAAAGAAGTTCAATTTTTTAAGTTTCATCCAGAAAGGCTTCCTGAATAAAGTGAGATTCTAATGCTGTTTAAAAGCCAGGAAAATGATACATAAAATGGTGGGGAAAAAAACACATCTTCATGAATTCTGTCATTGTTTTGAAGAAGGCAGAGGCATCTCCAGTGAGAAATGAAGAGCTGAGGATAGGCTGTGAGATGACATCTTAAGGAACTAAAGGGGCAAGGTGGGCAGAGTAGATGGGCATGGGTCAGGGTGGGGTATGTGTTTGTGGCACCCTAGCAAATGGCTGTAGACTCAGATGAAGTTATCAAGAGCCTTGGATTTGCAAACTGACCTGGAAGGCAAATAGATGATTGTACTGGGGAGAAAGGAAAGTACCGATGAGGGACTATGTATGATTTAAAGAAAGCTGTGGTAGTTTGGGAAAGAGATGGACTTTAGTACAAGGAGAAAAGGGAAGGAAATTCGCATGTAGTGAGCACTTCATATGTACCAGGCATAATGCTGGATACTTTCCATGTCTTGTCTCATTTCAACCTCACATTAATTCTGTGGACAGATACTATTATCACTGTTTTATAGGAGGGGAAATTGAATTTCGCTTAAAATGACTTTCATAGATCATATAGTAAGTGTGAATTAAGAAATCCAAGCAAAGTATTCACAATCAGAAAGTCTAAATTCAGTGTTTCCGCTAAACCACAGCATATCTCCATCCATCCATTTATTCAGTAACTAATCACAGAGCCCTTACTGTGTGCTGGACATTATGTTGCTGTCTTTACATTCTTGCTGTTCACCAACTAGCTGCCTAATCATGGAATCTGCATTTCTGTGTCTGTTTTCTCAAATATTAAATAGGCTTTTGTGTGGCTACTTTATCAGTATTCGTCGAATCCAAATTCATATTTCAGTAATTATAAAGTAATGGCAATCCATTCTTTTCAATTCCCCAAGAAAACACAAAATTCAATATTTTGCATCATTTTATTAGTTTCTTTCCATTATTTCTGTTATTTACTATAATGGTTATGAAGATGATATTGGTATAATAATGTTGATAATAACAACAACCTTTTTATTGAGCACATATACTGTGTGAGACCTTGCATTAATGTAATGCTTTACATTATCTCATTTAATCTTCAGCAGAAGTGCATGAGTTGGAACAATTTGACTATTTTATGTATATGGAAACTCAAGCTTCAGGAGCTTCAGTGACTTTGCTAAGGTTGCACAGATAAGTGGCAGACCAGGATCTTAAATCTCAAAATGTCTTATCCCAAACCACATGTTTTTAATCATTAGGTGATATTGCCTTCTTATCTAGCAGAATATGTTATTTTGTCAGAGTAGTCAGTTATTCAGAGCATCCTTGCTCCCAGTTTGTCTAAATGAGTGAACTTTCATTCTAATTCATGCTCTTTGGAGTTGGTTACTATTGTTTTAAATGACTGTGCTTGAAGAAGACAGTTTCGTTTTGCTTAAGTGGGAAACAAGGAAAAAAAATCAGTTTTGCTGTACATCCATAGACATCCCAGCACACATCTCCGGAAACGCTGATTTTTCTTGGACAGAAAATGTGACATTCAATTTCTTTTTGGTTTGGGAAATTCTTAAGAAGCATTGAATGTTAGTCTCTTTCTCTCTCTCTAAGTTACTCAGGAGTAATATTGTGGACTTTATTTTTGACAGATATTGTTAAGAAACTAAACAGAACAAAAAAGTATGAATATAGGTTCATGAAAGGATATTGGTACCAAGGCTGGAGCACAAAATGGAGAAGGGAGTTTTATTAATCTTTTGATGTTTTAGGTTCTACGCATTTAGAATTTAAGACTAAGATGAAAGGAGAAAGAACTGGAAAGAAGCCAATGATTAGTTTGCAAAAACCCAAAATAGTAATTAAAATTATTAGAGAAGGAGGAAAAAAAAAAATAGCAATAACAGCTAATATTTATTGATGGCTTATGACACGTGGCACCCCAGGCAAAGCATTCAGCATGTGATTAACTTATTTGATCCTCTCAAGGCATATATGAAGTAGGTACTATTATCACTGCTGTATAGATGAGAAAGTGAGTTTTGGAGCAACAAAATGACCTGTAAAAGGTCATACAACCAGTGGAGCCAGAAGTCCATTTCTGTCTGGCCCAAGTGTTTTGCCCACTGATTACCATCTTGACTGTCAAAAAAGTGAGTCAAACCTGAGGGTCTGGGAAGAAGCCCCATGTGTTTCACTGGCCCTGGCCACACCTATGACAAATCTCCACTTTGGAATCATGAATCCTAATTCTTAGAATTATGACAATATGCATTCATTGATAATGAAAAAACTTGGCCTTTGGAGTCTGGCAGTTGTTTCATCTAGCTGCATAATCTTCAGAAAAATACTTTACTGAGGCATACTTCTATAAAATTGGGGAAAAATGAAGATTATATAAGATGAATAGAAAACTTTTATATAGTGCTTTGTATGTAATGTTCATAATGGTTCACAAAATATGATAATAACATCATGTGTTTCATGCAATAGTTTGTTCCCAGAAAGAATGCTTAATAAATGGTGTCTGTGGATTTTGCATTGTGATTCTTATCACCCTGTGATTCTGGGAAAATTAGCAGGTGCATGCAATGACATCCATAGTTCTTCTACTCAGAGAGAAAGGTCATCTGTTCTTACTAATAAGAATCACATTTCAGAACAAGTTCTGATATGTGACAATACCACAGTAAAGCTTCTTAGAATAACATCTTTATTAAATAAAAGCTGTTTGCCTTTAGGGGAATAATAGTGCACATTGCATAATCCTCTGCTTTGCATATTGAAATTTGGCTGCCAGACCTTGCTAGAGGAATTCAGGAAGTGTCTTAAAGTGGAGAATGACCTTCACATTTTTATAAAATAAATGATTAATGTGGGGACAATTAATTCCACCCATACTCTGTTCCCCAAACAGCTTTATCCATCCTGAAAAAAGGTCTTTCACTTTCAATGATAAATGATACATATTTTTAATACAATTATGAACAATCAGGTATGTAATTTATATTTGCTATGCATAATAAAATACATAATTAAACATCATTCCATAATTAATTAAGGCATTAAAACCTGGAAGTGGCAAGAAGCTACTTTGCAGCAGCATCCTGAGTTGGGACATTGTTTGTAAATAGTCTCATAATATTAGGACTGCTTTTATTTCTGTCTTATTTTCTCCAAGTGTCATTAGATAGATCAGTCTTGATTATGTACTGCATATGAATATGTGCTTTAAACAGAGTGACCAAAGGACACCCATATAAACCATTCAGATAAAATCTAGGGAGGAAAACGTTCAGTCCAAATATAATACCCATTTCAAAACAAACCAGAATGGAATTTACTATGTATATTATTAAGATGGTCCAAGTTTTTCCCTCAGGCAGTTTGTGGATTGAATTCCTATAGTACAAAAATAGGAGATAAGCCATTTCTTTTATGGTTATGCAGCAATAGTAAAAATAGAAAGTTCAGATTCACCTACCTGCCTGTAAATCTTGTCTTCTATGACAAGCAAGTAGTTTATCATAGTTCAGTGTAGGCAGACTATCCTGAATACCTTATTAATAATGATGATTATAATGATAACAGTAAACATTTGCCAGATACTATGTTAATTAATTTAGAGATAATCACTTATTTAATCTTCACAATAGTCCTAAAAGGTTAATACTGTTATTCTTGTCTTACAGATGAGGAAACTGAGCAGTTAAGTGACCTAGAATGTATACAATAGCATGATCTATCTTATAGATTAAAAGATGATATATTGAAGAACACAATAGAAATTGCATATAATTGTTTTCTGCATATATAAGAGATAGATGTTTTCTCGAACTGGCTTGGGTTTTGCCTTTGAAGTTTATGTTGCTATTATGATAGAAAGAACTCAGCACATAATAGATGTTCTATACCCTTGAATGAAATTGAAGGTTCCCAGCCAGCTCTCAGCTAGTTTCCTCCTGGAGGAGTCAGAATGTCTGAATTGATAATTATACTGAAGAAAAAAAATCTGCATTACCATATCTGTCAGGGAGAAGGATGGATAAGCGCGGAGGAAAGGTTCACTGAGCTGCCCTCATCAGGGATAATCATATTCCTTATTTTCAAGTAATGCCCCATTTGATAGCTGATGTCAGCAGGTGATTGAGTGTGTTCTGAGAACCTGTGACTGAACCCTGCAGGGATTTTATTAAGTATGAAAGGCCCTCAAAACAAAAAGCAGTCTGGGAACAGGTAGGTTGGAGATTTAACTATATCTATTTCATATTCCCATGAATGCTTCATGTGTCTTGCAGGTGAGTTTACAGTGAGGACACAACACATTTCTGGATCTCTTTGGTATCTACCCTTGTGCTACCACAAAACTGCTGTCTCTGTATTTTAACCTCTCAAGGCTGCCTGGCATTTTTCAAATGCAACAGCAACTCAAATATCTTCTGCCTTTGTTTATGCCTCCTCTTTTCTTAGGAAGATCATTAATTATTTCTTAAAACCAAAGTGAAATACCACTTTTAAACTAGTAGTTCATTTTACTCCGTGCTTTCTGCTGTTCTTTCATATCAGCAGATTCTGGTGGAGACATGATGGCTTTATCATGAGACATACAGATAAGGAGAGATAGAGGACTGGAATAGACCTAGGTTGGCTCTGGATGTGAGAATGTATCCAGGCTGAGACATCTGACAGCAAGAAATAGACCCAGTGAATGAGACAGTGACTTCTGAGTCTATGAGCCTAACTAGGTCATTCATTCATCATTATTCAGTGTCAGGCATTGTGTCAGTAGGATTGAAAGACTTATTTCTAGCCTTCAAATTGTCTGTACCAGAAGGTATGCATACTAAGAAATATATTATAATTCAGATAACAGTAGGTGTCATTGTTACCAAGATGAATCAAAGGATTTTCCATTGGGTTTTCAGATAATAACTGGAGGAATCTTAGAGAAGTATAAATTCCAGGAAGTTATCTTGGAGGTTTCCCGTAAATCCCAGATGCTAGGCTATGGCCTGCAGTCCTTAGAACAGGGACCACTAGAGTCAGCCAAGGCAAAACTCTATTCTGGGAACTGGAATGTAGCAAAATGAGGAAAAATTAAAGCTCAAAACCATGGAGCCTTAAGGCAGTTGCTTAGCTTGGCACCAGAGCAAACTGGGAACAGCCAGTAAGGAAGGGTGGATGGTTCTCAGCTCCCCTAGGGCATGTGGCAGTTTACAATACTGTTTGTCTTATGTCCATATTGGCTGGATCTATCTTTTTGTACCATAACTCTGTCACTTAGTAGTTGTGTTACTTTGGGCAAATCTCTTAACCTTACCAAGCCTAGGTTGCTTCATCTAAAATGGAGATTAATATTAATTGCTTCTTCATGTTGTTCTGAGTAAGTGAACAAACATTTAGCTTGGGTTCGCACACTCCTCCATTATGGCATTTCCATCTATATGTCAATAGTGTAGAACTTGCACTCCTCTGTCAGACTGTAAAATAAAGTACATAGTATTTGGCGCAATCAGGGTATTTTGAACAAAAGAATAACTCGGCTAGAAAATACATCTAAAATGTCCCCAAAATTTATAGCAAGAAATAAAGTCAGTCTATGGTTTGTTCATTTTTATGAACATTTTTATGAACTATAACATGCATGGTAGGGTTTCAATTTTTTCTGGTATCATCATCACATTCTCAGAATCATCATCACCATCACTGTTGCCATTATCAATATTACCATCTGTTATGGGGCAGACTTTAGCTAAGCCCAGCTATAGGGTGCTAAAGATTGCAGATGTAGGAGCTTGGGTTCGCACACTCCTCCATTATGGCATTTCCATCTATATGTCAATAGTGTAGAACTTGCGCTCCTCTGTCAGACTGTAAAAATCAAGTACATAGTATTTGGCATAATCAGGGTATGTTGAACAAAAGGAAAGCTCAGCTAGAAAATAAATCGAAAATGTCTCCAAAATCTATAGCAAGAAATAAAGTCAATCTATGGTTTGTTCATTTGTATTTTCTAGGATTTGTAAGCTTAAGTAAAGGAAATAGTAAGCAATAACTGTGGCATAATAATGATACTTGAAATGCAATACTATGTGTTGTGTAATACAATGATACGACAGTTGCTTTGTTTAGGACTACTGGACATGATCTTATGTTCTCTGCACCTTACAAAATGAAAATGTGTTTCATTCTATTAACGATTGAACCGTAGCTTACCACCATCCACCTCTTATTTATTTCTCCTACATTAATCCAAGTGTGAATTGAGGCAAAAAAATGTACCACAGATGTCTTCTAAATTGTCTTAAATAGTAACAGAGTCATTGCCTATTTTCTCACTATAGTTAATTAAATCAGTGTACAACTAAGATTTATGTGGTCCATTGATTTCAATTTTACTTGTCGTAAATGTTGCTGCCCATTTGTGGTAGTTTTCTAGCTCTAGTAATCACAAGTAGGAAGGCACCTGCCTACCTTGTTATTTTCTGAAAAGATAATATATGTCCACAGTGCCAGCAAATTTGTATTCATAAACATCAGCATATAAGGAGCTGTTGTGTCAGGAACACCGAAAATGTGGTAAATATTAATTTCTAGACTGCTGTTTTGGTCAAGGATTTTTAGAATCAGCATTTCATGTATTTTTCTTGCCCTTGGGGTCTTCTAAATGATAGAAGTAAAATTCTGCAGTCTTTAGCAGGGTATATCTTTTTCCACATGGTGAAATTCTACCTCTGTTTACTGAAAAGCTGTGTTCTGCCTTTTCACTGTATAGCTCTGGTTTGTTTAGATGTATGGAGCAGGGTATATGGTTTTTATTTGATTTTATTTTTAGAAATTAGCAGTCACTCTTTTTAAAGCACAGTGAACAGGAAAATGATATTCTACATAAAAGACAATAAGTAACAATATTCTAAGAACATTAACATAAGATCCATAAGCTCTTAAAAACTTTTTAACTTGGCCGGGTGCGGTGGCTCATGCCTGTAATTCCAGCAGTTTGGGAGGCTGAAGCAGGTAGATCACCTGAGATCAGTAGATTGAAACCAGGCTGGCCAGCATGGTGAAAGCCCATCTCTACTAAAAATACAAAAATTAGCCAGGCATGGTGGAGGACACCTGTAATTCCAGCTACTCGGGAGGCTGAAGTAGAAGAATCGCTTGAACCTGGGAGGTGGAGGTTGCAGTGAGCTGAGATCACACCATTACACTCCAACTGGGTGACAAGAGCGAAAGTTCATCTCAAAAAAAAAAACGTTTATGTGGTTTTTAAAAAATGATTGTTTATATAGTAGAGTCATTGATAGGTGTTTTCTATATACTTTTCCTTTTTTTGGAATAAGCCACCAAAGAAGCTGTCTAAATTGACTGACAACTTTCCAGTCACAGGGCCTTCACTTATACAAGCCCCTCTATTGGTCCTGGAAGGAATTGTGCTATATTTCAAATATCTGTGGATATTTGAAAATGAAGATTGAAATGCTCATGTTGAGTGGGATTGAAGACATCAGCTTGACCGTGTGAGTCCTAAGTTTTAATCCTTGATCTATCATGCCTAACCAGATACGTGACTTGGAGTGTCATTTAATCACTCTGAGCCACTTGGCATGAGTCATTTAACCCCTCTGAACCTCACTTTCTCCATTGTAATGTAGAGATAACAATACCCACTTCACATGTTTGTTGTTAAGATTACCAGAAGCAACATATGAGAATGCTCAGCCCTCAGGTTTCAGTCAATAATTAGCTCTTCTTGCCTAGGAGTTACCTTCCAGTCCTAGCTTTGTCATTCATGTACTATATGATATTTCTATTTTTTTCTCTAAAAGGATGACATTACATTGAATAGCCTCTTGAGTCAATATGAGTTCTAAAAGTCACAATTCTAATCTCCATATCAAGAAGGGAGAGATTAGAAGCTGCTTGTATGGTCTGTGCTCTGTCTTTGCCTCTCTGGCCTTCCTGGTGAAGGGAGGGAGGAATTGTGCTACGTTTATAACATACAAATGAACCATTTTCAGATAATCAGAAAAAAAATAGATAATTGCCCTAAAACTAAATTAAACATATTGATCCGGAATGATTCAGAAAGCAATTTGGAGGCATGGTTACAAGGCTAGCACTGATAAGGTGGTAGGAAGAAAAAAAAAGTTAGAATGGGATCCTTTCCTCCCTACTCACTAAGTAATGGAGAAGCAATCAGTTTACATAAAGCTTATTGTCTTTATCTTTAAAATGGAGCAAAGATTTTTAACTTATTTTAAGGATTAAGTGTGGTACATGTAAAAGTATTGTATTTAATGTGTGAAACATGTTGTATGTATTTAAGGAATGTTAATTTTCTTTTTTATTATCATATTATCTTCCCTATAACTGGCTTTCATCATTTCCCTGCTGACAATACCACTCCTACTTGACAAAAGCCTTCAAACAAAGAGCCACACAAAAGTTTAGGATTCCACTCTTGCTGCTGATTAGGGTTGCATGCTGTTGGTAGGGAGATCCTGTGGAGGAGAGAGAACCTCTGGTATAAAGGGCCCTTTTAAGTCCTGAAGTGCATGTGATTCATCCTAATTGCTAAATGGCTGGTCTGTTAATCATGCACTCTGCTTAGTACTCTGGTTTGCAGAGCAGAATAGAGAAGCACTCAGAGCAGAATCATGGTGATATAAAAGGATATAAAAGAGGAGCGCTTTCTTGGGGGGAAGTGCAAGGAATTCAATATTGCTAGAACATAATGTGCAAGGAAAGGAAGAGCAGGAGATGAGACTTGAGCAGTAAACAGCGGCCAGATCATTGAAGGCCTTTGTAAATGGTGAGTCATCGGAGGATTTTAAACTTTAGAGTGATGTGATCAGATTAGCAGCAAGATCGTTCTGTCAGCAGTGTGGAGGATGAGTGGAAGGAAGGTGAGACTGTAGATGCAAGATGAGCAAGGGCCTTGCTGTAGACATCTATAGAGAAAGAGGCGGCCCTGAACTAAGACAGCAGCACGAGGGAAAATGCTGAGTTGTAAAATGTGTTAGGTCTTGAAATTGAAATGGTGACTGCCTGGATATAAGTGGTGAAAGAGCAGTGGCCTCCAGGGTGACCCTCAAGATTTTATCATGGCTCATTAGGTCAGGGCTACCTGTGCAGTCGCAGGTGTGCTTGCTTCCATGAAGCTCTTGCTAATCCAACTTGGTAGGAAGAAGTCACTTCTGCAATAATTTCATTGCATTTTTATCTATAACATTCCTACCTTGAATTATAATTATTTGTACACACAGCTATAACCCCCGATTGGCTTTAAGCTCATCAAGATGAAGACCTTGTTTAATGCAACCCTGAGTCCTAAGCAAGGGGCTGGTTAATTGTCTTAAATAACATGTGCAATGATGAGTTAATGGGTGCAGCACACCAACATGGCACATGTATACATATGTAACAAACCTGCACGTTGTGCACATGTACCCTGGAACTTAAAGTATAATTTTATATATATATATATATATATATATATATATAACATGTGCAAGTTGTCATTTCACTAGACAAACATATTGGGCATATATTTCATTTCTTGGCCACAGATTACATTATTTTTTATAAAGACATTGGTCTCAGGTATGTCTCCTTTGGAATACCACTTCTGCCCCCGTTGGTTGATTCATTAATAACTAATGTCTGATTTATTTCCTTCTTTTAATTGGTTAATTTCTCTGAATCTCCAGGTCATCTTTTCCGAGTCATTGGCACCCTGAATAAAAATTTTAAAATATTGTTCTATCTGGGATAAATTAAAGCTGTTGTCTCCTCCTAGTTCTTCACATACGTCTATGTCCTTGAGAAAGGATAATCTAGTAGGATCTGTTTAACTTGTAAAGGTGCTGGCTATAGGTTAATACCCTCATTTTTTCAGGATAGCTACAAGTGATTCTGCGATCCTTGTTTTGCAATATGCTCTAATTTGTAAAAAGTAGGTCTACAGTGATGATAGAATATGGAGAAAGGACAATTCTTGACTGTGACACAGGAAGCCTGGGCTCTAGATGTCATTCCACCACAGGCTATCTGTGCAGCCTTGAAAAAGTCACTTTACCTTTTGAGTTTCAGTGCCTTATCTGTAAAATGAGAGTGTTAGACTAGCACTGCAAATAAATATCCCCTGTATCCAAATGCTATAAGATACATTAAAGTAAACTGGACAAATCCAGTGATTTGTCAAGACCCTCTTTTTTTCATTAAAGTGTCACCAGTCTTATCAGAGCAGGGTAGGAAGGAAGGTAGGTCTAGGATCTAAAAATAGAAAGAAACAGTAACAACAACATAACCTGACCTAGGTCCAGAGGTTTTTGGGAAACAGGCCAGGGGAACAGACAAAGAATGAAATCCAAAAGGTATGGCCTTAGAGAGCAGGTGGTCATCCAAACAGTCAGATGGCATGGAGGATGGGAGAGATAGTGGCCACTGTAGGAAGGCCGTGAAAGGCAACAAAAGAACCCAGGAGCATGTAATGCTCAGAAGTCAGAATCATGGAAATCTGTCAGGGATTAGCAGGGCCCTGGCCACCTGCCTGGGTTCATAGGCAGGGCAGAGATTAAAAAGGGAGAAATGGGAGGGGTGGGGGGGAAACAAAAGCAAGATAGACTTCCAGGTTTGGGGAGCCTGACATATTAGGCATGTCTCCAAAGAGAGATTCAGGCAGAGAAGAGCAAGACAGAAGGTGAGTTATCAGAACTGGGGCACCAGGTGGGGGCTGAGGTGCAGAAGCCCAGTTATGATAACTGGGACAAAAGGTCGGGGCTTGAATAATAGGTTAATGGTGAGGCCTGAAGTTTTAGAATTTGGGCCACTTTAAGGTTTCTTCTAATTCACAGCTTTTAGGAAGCAATGATTTCTCCTATTTGTGAGCTGCCCATCTTCGACAACTGACTGACAATCTCCTTTTCCTCTCTCACCTTACCCCTCTTCTCTTTCTCTCTGTCCTTGTCAATTTCATTGAGGGTTTACCAAGTTCAAAGTATGAATGAATAAGGAATGTACTCTGGAAGGATATTGAAAAACAGGGAAATTGATAATCACAGTACAATGGAATAAATGTGGCAGAGAGGTACGTGAAAAATACAGAGAATGGAGGAGCAAGAATTCTGCTCCCTCCAGAATTGAAAAAGGCAGGCCAAGAGGAATTTTCTGAACAGAGCCTTAAAAGGAAGGTAGGTTGGATATGGTGGCTCATGCCTATAATCCCAGCACTTTGGGAAGCCAAGGTGAGTGGATTCCTTTAGCCCAAGAGTTCAAAACCAGCCTGGCCAATATGGTGAAACCCCGTCTCTACAAACAAAATGAAATAAAATACACAAAATACAAAAATTAACATTGTATGGTGGTGTACACCTGTACTTGCAGCTACTTGGGAGGCTGAGGCAGGAGGACCATTTGAGCCCAGGAGCTCAAGGCTGCAGTGAGCCCTGTTTATGCCGCTGCACTCCAGCCCGGCCAACAGAGGGAGACGCTGTCTCAAACAAACAAACAAACAAAAGCAAGAAAAACAACGACAAAAAAAGGTCAGGTAGCAGTTTGCTAGGTAGATAGGCAGAGCAAGGACAGACAGAGAAGAGAGACCTGTGTTTGTGGGTAGGTATGGAGTTAAGGAATGGGCATATTCAGGTAATAAGGGGTTAAGTGTGGTGACAGCTAGGGCATAGGGGGAGTTTTCAGAGATCAATGAACAAAATACATGGGGAATTTTCAGAATTCAGGTAGCACTAGAGTTGCTTGTAAAGAAAATGACACTCTTGGCAGAAAAGAAGGGAAGATGGGAGTTATTCACCATAACAATGAATAATAGGTTAATGACAAAAGTGTGACCAAGAAAGGGGCCATTGCTCATGGTCTTGGCAAGAGATGGCAGAGATGGAACCAAGGTTATGGTGATAGAGATGAGCAGGGACAGTTAGATTTAAGGCAAAGAAGCAAGGGATCCTCAAATATGTAACTGAACTAAGTTACAAGCAATTCACAGGAGACGAGGGCAGACAACTAGAAAACCGTGAATTGAGTTTTTATATATCACCTTCTTAGTGAGGCCTTCCTGTGTACTTGTTCAATAACATTCCCACACATTCCTAGTCCCCTTCTTTAGCTTTTTTTTTCCCTTAGTACTTTCTAGTCTCTATATTTCACATATTTCATTCATCTTGTTTATTGTCTGTCTCTTTCCACTAGAATGTAGCTCTGAGGAGCAAAGATTTTGTCTTTTAAGATCATTGTTTTATCCTTTCATGCCTTTCACTTTGGACATTTCTAGCATTCAGTAGGTTAGATATTAAATATGTAATGTATGAAATCAAAGCACCAGCAGTCATGGACCAAAACTTCTAACAAGGCAAGACTTCCAATCATACAATATTCTATATGAAAGGAATTGTAGAGACCAGGGTGTCTCCTTCATTGTACAGAAGACAGAAGTGACTTGCCGAAGGTCACACACAGAGCATGTCAGGCAGAGATAATAGGAAGTAAAGAGTATGTGAATGTATGGTGCTTGGTCTTCCAGGGGCTCATTGACATTGAGGAAACGAAATAAGGATGAAGATACTAAGGTTGGCTGTGGAAAGAATACTACAGCTGCAAGGCAGCCCTTGTATTACTAAACTGAAAATTGCTAACATAAAACAGATAAATATTTTGATCTCTTTTTGTAATTGAAAGATAATGAAACAATTGTTTCTTTTTTCCTGCAAGGACTGTTTTCATTCATTTTGTCCTTTGCCTGTCCCTATTTATGAATTATTCTCCCCCCTCTTCCTTATTACAAGAATAAAGAGGATATTCATTTCCTTTGAACCTGGGTGTTACATACCAACATTGTCCCTTTTCCCTAATATAATAGTGTTTGTTTCCTTCCTTCCTTTGTCCCTCAATAAACATCAACAGTCAATAAACACTAGGCTATTGGTCTATAAAATGTAAGTGACATTAGGTTATTTTTCATATCTAGAAATGCTAAAATTTCATAAAAGGCATGAGGATTTGGAAATTACATGAAAAGTTAGACTATTACCTTGTGTTTTACTAGTCTGTTTATTTCCACATTATTTCCTTCCTTCATTTTTCTGTTGTTCAACACATATTTCCTTTGCATGTACTAATTATAGTGGGTTGAGTTGTTTCAGGTACAAAAGTAAATCAGGGAGTTTACAGCATGGTGAGAAACATAGGAAATAAGGCAAACACAAAACTTTCAATCATCCTGTACATAGATATCTAGTGTATATTCTACTTATATTTAAATTACTGGGCACGTATTTACCTAATAGCTACTATAGGTGTAGGCACTGTGTTAGGCAATGTGGGTCCAATAGGAAGTAAGACAAACAGAGTTTCCATCCTTCCATACTAGTTGAGAAAACAGACATATGACTGTGGCATGTACTACAATGAAAAGGTAGGTGAGGGTGCTAACTTTGTCTAGGGATTGAGGAAAGCTTTCTCAAAGAGGTAATATTTGAGTCAAGTTTTGAAGGCTGAATAGAAATGAACTAGATAGGAAAAGGTGGAAATGGGAAGGAGGTGTCTAGACAGAGGAAACAGCATGTATAAAGGCCCTAAGACAAAAAAGGACATGTCTTATTAAAAGATGAATGCATGAGAAGATGAGAGCAGCAAGGAGAATGTGAGATGAGAGTGGCATACAAAGATATATCACGTAGAATGCTATAGGCCAGCAAGGATAGACATCAAGGTTTTTGCTCTTCCTCAGAGCAATAAGAAGTCAATAAGGGTTATAAACACGATAAAGCAATAATACAATTTGAAATTTGGAGACTGGATTAGAGTATGGCAAAAGTAGTTGGAGTGAAAAAAGAAAGGATAAGAGCGATATAAAAATATTAGATAAAAATGCAGAATAGGGATTATCTTCCATTAAAAATGTTGGAAAAGGATTAATGGAAGAGGTGGCTTTGGACTTGGCTTTGAAAAGAAGGTAGGATTTCAGTATGCAGGAATAGGAACTGTGAGTTTTCAAGATTATTTTCAACAGAAGACCAATATTTAGGAGGTCAGGGAAATGTGAAAGCAAAGGTGATGTATGGGGAACAGCAAGTCAATAATTCTGGCTAAAGTATGGGACAGACACCCGAATCAAATGAGCGAGAAACAGATTGAAGAGTAGAAGTTAGAAGAGTTTGGACATTTAACTATGTGAATTTTATTGGGTAAGCTAGTAGGTATCATTGAAGGATTTTGAGCCCACAAGTGCATGCTAACAGCTGTTTTTTTAGGGAGGTTAATCAGGAAGGAACATATAACAGTGACTGAAAATAATAGAGGTTGGAGGGAATGAGAACAGTTGGTAGTCTAGCACAAAAGATTTGGCTGGAGCCAATCATGGCTTGAATGAGGGTGGTGGCAGTGGGAATGTAAAGGATACAAAAGACATGGAGATAAAATAAACAGTAATGGCAATTGATTGGCTGTCAGGGAAACTGGGGACAGTTTAAAGACCTCACAGCATTGTCAATACTTCATTTTATCTGGTCTTTGGTACAAATCTTTGAGGCAGGGTATGAATTTGGTGCTCTGGAATACAGACTGATAGCCACATGATATCTTGCCTACATGCCGTGAATAGCTTTGTCACTACCACAGCAGTTTTTGAGTGACTCCCACATGGACTGTATTTTAAATGTTAACCTACTAACAATTATGTCCATGTTCTATTAGCAATCAACTGAACCATCTGTTCCTACTGATAGAGGATATCTTCTGGAAATGAACTTGAGAATGGTGAAATATCAGATATTAAAAAAAAAAAAAAGTCTGAGAACACTTTATACCACCCCATACTCTAGCCAGAGAGAGAGAGAGAGAATTGGAGTGGGGGAATGGAATTCTTCCTTTTCTGTTATATAACGCTTATGCTATTAATACAACATGTAAGATACATAATGAATTCTGAGTTAATTTTTTTTTTTTTTTTTTTTTTTGTGACGGAGTTTTGCTCTGTCGCCCAGGCTGGAGTGCAGTGGCACGGCCTTGGCCCACTGCAAGCTCTGCCTCCCGGCTTCACGCCATTCTCCTGCCTCAGCCTCCCGAGTAGCTGGGACTACAGGCGCCCGCCACCACACTGGGCTAGTTTCTTGTATTTTTAGTAGAGACGGGGTTTCACCGTGTGAGCCGGGGTGGTCTTTATCTCCTGAGCTCGTGATCCGCCCACCTCGGCCTCCCAAAGTGCTGGGATTACAGACGTGAGCCCCGCACCTGGCCGAGTTAATTTTTTTTTATTGCCAACCTTTTTATTTTTATTTTTTTTGACATGAAGGACTAATCATGAAATGATGTGAATGGAAGGCAGTGCCAGTAGTGGAAAAAGCCCTGGGTCTGTACCACAAAGAGCAAAATTTGAATTTATCTCTGTTATTTATCAGTAATATAATCTGTGTTGCCACTTAGTGTCTCTCAGCCTTAAATTTCCCATCAAACCTAGAGACAAATCTTGACTCCAAACCTTAATCATTCAATGACCTTGAACTTGTTCTCTTTTTTTTTTTTTTTTTTTTTTTTTTTTGAGATGGAGTCTCGCTCTGTCACCCAGGCTGGAGTGCAGTGGCGCGATCTCGGCTCACTGCAAGCTCCGCCTCCCGGGTTCACGCCATTCTCCTGCCTCAGCCTCTCCGAGTAGCTGGGACTACAGGCGCCCGCCACCACGCCCGGCTAATTTTTTGTATTTTTAGTAGAGACGGGGTTTCACAGTGGTCTCGATCTCCTGACCTCGTGATTCGCCCGCCTCGGCCTCCCAAAGTGCTGGGATTACAGGCGTGAGCCACCGCGCCCGGCCTGAACTTGTTCTTTAACAATAACTGCCCTCACTATGGTAGAGGATTGAGAGGGATAAATAATATAGATAAATTTTATTCCTTTTAAAATACTAGCCTACCGGTTAGGCTAGCATAGTGCCTCTTAGTTCTTCTGCATACATAAAGCTTTTATTTCATTATTCCTTCTTTCCCACAGTTTCAAAATTTCTTTTGATGGAAAACATTTTCAGGTATTTAATTTTTGATTAGCCATTGGATTAGAGAGAGGCATGGCTTATCTGAAAACTCCAATGTACTAGGAAAAAACAAGGCTACATTTCATTTTTGAAATTAGAAACATAATTTTCAAAATGTATAGGTCACTCCTTAGAAAAGTACAATTTATGTTCTTGAAATTCATATCAGTTTCTATACTTTATGACAGTTCATCTGCTTCAAACATGTCAAATGTGCAAATAAAAGATGCTAAAAAGTGACGTGAAACCCTGTCTCTACTAAAAATACGATTAGCCTGGTGTGGTGGCAGGCGCCTGTAGTCCCAGCTGCTCGGGAGGCTGAGGCAAGAGAATGGCGTGAAGCCAGGAGGTGGAGCTTTCAGTGAGCCAAGATGACATCACTGCTAAAAAGATGACTAATTTCTCTTCAAAAGTGTATGTGTAGCTAGAGTGTAGTAAAGTTATTTAGGGTCACCACCCAGAATAACCCTCTTGCTGGGTCTAGTGTACTTTTGTCTTCTGCCAGAAGTGAGCTCCATAGATATTTACATTGAGTACTAAAATCTTAATTAAGTGTACTAAAGAAATCCTCAGTGAAGCTGCTTTGACAATAGGGCCAAAGGAGAGTTATTTATTTAATGGGTATTTATAGAGTGCCTACCACGTTAGGCACTCTGCTAACCCATGGGCAAACAGAAGTAAGCAATATAGAAACAGCCCTTGTCCGCATTGAAGAAACAGTCCAGGGATTGGGGGTGGAGGGAAGACATTAAACAAATGATTACAAAAATAAGTATAATAAGTTGTGAAAAGTGTATAATAATACTTTTCCATGCAGGAAAAGTACAGGGGGTTTTGAGGGCATGTGGTAATAGAGTCTGCAAGGCTCTGCCCTTGAAGAACTTACAGTCTTCTTTAATATACTATGCATCTTCTATGGGGGAAGCTGGTCTATGTAGGTCTTTGCTGTTTTACCTGATAAATAATTTGCTTGCTGTCTGATGCTAGGAAAGCTGTTTAATCTCTCTAGAGTTCAGTTTTCTCAACCATAAAATGAAACAGAAATACTAACCCATTAGGGCTATTATGAAGATTAAATGAAGGAATCAACCATGTGTTTGATACATGTTATGTGCTCAATGAATGTTAACTGTGTTGGCAGAAAGGGGGAGGAGGAGGAGGAGGAGGAGGAGGAGGTTGGTGATGGTGATGATGACGATGCTGCTACTGATGTTATTGTAGTAGACAGGGTAGAGGGAAAGTTAGTAATTCAGAATGAGAATTCTATAGTCTTGATACTCAGAGTAATATGTGTTATTTAGAAAAAAATACACACACACAACTATAATCAAAATATTAGGGAAAAATCTATAAACATACAAAAAAAGCAACGTCTAAATCTGCTGTCTAGTCTGTATTTTTTTACTGTGTGCTAATGGAAGCCAATAATTTTAACAAGAAAGGGAAAGGGTGAGGTATCATTTGAAAAGAAGAAACTTAGTTTCCAATTCTGCTCTGCACTTTTGATGATAAAGCAATTGTGATATTCAAGTGTTTGGATAACTATCAATAAAGAATTTGGTAAGGAGGGTTTTCCTGTTAGAGTGGGCATAGGAGCCTAAGAAGACGTGTTGGAGAGATAAACAAATTAGCATTGAAGCCCTGAAATAAGCAGGAAATTGACAAAGTGAAAAGAGAACTAGATTTGAGCCAGCAGTCTTTACTTCCAGTCTTGGCTTTACTTCACCAGTGAGCTATGTGGTCTGGTTAATCTTAATGCACCTCTGTTTCTTCTTTTGTAAGATAAGAATGACACCTAACTTATTTAGCCGATAAATAACATGTTTACTTTATGAAATATGCCTACTTTAGGTAGATCTAATATATCAAGAGATGGTCAGTATTGAATGAGATGATACATATGAATGCTCTTTTGAAATTATAAAGCACTAGACAAACCTAAAATGATTGGTCATAATCTTACTCTCATAACTGGGGGCTTATATTTTTACATTTAAATTTCCTGCCTTCCCAAGCCATTTATAAGCAACTTGAGTGTGGGGAAGATGCTGTATTTGTTTTAGTGTCCCCCACCAATAGGTAAACACAGAAGAATTTTCAAACATATATTAACTGAGCTGTTGAGGATCTACCATAGTTGAAGAAATCAGACTTGCCTTGACAGTCAAGGAACAAAATATTTCTAGCAGTTGATATACTGACAAACAGGTTAGGTAGCGTCAGTAGACATATGTACAGCCAAACCTAGTGGGCCAGACCTGCTGAACAAAGGTTTTGGGTTTATCGATGACACCAAAATTCAAGCATAGGCAAGCCCCTTGGATTTTTATAGAACCAAAAAACAAACAAAAAATAGTTCAATGTCTTAAGTTCATGGAACAAACTTTTAATGAGTGTCAAAATGCTATCATGGGTTAGGCCCAGTGGCTCACACCTGTAATCCCAATCCTTTGGGAGGCTGAAGTGGGTGGATCACCTGAGGTAAGGAGTTTGAGACTAGCTTGGCCAACCCGGTGAAACCCCATCTCTACTAAAAAATACAAAAATTAGCCAGATGTGGTGGTAGTCCCAGCTACTTGTGAGGCTGAGGCAGGATAATCGTTTGAACTTGGGAGGCAGAGGTTGCAGTGAGCCAAGATCACACCACTGCACTCCAGCCTGGGTGACAGAGCGAGACTCCTTCTCAAATAAATAAATAAATAAATAAATAAATAAATATTTTTTAGTGCCATCATGGCTCCTATCCTGTAGGAGTCCACCATTTAGTGGAGGAGGATAGAAACAAGCATATAATGCAATTTGAGACACTCTGAATGAAAGTGTCTACCACGGGCTATGAGATTAAAAAGGAGCCCCCTGAAGAGACCAGAGATAGCTTTTTCTCAGGAGGGGTAAAGCTGACATATAGAAGAAGGAACACTAGCAGGGTAGTGAAGAGAATACAGAGGGAAAGGCATTCTCAGCATTTTCAGTCCCTATTTTTATGTGATGATCTGTCTTAAGAAGGTTCTGATATTTGTTTAGACTAAGAGATGTGTGTTACCTCATGAAAGACACAATTAAGATAATAATTAATTGTTAATGATTCCTTCATTTTTTGAACACCAACCCTAATTTTTTCTTATATATATACTATGCATACTAAAAAGTGAAAATATGAAGCTGTAACTGAGAAAGTGTCATAGAGTTCTGAAAATGAATTCCCAGTAGGAGCCTAAATAGAAAATTAAAATCTGCGCTTTAAGCTACTCTTTTACTGAGACTGTTTTGAGTCCACAGTAATTCTGGATATAGAATACACATTGTGCTTCATAAATTGGGCTAAGCCAGAATATTGCAACTGATGTTACAACATAGATCATATGATAGTTTATTTTACACAGTAAGAATTGTGTAAACCCATCACCAACTCTTTTTTTCACTGGAATGTGAATGATTTATTTTGTTTTACACTGGAGTGTGTGGTTTATTTTGTTTTATTTACCTTTGCTGTCCATCTAAAATACTTGGGGATATCACCTACACTACTGGATTGTTTAACACATTCTTAACATGAACAGAGGTTTTAATCAATAAGGAAATGAATATTGCAAATGCATTTATTGCAAATCCTATATTAAGGCTGAGGGGTGGGTCTTAAAAAATACTCATAAGGTACCCAGTTTTCAGGGTACAAGTGGATGAAGAACAGTAGTCCTTTCTGCCTTCCTGGTCACCATTAATTTTGATGATTATTTCCAAAACGTTAGATACCAATAGGAGCTCTACTCTATTCTTTATAGTACTACTAATATCGTCCTCTCTTTCCACTGTTTCTTGACAATTTTGCTTTCTGGTTTCCTCCTTGTTCTTGCAGTACCTCTGATGCTGTCCACACACTCCCTTGTTAAGAGCTTTCAAACATAACACTTGGCCAGCACTCCCTCTGCAGGTGATCTCCTGAATCCATTACAATCATCTTGTCACAATCATATTTGTTTTTCAATTATTGTTATATGTTGCCAAAGCGCTGTATATCAACTGGTTAAAAGAACCAGTTTCCTTGTAGCAAAAGTACAAGGAAACCTTTCGGATCTAAGCTGCTTTAAATAACAGTATCACTTAGATTCCCACAGTCCAATCTGTCCTTAGAGAGAATTCATTGTTACAAAAATAAAGCATTATAAAGAAAGAGTTCATGTATAATTGATTTGTGCATCAAAACAAATTATGGTTTATGTGTTCCTGATGAAAACATTGTTAATTTCCACAGACTGACAAAAGCCTTTTCTCCTAAACTAGACCAGTAGTTATTAAAACTTATACAATCTAGGAATAAGCTTGAATCCTTAAAAGTAGAGAAGAAACTGGAAATGTCAGCATGACATTAGTGGCTTTTATGAGTATACTTTCTCATGGTTAAAAGGCAGTATGTGAGGCGATGCAAGCTAACTGTGGTAACACAACAAACGTCAGTGACAGTGCAATAAAGACCTATAGCTCTCGCATCAATGTTCAGCTGAGTTGGCGATAGGGCTATTGGCCACATAGTCATGCAGAAACCTCTGCTCCTTCCATTTTTGTCACTGCCACTTTCATCAGTTGACTTCTAAGATTGCCAAAAAATAGAGAGAAGGCATGGAGAATTGCACAAGTGGTTTCATGAGGAGGCCTGGACATGGCCCGCGTCATCTCTACTGGCATTCCATTGGCCAGAACACAATGAATGGTGCCAAAATAACTGCAAACAAGGCTGAGAAAATTCATCATCTGTGGGTTCAGGAAAACAATGAAACAATTTGGTGAGCACATAGCATTGTCTCAGATAGAAGTTTATAATTTAGAATGAAGTGATAATTTTATTAGTCAGTATAATTCCCATTTCCTTTTTCTGATTTTTAAAAAATTTCTCCCTCAAGAAGTTTAAAGAGAGGCAGAGTGTATAATACTTGAAAGCAAGGGCTTTGTAGTCGTATCAGTCTTAGTTCAAATTTCCCTTTACTCTTGCTAGCCATTTATCCTCCTTGAGGTCTTTTTCCTGTTTTCCTTATTTTTAAATTTTTTCATTCATTAGTTAAGAATCAAGGTACTTAACAGGAAAGATACTGTAATGATAGAAGTGAGGTAATGCATACTGCATAGGAAGTATTCAATAAATGGTAACTATTATTATTTTATGAATAAATACAGGATAAAGGACATTCATGCATGTGACATTTACTGTTAAACCTTTTCCACCCCCTTAAATTTAGGACCTTTGGATCCCAAACCCTTAAGCTATTCTCAGAAAAGATGTTGCACAGTCACAAAATAAAAGAGTTGAATGAGAAGAGGAATATCTCTGATTGTGGGAATCAAAAGAACTTTGTAGATTTTCCATTTTGCGGGGGTTAGGGTTGTTAGCTGCCCAGTCCACTGGAATGCGATACCTATTTTCCCAATGGCATTAAGGATGACTCACAAGAAAGCTTGTTTTCGCCAAGTCTCTCATCTCATCTGTACCAGGAAAGAGGCCTAGTTGTACCTCTTAGGCAGGAGGGCTTAGTGAAGTTTTTCTGTCCCTAATTTCTGTGAAGTGTGCTTTCTCTTTGACGTATGCACATAAATCACAGACACTTGCAAAACATGTAAAAGACTGAGGCTTGGGCTTGAATGAATTTGTCACAACTAAGTGGAAGAGTTCTCATTTAGTGCCCATGCAGGAAAAAAAAAACAAAAAACAAACTGTGTTGTGCTGTCTGGTACATGATGTTTCTCATGGAAAAACAAAAACAAAAACAATTACACCATATATTTGTTTTTTTAAAGTATCTTTTATGAAAACTTCCTCTGAAGAGATGGTTAAGGAGTTTTGCTGGTAACGTCTCTCACTTTTGCAATGAAAATTAAGTATAAAGCTATGTAGCCCGTGTAAACCTAGTACAGTACTTTGAATATATAGAGTAGCTTCAAAGTCCTTCCTGGAAACTCTTCATTTAGCTGAGATTTGATTTATGGGAAAAGTGGAGCTATAAGTAAAGGATTTTTTTTTTTTTAATTTTAAGTTACAAGTGGGAAAAGCAATAAGTAAACAAGTTCTAACATCACATAATAGAATGTCAGTGGCCTAAAAGAACACTCAAAACTCCTAATTTCCAGGTCAAAATACTCAGAGCAGGCTACCTTTTATTAGACTTCTTATTGTTTGATGCCTTGTAATGTTTCTATAAACATAATAGGGGAAAATATGTGAAAGATTAGTTTAGCCCATTATCCTTGGGCAGCTGAATTATTAAACCTTTCAAAACAAGGACTTCTGTATCTGACAAATAGTGGACTATGTTTCTTGGACCAACCATCCCTTTGACTACAACTAAAAATGTTGGATACAATGTATTTTTAAACAAACAAAACTTTTATTTATTTATTTGAAATTGACAAGTAACATTGTATGCTTTTATCATGTACGACATGATATTTTGAGGTACATATACACTGTGGAATGATTAAATCTAGTTAACTAAAAAATTAATTCCTTCAAAGTACCAGACAACTAACAAGATAGTTAAGCGTTATCAGGCAGAAACCTCTAGCCTGGGCAACATGGCAAAACCCAGCCTTTAGAAAACATACAAAAATTAGAAAGGTGTAGTGGTGTTCATCTGTAGTCCCAGCTACTCAAGAGGCTGGAGGTGGGAGGATTGTTTAAGCTTTGGAAGTCAAGACTGCGGTGAGCCAAGATCACAACACTGTACTCCAGCCTGGGTGACAGAATGAGACCCTGTCTCCAAAAAGGAAAAAAGCAAAAGAAGAAAGAAACCTAAGTGAAGACAGGAGTCCAGAGGGTTGGTGTCGCACTAAAGCCTCTTCTGCCCTGACAGCATTTGCAACCAAATGAATTTAAGCTTTGAAATCAACCCACAAAGGCTTCATATTGGAATTGTGGGATATGTATTATAAAATACTTATTGTTTAAAATAATTAAAGACAAACTTTAACAAACAGTACAGGAAATTGTAAAAACTGCCCAGCTGACTTGAAAAAAACAAATAAAGAGAACTTTAATAAAATAAACAAATTGAAATTAAAAACAAGTTGAGAAGTGTAACAGCAAATTAGTCAAAGCTGAAGAAACAATGAATCAACTAGTCTAGAAAATTTATCCAGAATTCACAGAGGCAAAAAGATGGGAAATACGAGAAGTGAGGGGACATTGAGCTAGGTGAGGACTGGTGAGTATCCAACAGGCATTACAGAAGGAGAGGACAAACAGCATGTGGCAGAGGCAACATTTGAAAAGGTAAGGGCCAGGTGCGGTGACTTATGCCTGTAATCTCAGCCCTTTGGGAGGCCGAAGTTGGTGGATCACAAGGTCAGGAGTTTGAGACCAGCCTGACCAACTGGGTGAGGCCCCATCTCTACTGAAAATACAAAAATTAGCTGGATGTGCTGGTGCACGCCTGTAATCCCAGCTACTTAGGAGGCTGAGGCAGGAGAATCACTTGAACCCAGGAGGCAGAGGTAAGCTGAGATCACGCCATTGCACTCCAGCCTGGGTGACAGAGCAAGACTCTACCTCAAGAAAATAAAAAAAAGAAGTAAGTAGGTAAGAAGTTTCTGGAATTGATAAAATGCACAAATACAGAGATTCAAGGAGAAACATGAATTCTAAACAGATTTTTTAAAAAGTCTGCACCCAGACAAAGCATGGTGAAAATTAGAACGAGCCATCTTAATAGCAGAGTGGTAGGGTGGCTGAGGAGGAGGGATGCAGAGAAGGCAGTGTATATCTCAACATATATTGAGAAAATAACTCTCATACTATAACTTTTGTCTTTAAAAATGAAGGCTAAATATATTTTCAGAGCAAAAAAAAAAAAAAAAAAAAAAAAAAAAAAAAAAAAAAAACTGAAAGACTTTGGCACCAGCAAAACTTCTCTAAAGAATGTTCTAAAACAATGCCCCATAGACAGAAGGAAAGTGATCGTAAAGTGCCATGTGTCTGAATTAATCTAAATGAACATATATTTTATAAAAGAATAACATTGCTTTGTGTGGTTAAAAAATTGAGGCCGGGTGCAGTGGCTCATGCCTATAATCCCAGCACTTTGGGAGGCCAAGGCGGGTGGATCGCTTGAGGTCAGGAGTTCGAGATCAGCCTGGCCAACATAGTGAAACCCTGTCTCTACTAAAAATAGCAGGGTGTGTTGATGCATGCCTGTACTGACAGCTACTTGGGAGGCTGAGGCAGGAGAATTGCTTGAACCCAGGAGGTGGAGATTGCAGTTAGCCAGGATCACGCCTCTGCACTCCAGCCTGGGTGACAAAGTGAGACCATGTCTAAACAAACAACAACAAAAAATTAAACAGAGTAAAAATATGATGACAATAATGTATTAACGATGTGTATACATTAATAAGAAGCAGGAGAGTAAAATTGACTAAGTTTAGAATTTGATAAGTAAACGTTATAATTTCAAGGGTGACCACTTTTAAAAAGGGAAACAAAAATAAATTATATGATTTAAAAAATCATCTCAAAGAAAGAAAAAATAAACACAAAACAGGTTGGGCAAATTAAGAGCAAAATAAGGTAGCTAGAAAGCCAAATATGTAGCTCCTTGTATTAAACGTTATTGAAACTACCGCTACGCAAAACTAGATAGCTGAATCTCACAATGTAATGATAAGAGAAACAGGCAAGTCACATTTTGTGTGATTCTGTTTCTATATAGTTCAAAATAGGTAAACTGTACTATATTGTCAAAGAATGAAGGATGGCAAAATCCATAAAGAAAAGCAAGAACATAACTATTACAAAAGTTAGAGTAGTGCTTAGCTGTAGACAGACAGAAAGGATTTAAGAGTGATACTTCATAATTACTTTTTAAACTGCACATATTTTATGTACTCTTCTATATATGTTTTATATACATATATCTTCTAATAAGAATGTTTCCAAAAGATAAGCTTATATATAAATAAATGATACCATATGCATCTTTGCTATACAAGTTTTTCTTCATGTTTTGTGTTTTTTTTTTTAAAGTAAATGCTCAGAATGGAGATCAATGGTGAAAGATATTTATATATTTAGCCTCCTTAACTACAGTGATTCAAAGGTGATCCTGTCTGATTTCTAGGCCATTTTCTTAGCGAGTACACATTATATCTCACACGTTATTAAGTTATTTACCATAAATTTAATGTCACCTTATACCACCAGAAATGCATGAGTACCAATGCCTTTTTATTTGCATCCATACTTTATATAAAATATTCATTTTGAAATAAATTTAGTAAGCAATTCTATTGTGTATTTTCAACTATATTTATGCTATGTTAAAAAAGGTTATCATTACAAAGAAGTCCAGCCGAAGGGTGAAGAATGTGGCTCCTGAACCCAAACTGCCCAAATTAGAATCCTAGCTCTGTCTACAGTAGCTACAAAAACTTGGACAAGATATTTTACCTAAGATATTTTACCTGTCTCTATTTTCTTCTCTGTAAAATGAGGACAATAACAGAATCTACCCAATGGAGTTGTTGAAAGAATTACACGTAAACTGCCAAAAACAATGTCTGATACATAGTAAGTGTTCAATACATGCTTGCAAATACTTTCTTATTATTACAAGAATAGACAAAAATGGATTTGACCTCAGTGAAAATCACATTCCTTGAACATCGTAAGTATGATCAGTAAAATATGATATGGCCAACCTACAAGACAAATATTAACCTACACCTGTAAGACTATTGGCATATGAATGTCATGGATGCCATTTTTGCTTTGAGGGGTCCTAGTATTTAATGCTGACCTCGTGAAAAGAGTATGAATCAAAGAGAGGGATGGAGAATGTTTGCAATCATCAATTTAATTCAAAACTGAAATATTGCACTACATCTCTGGCTTCGTAGTAGGTATTTAGAACATACTAGTGTGCAAGGCTTTGCACGCTAGCAGGGAAAACAAAAAGCAAACAACTAAGTATTGGAAGAAGAAGTACAAGGGCACAATGGGAGCAAATGAACAGGAGATCCAGGTCTCATTTAAGGTGTAAAGGAAAGCTTTCCTGGAAAAATTCATATTTAGCACTTACTAGTGTACAAATCTCTGACAGATACATTATGTCATAATTGAGTCTTCACAAAGACTCCATTAGGTAGATACCAAATCCCTATTGTATAGATAAGAAAGCTGAGATTCAGAAAGGATGACTGGATAAGTGAAGCTGTTTCTTTATTTCCAGTGACCCACTGAGATCCCCATGGAATGGAAAACTAATGCTGGTGGCACTTATGGTTCTCTTTGTACCCCCTTAGCTGGCAAAATTTAAACTCCACTGTTAGCCAAATTCTAGCATACTAAACTGCAAACAGCTGCTTTGGCTTTTTTTTTTTTTTAACATTAACAGAATATCCCAAGCTAAATTTAAATTTGGTTTTTAGGAAGAAACAATTCAAGGGAAAATAATCAGCATCTAGTTTTGTTTACTTTCCATTAAGAAATCTCGGAATACAATCAGCTCTAGTGATACTATTAAATGCTCAGGAAGTATCCAGACAAATTCACATCTCTACTAGCATCCCACCCTTGGCTTGTCTTGGAGTTCGTTAACTTTCAATTACGCTTGAATTCATTGTTCATTAGGTTATGGTAAAATATAGATTGTTTGATACTTAATATTGAAATGTAATATAAAGACTGGTTGTTGGAAAGATGAAATATCAAAACCATTTGTTTGGGCTGGGTTATTGGTAAAAATAGAATTAAGCTGTCTCAAAGGATGGTCTACCTCATCCAACCTCTTCCCCAAATGAGTAAACGTTGTCATTGGTTTCTTATGTATCCTTTCAGACATTCTTTATCATCCAATCAAATATTTCATACTTTTATATAAAAGATAACGTACATACTTGTCTGCATTTTAATTTTTTGTCTCTTAATAATATATCATCAAGATCTTCCCATATCAGCACTTGTTTTTAGAGCTTTCCCTGTATGAATGTAGTATAAGTTATTAGGTAGTTTCCTACTGATGAGTATTTGAGTTTCTAATAATGTCCTCTTACAACTAAACCTAGTGACATTAACATTCACTGAATATAGGTGTATCCCTAAATTTTCAACCTTATGTATAGGTAGGATGGGGACACGTGTCTCAGTTAATCAGTGAGATAGCCGTTTCTGGCCTGACTCTTAAAACTGTTGTCTGCAACTCTCCAACATTCTCTCCGCCTGACAGACCCCTTAGAAATCACATGTTTCAGATGGTATCATTACAAGAGGAGGGAGCACTGCTGCCCCACCAGCATCTGACTTCTATGAGTGACAGATAAACTGTCCACATGGTAAGCCGCTGAGATTTTATGGTTACCATGGCATCGCCTATTGTTTTCTGACTAATACAAAACTACTACTTCGTATGTGTGCAAATGTATTTATAAAATAAATTCCCCACAGTGGAATTTTAGCTTTAACTTCTCTTTCTCACAGCCTCTAAGACCAGGTGATCATCAGACTCTATAATTTATCCCAGTGCTCCTCATTTCGGCCCAGGCTTCACATTCCATAGATGCTGCTAGGGTTTAGGTCATTCTTGTTTACCACCCACAGTCTCCTTGCCATTCAAAACTCATACAGTTTTCCCTGACCTCTCCCCTACAAACCCTTTAAAGGTTGCCAGCAGTTTACAGGATTAACTCTAGATTTTTCTAACCTGGCATTCAAGCCTAACCAGGCTAACATATAAAAGAAGATAGTACAGTACAGTGTCTGGCATGGAGTCGGTACTCAACAAATGGTGGTAGTCATTACATTTTATGGCCCCTTCCTACTACAAAATAGTGCCTTTTGTGTAGTTGACATTTAATAAATAATTACCAGTGGACTCTATTATCAGGGGAACTCATAATTCACTAAGTTATGTTACCATAGTATTCCTTGATATTTTTGTTTCACAGCTTAGTTTTAAGGTTTAATCATCTTAGAGTGTTGATTAATTAGAGAATTGGAGGTAAAGGCTGTAGAAAAGTAGCTCATATAATTTTTGGTAAAACATTTAGGGAAGCATTCATTTGTAACTGGGATGGATTATGCAATAGTACATATGGCATCCAAAGATGATTATACCACTTAAGGCAATATTAAAAACAGTGTATCAAACTGAATATTCATATTGAACATATATACCTAAATGATACTGCTAAGTCATAATCAAGTTGGAATAGCTGTTTTTAGCATTTTTGAACCACCACATTCCAAGAGATAATTATTTGCATATTGTTACCTCATGAATTCGAAGTAAGCCCATAGATAATCTGAAGTGTTTAAAAACATTCATGAGTTGAATGTGATGTTCCTGCCAGAGCTAGCTGCATTTCTTACTGTAGGAATTACGAAGTAGAATTTTATTTCTGTTGACAAAGGCTAGATGCTTACCAGTTCAAAAGAGACAAATATTAATATAATCTTGGTTATGTTTCACAATGATTTAATTGATTTAAATACAAAAGTGTGAAATTACTCTGGAGGATAAATCCAGTTGTCTTGGAAACTTTGAAGCAATAAAATTAAAACAAGATATTGTCATGCTTCAAATGCAAAGAATATGAATATAAATCAAATCTAAATTTATTTCAATTTTATTCCAGTGTAAACAAATTAAGGCCCAAAAAGAAAATTAAGCATACAATTAATACAAAACAATACATGCCATGTAATATATTTTTATTTATATTACAGGTAGAAAAATATCTGAATTCAGCATTTTGGTATTGACTTGGGACAGGTTTTTATGGAGTTTTAACTGAAGAACAGAAGTTGAAAAACATCAGAGTTCTCCCCTCTTCCCTTGATCACTAGTAATTTCACATTTATATTTACTTTACAAGGCTGTGCAAAGTACCCAAGTCTGGAAATCTCATTTACTCTGGTTACAAACTTTAAGTAATACAACGAAATAATGAATACAATGAAATACCATTTATATTGGGCTTTGCTGAGGAAACCTCAGAAATATTAGTGGGTTCTTATCAAATTAATCCTCCTAGCAACATTAGCTATAGAGATTAGCTGTAGATATGGTACTCTCTAATACTTTGCAGGAAATAAAATGCAGGGAGTTGACATAAAGGCTTTTAGAAGCAACAACACAGTCTATATGAAAGCTTGCAAATTAAAGTGTATCTTTTAGTGGAAGAAAGCAAACTGAATCTCTAAGCTAAATATTCAGGGAGAAAACTGGATACTCTCAGAGTCTCAGAGTGACATCCAAGAATTTCAATGTAGTCAGTGAACAAAGGAGTACAAATTTAAGCAGAGCAAGAGTTACATTATTTTTTATGATTATAAATATTTCTTTAATAGCAAAGATAAATGGCTTTTGCATGTTTCTACTTCCAATTCCTGACATCCACTTTTTCTTCTTTATTCTCTTCTTCCTCCTTTCCTTTTTTATCACATTTATCACATGCTCCTCTCTTTTGAGGTTTTCTCCCATTTGCTGCTTCATCTCGTAGCCAGAGATGGGCTTCTCTAAACCATGACATTTCTAGAAACACAGGGTACTGAAATAATTGTAATCTAAAATGTTTAAATTTGAAATTTGAATAAATTAGGAATCTATAAATTAAAACAAAATAGCTGCCCTCTTTTCTACTACCCACTTCCAGAAAACAGCCCACCCAGCCCACCTCATTACATCATCACAAAACATACACAACAAAAAATGGCAAACCAAAGACTAGTGGGAGGTTCTTGTTATTAGACCACCCTTTTAATTTCCCCCCTGTAGGCAATTAGGAAAATTATTAGGGATGGAAGAGATGTGTTTTTTTTTTTTTTGGATAAATTCTTTGAGATTGACAATATAAAAGATTTTGTTTAGATCACGCGATAGGATCTGTAGCCTCTTGGTAATTAATGGCATGGCCATCTGACCTCTACTTATGGTACTTCCCTCCAATAATAACTTCTCTGCTATTATTGGAATTCTGTGTATCTGTAGGATAAGTCGAATATATGTTTGTCAGTGAGGCTGTTTGTTATTATACATCCCCAGTATATGGTTGCATCTATAATGGTGCAGTGTAGGACAACAACAAGATAGAAAACTGATAGAAAAGGGGAGCATTAACTTTAAGAAACACACGAGACATTTTTGCTGGAAGAAATCATCTCCACACTAAAGATTTCCCTCCCTAGAATTGGCTTTGGGGAGTATGTGCATGGTCTTTGACAAGGCAACAAGGTTCCAGTCACACATATTAGCCAGCCCTTCTCATGACATTGACACTTCATCAGAGTGTAGAAGTAGAAAAATTTGAAGAACTGTTTTTGTAGCTTTATTTACAGGTAACACATATCCTGTGGTCTTCTGAGTAAACCTGAAAAGATACTTGAAGTTTACATAAGGCAAAGGGATATTATACATATAAAGTCATAATCTAACATACAAATTATGCTGATAAAGATAGATTGATAAATGTAATTCTAACATTTGATCTTTGTGGCATTTGGGTACCGTACACTTCTTGGAACAGGAGTATTGTCTTTCATTTAGCTTTTGTACGCCCAACCACACCTAGCAAAGGGCCTACTATTGAGCAGTTATGTTTAGACATGTTTCTATATTAAAGATGCCTCAGGGGCTAGGTAACAAAGCTGAACACTGACCATAGTTGGCTATTTATTTTTTTTTGTGAGGAGATTGTAATATTTTTCTGTATAACTAATTTCTTAATAATTATAATGATTATAATTATAAATTCTATATAACCAATTTCTTAAAAATTTAATACTTTTGGGTACAAATGAGAACTACTCCAGGAGAGAGGTAATTTATGTACTACTTGAAGTATTCATTCAATCTAAAAGTGAATAAAAATCATAACATTATACTAGTTTAGTCTCTCAGGCTCAAAAGTTAAAACCCAAATAAATTTGTAAATATTAAATTACATTGCCCATATTATGCGTAACTCTTAATATGTAGATGTTTTCCTTATTGACTGGATACAGAAAGTGCACTATTCGAAAAATAGACATAATTATATGGAGACAACAAAATCTTAGACTAAGGAGGAGACTTTAAGTTTTAGATGGAAAGTTATCACTAAGGTATTGTCAGGATCAGAATGCTTTTAAGGAGATTTTAATTGTAGTTCTGGGGATTTTTCTTTTGATACATATATTGGTGGTGCTTAATAAAAATAATTCTTATATTTGAATTTTTAAAATTCTTATACTAAATGTTTTTTAAGGTAATGGAGATATATAGGCAAAGTTGTTCACCAGATTTATAGTTTAGATGACAAAATGACTCATTTGTTAAAAATCCTAGCAAAGCTTAGAGTTTGGGAAATTATTATATTCTTAAAAAGCTCACTGATTTTCATATTTACCCTCCTTACCTAAATAAATTAATTATCTGAAATTTCAGAAGTATTTTAAATGAAAGAATCTAAATAAACTAAATCAGATAGAAGGCAATACCTTCACTAATTCAGTTTGTATATGTTTTCAATCTTAACTGAATTCTTAAGTAAAAACAAAAACATAGAAAACATTTCAGACTCAAATCATGTATGTGTTGTAGAAAAATAATGGAACAGTAGAAATTAGAAGGGAAAATTCAAATGAGAAAATAGTTACCAAAAAATGTTACCAATCCAGAACCAAAATGAAACTGTTAACAACTTTTAACTTGAAAGAAATTTTAGAGTGCAAGTAGTGATGTGATAATCGATAACATTGTTTTCATTATTTTACTCCTCCTTCAGTTTCTATATTATGGTTATACTATTTATTCAATTAATTTATTAACCTATACTCAAGCTAGTAATTACTGTGCTAAGTTCTTATCTTGGCTAGTTATTGATTGTATTATATTGCTTAATGTCACCTACCTTCCCTGTATTTCAGCTAACTTAAATGTTCTGTGGCTGATTTGATATTTTGCAGTTTAAAAAGTTGATTGTTGCTCAGTCAACTTGGTTCCACTTAATCATGTTGAATAAAATTATTACCTGAATATATTCATTCTGCTTAATCATTTTCCTGTGAGTTCAGTTAGCTGAATATAAAAATATGAACCATGCAATATAATCACCTTCATATAAGAAATGCAAAGAAATTACAGTTGTACTTGTGAAACAGGGACAACAATAATACTTGCTTCATAAGATAGTTTGGAGAATTAAATGAGTAAATACGTGTAAAGTGATTACGACAGTGCCTACCCTATTGTAAGCTTTGGATACATATTATTGGTTTCTACTCTTTCATCCACCTTCCCCTTTCTCTTCAGGTGAAAACTCTGGACCTCGTTTATACTTATATTAGAAACAGAGAAGAGTAAATATTTTAAATAATTTATTAATTCAATCAGCTAATCAATTTGGACAAAGTAATTGATCTTCTTGGGTAACTGACATACACTTTAAGATAGTGAGAGATTCATTCATGATTCCTAACTGTCTTTAAATTTGCAGGCATAAAGTAGTAGCCAGACAAACCTGCCCTGGTGCCCTAGAGTCAGCTGCTCCCAGGCATTATTGTGGCACCTTCCCCATGCCTCACTTCACTCAAGTTGATAGGGTTAATGTTCAATTTTAATGTCTAGAATTATCAGAGACATGAACGCCACTGGTTGAACAAATGTCAGAAATTGAAGATAACTTTTAAAAGAATAAGAAAGTTTGAGGGCTGTTGTTAATTCACCAAATATTTAATGAGCTCTACTGTGTAGTGAATGATAGAGCAATGCTTTCACAGTTCTGAGGAAATCTTCATTAACCTAGAATTCACTCTTAACTTAGAACCTAGCGAAAGTTCTAATCAAGTAGAAGAATAAAGATATTTTGAATGGTGTGAGTGCTTAGAAAGTGTGCCTTTCCCACAGTCTTAGAGATTCCATCAGATTATATTCAGTGAGGGAGTAAGCCCAGAAACAGGAAGCCACAGATGTCAGTAACAGTGGAGTCAACTCAGAAGAGCAAGGAAGAGGTGGTGGGGAGTTCCAAAACGACATGAGTACAAATGGCCTGGAGAGTAATCCATTTAAGTAAAAGAAGGAGGTTCAGAATCTTCTAAAGGAAGCTTACAAAAGCAGTGACTTCACAAAATAAATGATATAATCAAGAGTCTGTAAATAACTAAAATTATGACAATAAAGGCAATAAAGGCAAATAGTGTAGGAAAAACCCTAGGAAGGCTGGTGAAGTACTATGTTTTTCAGGCCTACAAAGCAAACTATGCAAGACAATACAAATGTAAAACAAATTGTGATGCATTTTAAAATGCATGGTTTGTGAAGGAAAAAAAATCTATTTGACCTCGATGTGAGAAACATTCTCTCGTGAGTGATCCAAGGTTCGTGACATTGGATTTGCAAAGAAAAAAATGCATCAACTTATTACCTGACCTTGCACTAACAGTACTTAGAAAACAATTCTAATGTGATGGCCATTTATTGATTTTCAACTTTTAGAAATAATGTGTAACAAAATATAGAAAATATTGTTATGGTTGTATGACAAAATATAAATATCAACAATCTTAAAATTATAGAAGTAAATATTTAGCTGACAGAAGAGGGGATGTGGAAGGAAGAATGATGACTAATATTGACATCTTACAGATTGTGGAGTTGAGGAAGACTATCAAATATTGAAATAAGAGAGAGATTTTTAAGAAATCAGTTACAGAGTTAACAGAAGGACTCAAATAATGTTATAAATATCAAACATACCAAAAGGAAATAGTAGGAGAGTAGTGTGAGTAACCAAATCTTCATTTTTCATGTATAGAAATCAATAGCTACTAAAGTTGACAAATCAAAAATTAGAGGTATACTCATATAAGGGTTCAGAGATACCCTAAAAAATAAAGTAGGGACAATTCCCAGAGGAGTGTTAAGAGTTAAAAAAATTGGCTGGGCTGGGAGATTCTAAACTTTTCTAGACAGCTTGTATGGAAATACAAATACATATATTCACATGTATTACTTTAAAAGTAATAAAAATAGATGTAAAAAATCCCTAAATTGGTTAAAGAAACGTGCTATTCTGAGTCCTTTGCTTATTACCTCTTGTGATTTGTCTCCTCCACAGTTAACCCCTTAGGCGTATACATTGGTTACCTTTGAGGTTACTTATAGAATTGAAATGTTATTCAATAATAACAAATAACTATGTCTTGATTGATTGAGCTTCTATAGCAATTTCCCTTCTAAATAGGAAACACAAAATTATGGGTGCATACAGGTCTCTTTATTATTCATTTAATATTTATTGAGCAATTACTATTTGCAAGTCTTAATTGTAGGCTCTCATTGGATCAAGGTATACAATCCTTTCAGTTTAATAAATAGGCATGTTAGGTTGATTATTTGATCAGTATCATTCAAATGTCTATTATGAGCCAGGCACTATTCCAGGCCCTGGAGATACAATGTTTACTACAACAGGGTCCTGGTTCTCTAGAATTGGAGTCTACTATTAATAATTCCCCAAAGGAGGCACCACCTTCTGCATACTATTTATTTGGCTGATTATGATGTGACAGTACTCTAAATATCTGTGGAAAGAAAAATAACCTCGTAGTATGTTTCAGTTCAGATACTATCAAAGAGTTCATGAGCTCTGGAGAAAACTACATTTCAGAGGAAGATGAATGAGTTTAATAGAAGTATGCTACATATTAGAAATCTCTAAAGCCTGAGGTCAAAGCAAGATAACAAGTTCTTTGCCTTGTTCATAGAACCGAAATAATATTCATTTGGGGCTGTGACTTGTAGCAATGTATGGAAATAAACACAAGAGTATGCCTCTTTGATTTTTTTTAAAAACTCTTTAAAGAGATTAAACAATTTCTACTGCTTTAGATGATTTAGAGATCTAAATGGGAGTGTTAGATTCGTGAATTTGTACCAGTTTAAGTGTGGAAGGGTAAATGTTACAGAAATGATTGGAGAAGTCAATGATCAGGTTGAGCTGTGATAATTTTGAGGTCAAAGGCAAATTGGGAGTTATGCCAACAAAGAGTTTTTCTTTAAATACACGTGATTTTATATCTTGTCATCTCCTTTTTCAAGAGCCTCCAAATATACATCTCAGTTTCTCCATCCAACCCCTGCACCTGGCACATGGAAACAGATGGAAGAATTCAAAATCTCAATTAAAGCTGTCTTTGAATGTATCATGTTCTCCTGTTGTGAAGTCTTGTGAATTAGAAACACAGTACCAACACTCTGCCACCTTGTGGCTTCTGGAGTCATTGCAGCACATATAGATCAAAATCAGCACCCAGTTCTCAAAGCTTTTACTGGAACAACATGTCTTAGGTTTTTTGGTCAGATACTTTATTTAAAGGAATATGTAGCGTTAGTGAGAATATATTTTGGAGTTATCTTTCTAATATATATATATTTAATATCGTTCTCATGTCATTGGCTATAATTCATTAGCCTGCCACAAAATAATGTTTTCCAAATTGCAGTTTTAAGGATTATGAAATCTTTGAACTAAAAGGGATCTCAAAGATCACGCAGTTCAACATTTGAATTCCTTTTATTATCATTCTAATAGGAGGGCCTGAAGTGTGACCTTAAACATATGTAGGGCAGCTTGTTTAATTTTGCAAAGCTTACTATCCCAACTATCTTTGACAACATTTATTCGAAGATTTATACATTCAACTAATGTTGCTTGGATAAAGCTCAAATTTTTCCATACAAACCATGAAAAATTATGTAAGAGTCTTTTAAAGTTGCATTTTCCATATTTATTAGTTCAGCACCAAGTATATGATAGGCCCTTATTAAATAATAGCCCTATTTGGTTTTCCTATATTTAAATTTTTAAGATGTAGGCTTATAGATTATTAACGTTGAAATAGCTCTATGTTCAATGACAAAATGCTTTCAGTAAATACACTTCCAGCTTTCTACATTTACTTTTGTTCTTTTTAAAAATTATTTTCACACTGCAAAAAAAAAAGACGTCATTAAGAGCTTCCTATACTAGATGCTAGAGATGGAAAAAAAGACAGAGTAACTGCTCTTGAAATTTTTTATCTGTTGGGAAACAATTTGAGTATAAAAGTTTCAGCTGCTTGATGGAGGTTTGTGAAAAGTGCAGTAAGAGCCCAATGAAAAGCATCCTGGGCTGTTAATGCATTCATTTTCTATGCTGTGTAACACATTTCCACACCAGTCCTTTGAAACAAAACATGTTTATTATTTCACAGTTTCCTTTGGTCAAGCCCAAGCACAGCATAGCAGGACTCTCTGCTTCCTTGTCTCACTGGCTAGAATCCAGGGCTGCAGGCTTATAAGAGGCTCAACCAAGGAAAGATCTAATTCCAGCTTACTTGGATTGTTAACAGAATATATTTCCTTGTGGAGGTATGACTGAGAGCCTCAGCTTCTTATTGGCTGTTGGCTGGAAGATGCCTTAGCTACTAGAGTCTGCCCACAGTACCCTGCCATGCAGCCCTTTCCACAGGCAGTTCACAACATGGCTGTTGCTTCTTTAAGGCCAACGTGAGAGTCTCTCTCCAATCTTCTAAGACAGTGTGTCTTACATAACGTAAGGTAATCATGGGCATGATATCCCATATATTTTGCCATTTAATGTAACCTAATAAAGAGGGTGACATCACATCACCTTTGCTATATTATATTATTTAGATGCCAATCACCACTTCAACTCAAGGGGAAGGTACTAGGTAAATGCATGGACAGCAGGGAACACAGAAATAAATATTAGGCGTCATCTTAGCTTGCGGTGTGTCAGAGCTGAAGGAAACCTAACCATATAATCCAGAAAAGCTTCTCAGGGGAATGGACGCCATGCTAACACATGATATTTCTCAGTAAATAATAGGAAAATGAACCATGCTAAGACAACTGCTTTGCTGAAATGTAGACAAGTGAAGGAGTATTGAGAATGTAGGTCTGGGTCAGATCACAAAGGGCCTTCTTTTGTGAATTAAGGAGTGTGCCAAAAGCCAAGGGAAAATTAGATGAATACCATGCAGGAAGCACCACGGTCAGAGTTTCATGGTACAAATGCTATTCTGGCAGCAATGTGGAGGACAGATGGAAAGAGGTTAAGATGAGAGGAAGGGAAATAAATGAGATGCTATCTATAGTCCTAGAGTCATATGGAAGACTGAATTCAAGCAGTAGAGTAGCATCTGGATATGGGAACTTTGTTTTTTTTTTTTGAGTTGGAGTCTCGCTCTGTTGCCCAGGCTGCAGAGGAGGTGCAACTGATATGGTATCAATTATATAGCATTAGTGGTAGGAGAGAGATTGAGTATTTTTTGTGTATTTAAAGCCAGTAGACTTCTTTCAGGTGATATATGAGTGTTAATTTTTAATGATGCCATAACTAAAGAGCACTGAGATTTCTGTAAATGTGCTAAATTCCTTATAGAAAGCCAAATTGGTCTTTATGGACAAATGGTTATGATAAAACAAAACTTCTAAGACAAATACTCTCATCTACAGCCTGGCATAGGCTTGTAATAGATAACTGATCCATACCTTGAATGAGTAGAGAAAGGCCAGGACCCCCAACATATTTTATCATTTAAGTCTCATTCGACAGGAGCCTCTTGATTATTTTCTACTTCAGTCCAATTTTAAAATGATAGTATAATCTTGGGTAATTTTTTCATCAGCAATAAGTAAAGATTTTATGCTGGAATAAGACTAGGGAGGTAGTTGGAAAGGTGTTCCCATTAGCAGAAACTGGCCTGATACCTATTTGATCATCTGTACAAAGAAGGTACTAGTTTGATAAGAGCTGTCTGATGGTTTTACCTATTTCTCTAAACACTGAGAAAAAAAAAAAAAAAAAAAACTGGCTTGAGGAAAAAGAACTGGCACCACTGTAGACATAATCCAGTGACGAAGAACTAGATTAGGGAGGGTTAAACTGATTTCTAGCAGAAAAGCTGAGTTGTGGGAGCTTGTTTGTTTCCTTCCATGTCAGGACTGCTTCTAGCCAAACATGTTAGGGTGGATATTTATTGTCTTTCTCTTTGCCCAACATTCATTTTTCTTTTCCTCATTGTACTCCATTTTCCTCTTGGGAATCACCTGTCTCCCCCTGATGGTAATTTTGATATGACTGTAAATCCAGACAGGTGCCCCCATGCTCCGGAAGCTGAAGGAATCCCAGAGGCTGAAACCTATGCCTTCAGGCAGATGCTTCCACCTCACAGGAGGCAGATAGACAATCTAAGTTCAGTTGGAGTTTAATCATTCTAGCGGCAGCTGCTTTTTCCATATCTGATTCTTTTATCTAAAGCTTTCCCACATTCCTTCTGATAAAGACTCTTTCTGATTTAGTTAAACAGAGTTCGTTGTTTATAACCACAGAAAATGATGCACTGGTTCATTAGCATTTTAGGAGGGAGGAGAAAATAGTTTATTGAACTCCTATCAGCTGTCATTCGGTAGATGTTTTACATATTTTATCATTACTAAATTGAAACGAAGTATAAATTTGTCTTCATATTAATGAACTGAATTATTAATATATTTTCTAATATTAAACCCAGTTTACATTCTAAAATAAAGTCAACTTGCTCATGATGAATTTATATTATAAAATGAAGAATATGTATATAGCTAGATTTAGTATGGTAAAATTTTAATAAGTGTTTTTGCATCTATGAGTACAATGAGATTGCCTAATTTTAGTATCGACATTATACTATTCTGAAATTGAATTGGTGAGTGTACCTCTTTTCCTCATTCTACAGAAATATTTCTTTAAGTGTGGAATTTTTCACCTCTTGGTTAAATGAAAGAACTTACCTATAAAACTATTTGGGTCTAGTAATTCCTTTTAAGAATATTTTTAAACTTTTTATTCATTGTTTTAATATTTATACGATTATTCAGGTTTTCTCTTTATTCTTGAGCAAAGTTTAATAAGTTACGATTGTCAAGAAATTTGTCAACTTTTTTTAATTTTCAAATTTGATAGAGAAAAGCTTTGTAAAGTATTATCTTATTATCCTTTCAAATTTTCTGTTACATATATAGATATGTCTCCCTTTTCATTCCTAATATTATTTTTACATTCCCCAATTCCTTCCTTTCCATAACTTTAAGGGACACTGTTAACATCGTATTATTCTATATGAATCAGATTCCCTGGATCACAGTCTATTAATATATTCATAAATACACCATTTATGTAGTATATGATATGAAATGTCTTGGAATTATGCAAAATGATGTTCCCGGTACTTTTCTTTTTCTTGAGAGATCTTTCCAGAATTTTTAAAATTTTATTTGTTATGAAAACACTAAATTGGGCCTTGCTGATTTTCTCTATTGTATTCATTTTCTACTTTTGAAATATTCTGTTTTTTACAATCTTCTTCCCAACTTTCTTTTATTTTTTTTCCCCTAACTTCTTACTTTGGAGACTTTGCTTATTGGTTTTCATACTTTTTTTTTCCTTTTCTAATATAAATACTTAAGGCTATAAGTTTTCTTCTTTCAATCATTTTAGCAGCATTCCACATATTGTAATATTCAGTATTATTGCTGTTTAGTTTTCTTTTTTAACTCGTGTGTTATTTAGAAATGGACTTTTAAAATTTAAAAATATATATGTTTTCAAAGCTATTTCTTTATTCCTGATTTCTCATTATTTTGTGGTCAACAACATTGTTTCTGTGGCATAGACTGTTTGACATTTGTTGAGGCTTGAACTATGGCCTAGTATAGGGTAAATTTTTGTAAATGTTCCATGTATATTTGAAAAGAAAGTGCATTCTCTAGCTGATTAGTAGGCATTTATGTCAATCAGATCACGACTCCCACTTATGCTACTCAGAATTGTACTTTCCGTTTCTTCTAGTATCTCCAACCTTTCCTCTTTTATTACTTACAGGTTTCCATGAGCATGTATTTTGAAATTTCAGTAACGGTCATAAAATGTGCATTGTTTGTCCAAAAATGTTTTTATTTTATTCTTTTTTTCTGAAGAAATACTTATTTTTTCATGGCAACAAAATTCTAGTTTTTTTTGGTGTTCCTTGAAAATGTAACTCTACTCTCTTATAGATTCCATCTTATTCCATATTTAGTTGTGTTACTTTAGGTAATCTACCTTTCCTTTTGGGTTGATTTTAAAGTCTGTTCTGTATGTTTGGTGTTCTGCAGCTTTACTATAGTGAGTCTAGGTTTGATTTCTTTTGATAAATGCTGTTGGGGCTTATTGTGCTACCTAAATCAATGGACTTGTATATTTAAGTTATAGAAAATTCTTAGCAAACTTGTTTTTTTTTTTTTCAATAATACCTCTTTTCCTATTTTCCATTACTGAAACTCTCATTAGAAGTGTACTGGCAAGATACTTTCAATAATGTTACAGTTTATACTGAGATGAGGAGGGAAATAGTGCCTGAGCCTCAGCCCATATTATCCTTGTCTCTATGTGCATTTGTTTAATAATATTATTTTTCTAATTATCTCAAGAGTATTTTTTGAGCTACCTATGGTTCTACATCTTGAATCACTTTGTTCCATCCTCCACTTTTCTTAACTTCATCTCATTTCTCATCTTCTTATCCTCTGTGGTGTCTTCCGGAGGAATTTCCTGAGATCTAGTTTTCACTCCCTGCTGCTCTATTCAGGTGTGTCTAACCTGCTGTTTAATTCCTTAAAGGCTATTTTCAATAGCTACTTTTTTTTAATTTCTGGAAATTTTATTTGGTTCTTTGTTCATATCCGCTTTCTATTTTTAGTAGTCTTTTGTCCTTAATTATGCCTTTCATTTTCTCCTTTATGTCTTCAACATATTAGAACATATTGTGTATTATTTATCCTATACTTTGAATTGTTTGAGCATTTTACTCTGTTATTTTCTTTTACTGATTCTCAATCATGATGATTCACTTTCTTGAAAATTTTGTGGCTGGATTTATTTTTTCCCATTTATTTAGAGTTTATGTCTTCTGGGGATTTATCTATGGGAATTCTTTGAGACTCGGGGTGAAGGTGAGTTTTTAAAGAAATAATGTGTATTTGTTTCTTCCAGACACCTGGGGACCACTTTATACTCTTTTTTTGTTGTTGTTATTGTTTGTTTGTGTTTGTTTTTGTTTTTGTTTTTGAGATGGAATCTTCTTCTGTTGCCAGGCTGGAGTGAAGTGGCGCCATCTCGGTTCACTGCAACTTCCATCTCCCGGGTTCAAACAATTTTTCTTCCTCAGCCTCCTGAGTATCTGTGAATACCGGTGTGCGCCACCACACCCAGCTAATTGTTTTTTTTTTTTTGTATTTTTGTATTTTTAGTACAGACAGGGTTTCACCATGTTGGGCAGGATGGTTTTGATCTCTTGACCTTGTAATCGGCCCACCTCAGTCACCCAAACTGCTGGGATTACAGGTGTGAGCCACCGCGCCCAGCCTGAACTCTTATATTGGTGCTTTTTAGACCACACAGTGTGAATTTGAGTTCCGCATCTTAAAAAAGGGCCAAGTTGTGATTACAAATTCTCAGGCGAGATTTCCCCCACATTGAGTGTCGGACTCAAGATTGATAAATATCCTCATCATCTTTTTTCTGGTTATATTAGTCTGCTCAGGCTGCTATGACTAAGTATTACAGACTGAATGGCTTAAATAATAGAAATTTATTTTCTCACAATTCTGGAGAATGGGAAATTCAAGATCAAGGTGCCAGCAAATTAGGTTGCTGGTGAGGAAACTCTTCCTGGCTTGTATATGGCTGCCTTCTCACTGTGTCCTCATATGACCTTTCCTTGATGTGTGCATGCAGTGCATCCAGAGAAGGAAAGACAGAGAGCAAGAGAATGAGCAAACCAGCCCCCTGATGTCTCTTCTTTTAGGGACACTAATCCTAATAAATCACAGCCCTACCCTTATAACCTCATTTAATCCTAATTACTTTCTTAGGAGCCCCATCTCCAAATACAGCCACAGTCAGTGTTACGGCTTCAACATATGAATTTGGAGCAGAAGACCATAAACATTCAGTCTATAGTGGTGGAATAGATATTTTCCTAGTAGGCCCTTTCACTGATAGAATGAGGATTTGGGCTTCCAGCTCTCTGCAGGAATCTTTATTCTGACTCTTCAACTTGTGTGAGCCCTAAGCTAAGTCTCTTGTTCCTATAAGGTCATTTAGATTAACTATTTAGGTGATTGTGAATGGCAGATGTCCCCAGTGAAGCCGGTGGCTTCAGTATTTAGTTCCACCTCTGGATTTATTTTTGGCTTCACAAGATTTCCCATACTTTCTGTTCAAATTAGTTAAACATTAAAATATTTATGTTTTAAATATTTCACCTTGTATTTTGAAGTTTTTAATATAAACATTCTCAGACTTTTGTGATATAGAAGTCAATACAGTAGTAGATAAGATGTAATGCACCCTCAGATTCTATAATCATCATTTTGTCAAACTTGTTCTTTTTCTTTCTTTTTATGTTTTTATTTTAATATTTTAGAGTTCTAATATCAACTACTACATTTTACAATATTAATGTATGTAACCATACAAATAGATATTTTCTACATAATCACCTAGAAAGTTATCTATTTATTTTTACTATCATCTAATACATTTGAATATAAGTCAGATTCCCCTTATTATTTCAAAAATGTCATTTTGTGGTTGGTTTGTTTAGATTTGGGCCCAAACAGGGTCAACATTTTGCCTTTTGTGGTGGTGGTGCTTTCTTTTAAATTCCCTTTAATCTAGAATAGGTCCTTCCTTTTTTAAAAATTTAATGATACCAATGACTCTTGAAAACTAAGACAGTTGCCTTATAGAATTGTTTTCTTTTGGTGTATAAAATGTTTTTCTGTTCTTCATATTTTCTATAAACTAAAAAATAAGTATAAAGACTGGATTATATTTGGATTCAACTTCTTTAGCATGGATACTTCATAGGTGGTGCATGTAATTTGTATTACATTAAATCAGAAAATATGTATATCTGGTAATCATAAGTTTAGTGATGTTGAAATTTATCATTGGTATGGGTTTTGTCAGTCTGACCCTTACATTACAAATTTCCCCATTAGTCTTTTCACATAATATCCTTTACAATCTATTGATGATTATTGCCTTTTAACATTTTTTCAACATAATTTGCCATTTGGTGATTTTCTAATTCTGTCATTTATCTACATTTATCAGATGAAAATTTTCTGAAAAAATTTTCCTCACAGACGAAGATTTTAGATGACTCTGGTGCTTAGTTTGTGTAGGAGAGGATAAATGTTTAATTCTTTCTTTTTAATTGCCAGTTTTCATAGTAAATGGTTGCCATTCTAGCTACCTCCTGTGCTGAAATGAGTTTTGTTTTTTTTTTTAATTTTCTATTAGGTTTTTGGCTTTTATAATGTGAAGCTTCAAGGTGTTTTTATAAAGATAAGGATTATAAATCAAAAATAAAAATCAAGAATACTAACCACATCACTATACTTGGGTTTAGTGTTTCTTGGGTTCATGAAAAGTCTTTAGACTTGGCTTTTTCTAGAATACAAGTACCTTCCATATGGACACAAGAGTAGATCTTAATTTAATAAGGATTCAAAATTGAATTTCTCAGTCCTTTAAACCCTAGTCTATCTTTAGCGATGTCATTATTTTTAAGTTCCTGTTTATCCTTTAAGGTCAATGTGATCCTACATTTCTAGAATGATTTTCCTAAAATTTATTTTTAATATTTCATCCCTTCACCTCCCTGCCTTCATCCGTAGAATCTGAGTTGGGATAAATAACAAGACTATCCTCAATCTCCTTTACATAGCAAAACACTAATATGGGTAATAAGACATTTGTCAAATAGTGATTTGTGTTTTTAAGTCATGCTAATAATAAAAATTAAGAATTAAAAAGAGAGAGAGAGATAATTAAAGCTCTACAGAAGTGAATTTCTTAGCTGCCAAAGAAAAGATTGATGATAATTTAAGCAAACTTAGAATTAATACTTTGTGAACACACTAACATGGCTATTTCTCTTCCTGACCTTATATTTTATCAATATTTTATTATGTGGAAAAAAATGAAGAGATCAACATAGTACAATGACCTTATTTAAGAGGCAAATGGGTCAAGTTTGTATGAAATGGCAATTATGAAAATAATCACAAACAAGTCATTGAACAGGATTTAATTAATAAGTTATACCAAAAGAAAGGCTCTGCAATAATGTGTTCAACAACCAAAGAAGGCATGTTCTGCTTACAAAGTATGTATAATAATCTAAGATAAATGTGTGTAACGTAATGGAAAAGCAAATGTATAAATGACAAAGCAGAGGTAGAGATGTTGTTTTAGGTACCAAGGATCTAGCCTCAATAACAATCAGTACTAAAATATGGCCAGCTAACTCTGTAATTAAAAAAAAATACTCCAATTGCTCTTCCAAAGGCAACCTGTAGGTTAACACTAAAAAGGATAAAGTCAGATGATCAAAATTTTAATATTCAGTCTATCTGTAGACAAAAAGATATGCACGTTTAAAAAACCCTGATTTTTAATGTTTTATTAAATAAGTTTTATTGCACATTTACAGAAGATAAATTAAGGTATAAAAAACTAAATGTAAAGTCTGTATTATAAAATGACATTAACACGGTGTGTCATGTCATCAGACTCAGCAGCATTGTCAGTTGGTAAGTTTTATATATATTGTTTTCAAAGAACCAGTTGGTGAACAAAAACAGCACAATAATTATAGCAGTTAATTCACGCATTCATTCACTCAGGTATCATATGTCTTATACTGTGTGCTAGATATAGTTACAAGCACTAATTAAAAAAAGATTAATAAGACAAGAACCCTTCATTTAAAGAACTCACAGTCTCTTTGGAGAATTATTCACATAGTCAGTTAATAACAGTCCACTATGAAAAGTGTTATAATGAGAATATGGAAGATGTGCTGTGGGTAATTTGAAAATAGTGAGAATTCATGCTTTGGAGACAGCTTTTTAAAGAGAGAGTTTCTCCAGGTAGTAACTTTAAATCTGGGTGTTGAATATAAGTCTGCCAGCTAGAGAAACTGGGGAATAGTCCATTAAAATCTGAGACTCAAGTACCTTTTGTAGAGACAGGAAATTATAAAACACATATTGTATTCAGGGGGTAATACACAGTTCTGTGATTGGAGTAGGGGGTGCATGAGAGAGGACAGTAGATGAGAATCTGTATGATGTTTGGTGAAGATGGGAAAGACTAAGTGTCATGAGAAGAAGCTTGGGCTTTTAGACTCTGGTGTTTATGTGTCCAGCAAGGGTTTCGATATAGTTGTATGTAGTTACAAGTTATTTAGTTTGAGGGGGAAAAATGAAGCTGTGAAGGGACTGTAGGCAAAGAGATAAGTTTCGAAGGTATTGCCAGAGTTGATAAGATATGAATCAAGCTAGTGGTAGTAAGAGGGCCCCACAGGTGACAATTTCAGGTATTCTTTAGAACAAGGGTGTCCAATCTTTTGGTCTCCTTGGGCCACATTGGAAGAAGAAGAATTGTCTTGGGCCGCACATAAAATACACTAACATTAATGACAGCTGATGGGATGAAAAAAATCACAGATAAAAAAAATCTGATAATATTTTAAGAAAGTTTACAAATTTGTGTCGGACTGCATTCAAAGCTGTCCTGGACTGCATGCAGCCTGTAGGCTGTGAGTTGAGCAAGCTTGCTTTAGAACAAAAAATCAGCTAAAGCAGAGAGACAGTTGAACATTATGGGTTATGGTGAGAAATAGCCAAGAATTATCCTGAAGTGTTCAAACTGGGTGGATTATAGTGGCATTGAGTTAGGAGAATAGTTGGAGAAATCAGCTTGGGGAAAAAGTTCCCTGAGCTTGATTTCAGGCATGTGGAGGCTTAAAACCCAGGAAGGACTATAAGGAATGGGTTCTAGAGATAACCTTTTCCCATGAAACAAACAATTTTGGAAGGAACATATCAAGCAAGCTATTTGGGATTTGACTCAGTTTGGTGGGTTTTCGTTAAAGCAAATAATCTTTCTGCCTGTGAAAAAAGCAGGAGGAACTTTTCAACGCAGAGCAAATGTGTTCATGTAAAGCATCAAGAAGCTCAAAATAACTTTGCATATACCTTTTTACAAAGCAGAAATGAGAAAATTATCATCCTTATGTTTATATTTTAGATCTATTTTTTGAGATTAGATCCAGGGTTACCTTTGATCTTCATTATTAGAAATTTAGTGAAAAATATACATATATGGTTCAAACTTTAGAGAAAAACAGAAGTTGAAAGGGATTTGGGGGATTTTAAGAACATCTTAAAAATAATCAACAACTTCTAGAAACTAAAAGTTAAAAATAAGGATCTTTTGATGTTTCAACAATGTGATAATTCAACGATTATTTACTTTCTGACAGTATTTGATAAGCAAGTTTCCTCCTTCACTAGTCATTATTTCAGTTTTTCCCCACAAGCACCCTAATTGGTATTTTTTTCTTTTTTTTTTCTTTTTAGACAGAGTCTTGCTCTGTCACCCAGGCTGGAGTGCAATGGCGCAATCTTGACTCACTGCAACCCCTGCTTCCCAGGTTCAAACGATTCTCCTGCCTCAGCCTCCTCCATAGCTGGGATTCCAGGCACGTGCCATCATGCCTGGCTAATTTTTCTATTTTTAGTAGAGACGGGGTTTCATCATGTTGTCCAGGCTGGTCTCGAACTCCTGAGCTTAGGTGATCTACCTGCCTCGGCCTCCCAAAGTGCTGGGATTACAGGCATGAGCCACCGTGCCGGGCCTGGTATTTTTCTTTTTTTTATTTTGACTGTTTCTTATTGGAAAAAACAAAGTTTAGAGAAATTAAGTAACATTGTTGAGATAATCCACATAGTCATCCGGAGTTTGAACATTGGCCTTACATTCGTTTCCTCCATAAACTGAAAGAAGTTCACATTAAGGACTCGGTTGCTTCCATCTCATTCCTCTCTTCTCTTGCCTCTCTCTGTCTCTCTTTCCTTCGGTTATTTTTCTAAAGTATCCACCCAAGTACAGTCTGTAGTTATTAGTTAAGGTCATTATTCACATATGCCAGTAACTCTCGTGGTTTCATCTCTTGCTATATTTTTAGGTATTTGGTAAGGTTATTGTCTCTCTCAATAAGCATTTGATAAATTAATGTGAATGTCTCAGTGCTACCAAGCTACTGAATCACAAACTTAGATGGGAACTAGTGGACTAAATCTTGGGAATAAATGACAGTAATAGCATTCAACATTGTTTACCTTTAGTTAAGCTAATGGAAGCTGAACACAGAAAATACTTTTTACATGTTAATAAGGAATAGATTCCCGAGATGCACTACTAACAGAACTTGATTTGTGCATTTGTGACTTTTTAGAGAAACGTATATTTATAACACTATTAAACAGAATAGCCTTAAATCAAAAACAGAAAATGTGGTTTGACTAGTAGCATCTGGAAAGAATCAATTCCTTTGCCTATAATGTTTCTAAGCAACCACAAATTGAAGCAATGCACAGATAGTTCATGGGAAGTTAAAGCTATAATTTTTAGATTTCCATAATTTTGGATTTGCTGTGGGGCAAAAACACTGAAAGCTAATTTACACATTCTGTCTTTATTTATTAAATACAAATTTCGTGTGATAGAAAATCATCACAGCTTTTTATAAGCAAATGGGCCTTTTCCGGAGGTCCAATTTAAGTCTTTCTTTGTTATGTATAATTAGAATCTGCATATGCAGTCCAGCATAATTATTTTGTGAAATAAAAAGCAACACTGAAATTGTGATGTTAATATTATAAAGCTGTGAATTTATTAACACTCTTCAGATGCTTTCTGAATTTTAAAAATTCTAATTGGATTGGATTCCATCATTACCAAACAATACTTTAATGCACCTATGTACAATATGAATCTAAATGTAAGTCATAAGTTTTATACTGTTTGGTATGTCTTCATTTGCATTTTTCAGATTAATTTAAATGTAAATATACTTTACACAAATTACTTCTTAAAATCCCTGAAAGTAAATGCCAAAGGTCTGACACCTAACAAGAAGACCTGAACATGCAAGTTTTTAAAATCACATACTAAAATACAGCCATTTCAGAATATTATGATTTTTCAAAATGACTGCCCTTTTCCATGAAGTGGGTTATCTTTCTAATAAAGTAAAATTAGAGACTAGCTGAGAGGAAATGAAATAAATCTTCTTTATATACCATGCAGGAGATAATATTTTCTCATAGAAATTTAAAGTACGTTTACAAAAGTTTTCTAAAAGTAGAAAATTTTAATGGATTATATCTATTAAAATGTTATTTATGTTAACTAACCAGTTGAGCTCACCATGAGATGTATAGGAATAATGTTTAATCTTTTTTGGGAGGGAAGAGGTTTGGTAGGCCATGTTTAATCTTACATTTTAAAATGTTAATTGATCTTAGTAGTATGTCGATTCTTACCAATAGAATAAGCAAGTTTGCTATGCTGGTAGAAAAGATTTTGTGGCCAGGCATGGTGGCTCACAGCTGTAATTCCAGCAGTTTGGGAGGCCGAAGTGAGTAGATCTTTTGAGCCCAGGAGTTTGAGACCAGCCTGGGCAAAAGGGCAAAACCCCGTCTACAAAAAATTAGCCAGGCTTGGTGGTGCACACCTGTAACTCCAGCTACTTGGGAGGTTGAGGTGGGAGGAGGATCCCCTGAGCCTGGGAGGTTGAGGCTGCAGTAAACCATGGTTGTGCCACTGTTGTACTCTAGCCTGGGTGACAGAGGCTATCAAAAAAAAAAAAAAAAAAAAGATTTTGTATACTACATGTATTTTTTTTCTTTTGGTTTATAAAGAGATTTGTGTTATCTGACTTCTTATTTATAAATAGTGAAATAATGCCACATTAAAATTGCAACTTGTTTTTTTTTTTTAGTAAAGTAAACCAAAGGCTGAAAAAGAACCAGTAGAAACTGATTATTCACATCTCACTGACCTCTTTAGATCTAAAGCCACAAAAAGACTTTGGTCCTTAGGACATAAGTAAGCAACTAGATTTATAAAGAAGCCAGAAGGGAAAGTGTGAAGAGTGACTGAGAATGTGGTGGGCACATTTCTCCAACATATAGCCTTTGATAAAATAGAGCCCTAGATGCCCTCCTCCCACCAGCTACCCATACACGTATGATTATAGCGGTCTTTATTAGCATGTGCTAACTATCAGCATTCAGTATTTTGCTTTGAAATTTGGTTCCTTTCAATCTGGCTCAGGAGCCTACTCCCTATACTTTCAATTCACCAATAATTTCTTGAACACCTATAACAAACCTATAATGTAGAGACCTAATAGGTGGTAAAGAGTCAGACACTGCTTTCCAGAAATAGTACTCTTGTGGGAGAGAATGAATACATATATTATTAATGCTAATAAAAGAAACCTGTCTTGTGTTTCTCATAGTGGTAAAAAGAAGGATTTGATGCTTTCTGAGGCCCTACTGTACACCATACACTGTGGTAGGCAGCTCACTTTCAGCATCACAGTCAACTCTCCCCAAAATCCTATGTGGATAAGTGATTTCTAAAATCATTTAATTAGTTGGTAGTGTGCTAGAACTTAGACCTCGTCTATCTATCTGTCTGACCCCAAACTTCCTGCTATTACCATGCTATTTCCTTTATTTCAAATTGGGGAAAACTAGGAGATTCCTTGGAAAGGGTGGATTTTAAAGGTGTAATTACATAGTTTACTTTTCCACTTTTAAATGAATAATATATCAAATTTTCATAAGGATTTTAAGTACCTAATAAAGTTGAAAAAAATACAACTTCCCCCTATACCACTTTTAAGTGAGAGGCAGCTCAGACCTGTGAAACTGTTATATATTCAAGTCTATGAATGGATTGTATATGTCAAACAGCTGTAATATGCATATGAGGAAGTGCATTATTGCCAAGAAAGAGGGGATATCCTCTTCCTTGTAAGATACTACATTCTCATCTCAGGAAGAAGAGATAAATATCCTCTCTATTCAGCATTATAATTATTTATATTGTTCATTCGTGGTGTTTTAGTGAAAACAGATTCAAAAGCTGGTTTTATTTAGCAGCAGAGGGACCTAGAACAAGTGAAATAGCTTCTGTGAATGTCAGTTTCCCCATCAGTAAGGTGAAGGGATAAAGTTTACCCCATATATTGTTGTGAATATCAAATGTATCTCCATGCTCCTGGCACATGGTCAGCACTCAGTACATATTTCATATCCTTTCTTATGATCCTCAGACTGTGTTCCCTATTAGTGTATCTGACCCTGGAGTTTCTCAGTAAAGGGTTTTATACAGCAGTTCCAACCAGCAATCTTTATGTCACATTACAAAATTTCAGAAGGGCATATTTTTAATGCTCCAATCATGTCTGTGGCATGAAGCCTTTTATTGAATAGAGAGCCAAGTGCCAAGATACTTCAGGGGCCAACTTTCAACAGAACAGTTGAAGTAAATGAAGCTATTCCTTGTGTGTATGTCTGCCTCCCCCACATCTCCCCCCAAGAAAAGCTTTGTATGACATTGAACAAGTTAGCCTTCTCTAAGCCTCAGTTTCCTCATCTGAAAAGGAGAAATGATCACATCTGTCTCAAACTCTTGTCATGAGGTCTAATGAATTAAGTATTTTAATGCATGAGAAATAGTAACATTTTCTTCCCATTCCTGTTGAAGTCATGAATAGCTTATAGGAACTTATACATTGTTTTGAAGAGACAGTAGCACAGTGGTTTAAAAAAATGAGTTCCAAAGCATAACAAACCTAAGTTCCAAACTAATCGTGGTGGCTGGGATAAGGAGTCTGGAGCTGTGTACTTTTTTTTTTTCATTTCTAAGTTAACAATACCTAAACTCACAGATTTGTGTATTTAAATAAACTTATCTAAGTTATATAAGGTAATGTATAAAACATGGCCATATTGCAGTATAAAAATGTAAATTTTGGAGCAATCAAATTGAAAATTTCAAATTATACTCTTGGCTAATGGGATGGATATATGATTTAACAAGGCAAAGCCATTACACTGTGAATATGTTACCTCATGTGGAGAAGTAATTAACTTCAATTTCAAAAAAATATTTTGAGTAGCCACTAGTTATTATGCAGTATATTGGACCCTGGAAATAAAAATAATTGGTAAGACACTAGTTCTAGACTATAACAAATATACTTTTTCTATCTGTTACTTGATGAATATTTATTGGGTTTCAAACACATAAAATTAAAAAATTACCACAATATTTATTGAGTACTTATTATAAAGCAGAACTCTACTAAACTTTCATGCATTATCTCATTTAATCTCATATCATCTTTAATGAGGTATACCTTGTGTTCACATTTAATAGATAATAAGACAGAATCATAAAAGATAAATAACTCACCTAGTGTTACATTGCCACTAATAAATACAACCAGGATGCATCTAAAGCCTGAACTCCTAATATCTTAGACCACATGTTAACACCAAGTACATGATCTTCCTTTATAATTGTACCATTTTCTCTGAATGAGCAATTTGCTTTAGAGGGCATGTTTACTTGATATAGTAGATGGTTCGAGCACATGCTATTTTTAGTGACCGTTTATCTTGAAATCTCAAATCCTTACCTTGGAAGAATATTTATATAGAATTAGATATAATTCTATATAAATTATATAAAAAATATTTATATAGAATATTTATATAGAAGAATAGGCAAACATAGAATACATTGTTTTTATTAGTAATTTTAAGAAGATGAGAGAATTATAAGAATGTGAGATAAAAAGTTGTGATATGCTGGGGAAAAAAAGCTAAAATAAGATATTATGAAAAAGTAGATTGAGCATATTAAAAGAACACATATTACATGTTGTGAATGAATACAATTGACCAAACCTTCTGTCCCATTGAAAAATGATAAAAGCTGACAGTGGCAACATTAGGCACTTTTATAGTTTAGAATTGTTTTCAAAGTCACTGGCTGCATAGACTGTGACAGTACAATAAAAGCACAAAACAGTATTGGAGATCTTGGATATAGAAAGTAAATTACCTGTCAGTGTCTGAGATCTTGTCTTTTCTATTTGCATTAACTAGAAAATGTAGGTACAGGGTAAGTATAAATAAAGAGATGTGTGCATCTATTACAGGCTCTGATCAAAGCTTTCTAGAGTGGTGATAAATGTATCATTTAAGGAATAGATAACATAGTGTCTTAGTCCATTTTCTGTCGCTATAACTGAATATCTGAGAGTGGGTAATTTATAAAGAAAATAAATTTATTTGTTAAGGTCCTGGAGGCTGAGAAATCCAACATCAGGTGGCTGCATCTGGTCAGCTTCTAGTGAGGTCCACTTGCTGTGTCATAGCATAGAGGAAGGCATCACAGGGCAAGAGGGGTACACTGAGAGCCAAACTCACTTTTTTAACAGACTCTTCTTGTGATAAATAATCCATTCCCATGATAACCCATTATTTCACTAACCCATTAATCCATTAATCTATGTATGATCCAATCATCTCTTAAAGGCCTCAGCTCTTAATACTGTTATATTAGGGATTAAGTTTCAATATGAATTTCAGTTGAAACAAACATTCAAACCCTAGCACACAGCCGTGGAGACTTCAATCATCCTGCTTGAATGGGACTTGACAACTATAGTTCATGGGCCAAGTCTGTCCCAGTGCTGGTTTTTGTAAATAAAGTTTCATTGGAACACAGCCATGCCATTCATTTCTGTAACATCTGTGGCTGCTTTCGTGCTACAGTGGCAGAATTGAGTAGTTACTACAAAGATCACATGGCTTGCAAAGCCTGAAATATTTACTATTTTGTCCTCCTCTGTTGAAAAACTTTGCTGTTCCTCAACTTAGAAGATTATTTGAATTCTGGTTTTCAGGTGAGGTAGATAAATTACACATAAAACAAACACTTGCCAGACATGTGAAGTCTTCTAAATTAAAACCCTGATTTTTAAAAAAGCAGCTGTTATAACAACTTTTCTTATGAACGTATTAATTTGGGGGAAGTGATTACTTCACCAGGGATTTCTTAGAGTTACCATTAGATAGCCTTATGAAGGCATTTACTCTTTCAAGGAGTAACTTTTAGTAGATTCTGAGTACTAGTACTGAACTGGGCGTGAGAAATACAAGTTGAATCAGATGGAGCCTATATCCTTCAAGAATTTCAACTGATGTGGTGTTTATACTGTATCTTTATATTTAAGTTTGGTTTCTAGTTTGCGTTTTTATTCAATCCATCAATCTCCACCTTTTAATTGAAGAGTTTAGACTACTTACATTTGATATGCTAAATTTAAATATATTATCTTGCTATTTGCTTTCTACTGCTAACCTCTATTCTTTTCTCCCATTTTCCCTGATTGCTTTTGAGTTGAGCCGTTTTGTGATTCCATTTTAGATCAACTATTGGCTTATTACCTATATTTCTTTTAATTTTATGTGGTTTCACTAGGGTTTGTACAATTTATCACAGTCTGTCTTTAAATAATATTATACCAATTTACATATAATGTGAGAAACTCACAATAATATACTTTTAACTCTGCACCTACCTCTTGTGCACAATTTTATTTCTCTGTGTAAGTCATATATTATTATCATTTTTGCTTTAAATAGTCATTTATATCTTAAAGAGATTAAAAATGAAACAAAAATATAAGTATCTGGGTATTGATCATTTCTGATAATCTTCATTTCTTTGTTGTAGTTATAAATTCTGTGTATAGATATACGTTTCCTCTGTCGTTGTTTTTCTTTGCCCACAAATCTTCCTTTGACCTTTATTGTGGTACAGATTTGCTGGCAATGAATATTATAAGATTTTGTCCTTTTTAAATGATATTTTTGCAGGTTATAGATTTCTAGATTGACAGTCCTTTTCATTCATTACTTTAAAGATGTCACTTCATCTACTGCCATATGATCTGAATAGTTATTTATGAGGAGGAGTTGCTGTCATCCTTTTTTCCTTATGGAAAGTAAGCTTTTTCTTTTCTGGCTGCTTTTAAAATTTTTCACTTTATCTTTGGTTTTCAGCAATTTGGTCATAATGTATGATTCTCTTTATGTTCATTCTGACTGGGGCTTTTGAGCTTCTTAGATCTGTGGATTTATAGTTAGCAAATGTGGAAAACTATTGGTCATTATTTCTTTAAATAGTGTTTTTTTTTTTTTTTCCCTCCCACGTTCTAGGACTCCACTTGGTATCATTCAGCATATCACTGGCACTCTGTTCATTTTGTTCCAGTCTTTTAAAATCTCTGTGTTTTAAACAGTTTCCATCACTATTTCTTGGAGTTAACTGGTTTCTTCTTTTGCAGCATCTTAATCTGTGGTTGATCCCGTCTAGTGTATTTTTCATTTTGGGTATCTTTTTTTATCTTTATATGTTTCATTTGGTTCATTAAAAATCTTCTGTTTCTCTCGTACTCTTCATCCTGTTTATGTTTTTGTATACATTTTTACATATATAAAGCACATTTTTAAAATTAGCTTCTTAAACATTCTTACCTATTTTATTATCTCTGTCATTTCTCTATTAATTGATTTTTTTCCTAATTATGGGTGATAATCAGGAACTGATTACATAATCCACACTTGTACCTCTCTGTCTTTCTGTCTGTTCATGATATTCCTTCTTATTCTTCAACCCTGGTATTCTGACCACAAATTCTACCTGCCATGGCTACCCAAAACTCCAATTTCTGTCTTCAATGCATTGGAGAAACTAGACTCTGTTTGAGTCCCATATTTCTTTCTCTTTCCTGAAAACTGCCTCCAGGCAGTAAGCTGCGGCAATTGTGGAGCTCACCTTATTTATTTCCTTTCTCTCATGGATGATAGGGACATCAAATGACTGAAAATTGTTGAATCATATATTTTTTCTTGTTTTCCAGTTATTTTTAGTTGGTGGGCAATTTCCCTAGTATCTAATTCAGGAGGATGTGACATTTTAGTTGAGCCTTGGAAGTATAAATAGGAATTTGGCCCTCAAATCTGATTTAATAATTTATTTGAATTTAGCCAGTTTTCTTTTCTATTCCTTTGATTGTCTTCTTCAAACCTTTACATTTCAAACCTTCTACCCATATAATCACATTTTTCTTTAGAATTGGATTTCTTAAAAAAAAATTGAGATAATTTGGCTATAAGGCATTTTCTCTCTCATCTTCTCATATTTTCCTAATTTTTGTCTCCCTTCAGAGGCATATTTATTTCATTTCCTTTCATTGAAAAGATACCTGTTCACCTGCACCATTGATTGCATCCCATTAATAGTTTTGGGGTGATGGGGTAAAATTACACATTTAGAAACTAGAATAGATTGCATTACTAAGCTACCAATTGCATTTTCTTTGAATAAGAGTTTTAGAAGCTATTTTTTTCTCTAGTCTTAAGAATTAACTCATCAAATATATCAGGAAATTCACTGTAAAATGTAAATTATCAGAGTTCGATGAACTGAATTGCAAAGATTTATAACCAAGTGTATTACTGTGGAGAAAGCATAATAGGATAATCTGTTATCTTAATAGATTAATAGTAGGATGATGTATTATCTTGGTGTAGGGAGCCATAGGAAGCTCTAATATGCTTAAGAAGAAAGGATGACATTTTATCCCTCACTCATCTATAGGAAGGGCTAGGTAAATTAGAGTAGAAGCCCAAAGTGTAATAAGCACTATTTTTGACATCTCTTTAGGAAGAATCATTTGTAAGGAACCTTGGGGATTTCCTAAAATATGAGAATTGTTTCTCCTTAGTTTCATAAACTCTCTGAAAGTCATTGAACTTTTTTTCACTTGGAAAAACTGAATTCCAGACACCCTAGACAATAATTTTCAGGCCACGTAACCTTTGCTAATAACAGCAAATATTTCTGGAAATGTATTAACTCTTTTATACTTTCAGGGTAAGATTAATGAAATTTTAAGCCAACCAATTCCTCAGTAATTCTGCAGTGAACCAAAAGAGTTCATTCATCTAGCAGAGATGGGGTGTTAAGATTAAGGGTAAATCTGCTTCGGTGAGATTTGTTAAGAAATACAGCACAACCAGGGAGTTAACAGATTAGAACAACAGCATATTGATTCATTTCTCAGTTTTACCATTTCTTTAGAATATATTTGTTCCTCAATCCAACTTGGAGAAAATTTGTAATACTCCAGAAACAGAATATGTTTAAAGGCTTATTCAGTCTAGGCAAGCATATTATTGTATTGAAAATGGAACCATTTTCTTGGCCATGGAGGTCAAATTTTGGGGTCAGATACACCTGGGTTTAAGTTCTAATTCTTCTGCCTGTTGTTATATATACTAATATACTCATGTCTCCACACCAACCTGACATGCTGTATCTCTCCCCCATGAAACTGACAAGCTGTAAAGAACAACGTAAGAGAAATGATCTGGGTTGAAATCTCAGCTTTTTTTATTTTCCAGTTGCGTGGCCTTGGATAAGTTGCTTAATTCATAGGTCCTTCAATTTCTTTATGTATGTAGAAATGGGATTTGGAGGATAATAACATCTGATAGGTTGTTGTTGGGATTTAATGAGTTATTATACAGCAAAATGATTATTACCTTTTTGTTCTAATGGTATTACACATAAGTCATTTGGTTATAAAACTGAGTATGTCCTATTTGTAGGAGCTGGAACAGAACATTTCCTGACACTATGCCTCACTTCTTCACTGTGTTCCAGCAGCCATTTAATATGTGTGTGTGATAATAGCCAAGTCTTTGTTCCTGGATGGTTAATAGAGTTATTTTTCCAAATAACCTAGAGAGAAGTACCACCTCAGAGTTATCACTAGCTTCCCCAGGGCTTAATTTCAGAGGTGTTAGAGTTGAAAACAGAGAATCATTTTTATGTACTTATTACCTGGCACAAAAAAAAAGAAAATGAAGGCATGGAAATCGGTTTCATATACAAATGAAAGTAGGTTTGCTTTTAGTCTCAGCTCTAAAGAAAAAAAAAAAAAAAACTGGGACTTGCTGTTTGATGAAGACAGAAGTTATAAGAACAGGTGCCCTTACTGAGCTCAGCATCATCTGATAGTGGCTTCAAACAATGCCAAGTCTTAATGAGGGCTGCATTTAATAAAATGCCACAGTCAGCTTTTATCAAGGCCACTGCAAAGGAGATAGCTGCAGAAATGATTTAGAAAGTGTGCATGAGTATGTGTGTGTGCCTGCACACATGTATGTGTTTAAATAATGGCTGAAATGTTGAGTACCTTCTGAATGAGCAATGAGATACTATATGGAGCAGAATTTTGTAGATTGGGCAGCACAATTAAAATATGGGTAATTGTCATTGCTAGTATTATAATAGTATTGTAAAAGTATATGTGGAATTCTTTTATTTCATTTTTGTCTGTTTCCAAATGGGCATATATACCAGCGTTTTAATTCTAGATGTGGCCAACTTCTAGAAAATTCTTACAATAACCCTCCTGTACGTTAAGAAATTTGAGACTCTTACCTACTACGTTTCATTTAATGCCTTCATTAAAAAAAGATTTAAAAATAATTTGTTTTTATTTGCCTTGGAAAATAAATATTTTTCTTACTTTCACTAGTAATAATTTGAAAAATAATACTTAGAAAAGAAACAACAGGTAGTCAGGAATAGTGGGTCTTTGTTGTTACTGTGTTAAATTCAGTTTTTAATTTACTCATGTTATTATCATATTTGTTCACAGACCTCTCATTCTGCCCCCTCTACTTTTAACAGCACACTTTATTTGTTCATTCAACAAGTAATCCTGAGCACCTGCTTTATGTGCCCTGGGGACATAAGCACTGCCATTGCTCTTAGACATAAAATGCATAATCACCCAACCATATAAAATTAAACTGTGATAGGTTCTATGAAGGAGAGGAAAATGCTGCGGTGAAAACATGTAATAGGATGATATGACCTGGTCAGTGAGGTTCCTGAAGGCTTTCCTGAGGAGAGGAAGACATACATGGACTTGGAGTCAAAACATCTGTGTGCCTTTTGATACATTATGTTTCCAAGGCTCATGGTGTTTTCTGTAAAATAGGAACAATAATGTATACCTCACATGTTGATGTGTGGATTAAATGAGACAACAAGAATTGCCTCCTATGTCTTTTATCCCTCTGTAGTTTGCTATCTACATGCACCCAGAGCTATCTTTTTAAAAAGACATCCAGACTGTGCTGTCTCTGCTCATAGCCCTTTGGTGGCTTTCTCTCAGTCTCAAGTGAAATCTGATTCGTCGTGAGACTCCAAATCAATTACTTTTTGCTCACCTCTCCTACCTCACCTCTTACTCCACCTACATTCTTTGCTCACTCATTTCTCATCACTGCAACTCTCTTACTCATCCTTGATCACATCAAACCAAGCTGATTTCCACCCAATGGCCCTTGAACTTTCTGGCAATTTCTCTTCTTTCTCTGGAATAGTCCCCTCCAAATATTCACATGACTCATTCTTGCACTCCATTTATGTCACTTGCTGAAATGTCATCTTTTTAAAAATACTTTTCCAGGTCCCTTTATCTAAATTACCTCTTTCTACGTTCATTCTCTACCCTGGCATTATGTGATCCTCTTTCCCCTGATCCTCCTTTGAGTGTTCTTTATAGAAGTTATTGATAATAATAATTTTAGAATAAGAAAACATCAATAGTACTATTTATTAATAATATTTACTACTTTCCAGACTCTCCTCTAAGCTCTTTATATATTTTTAATTCATTTAATCATTATTATAAATCAGATGGATAATTACTATTAATCTAATTTTACAGGTAGGAGAATAAGGCACAGAGCCATTATGTAACTTACCCAAAGTCACACAGCTAGTGAGCGGTCATGTAAGCATTTAGGGCCAGATAGTCTTGTTTCCAAATGCCATGCTCTTAACAACTGTGTTCTGCTGCCTCTTAGCTTGGGATTGTCTTATACAGGCTGTTTGTTTGTTTGTTTGTTCTCAGTTTTCTTGCTAGCATATAAGCTTCGTGATTCAGATTATACCCACAGGGCTTAGAACAATGCCTCACATATGGTGGATGCTCAGTAAATGTTTGTGAATGAATAGTAGTGCATCAAAGCATTTTGTTCAGTGCCTAGAAAAAGCTGGTCTTTATTATGTACATTTGTGGTAATTACATTTTCCTGCTATAGAAATGGATAAAGTGGACTGCTTTTCCCACCAAAAACAAAAACAAACAAAAACTGAGTCTGAAGCATTTATCTTAGGTGCTTTAACCTTTTATTTTAATGTCCGATACCCTTTGATGTTGTGAAACTTCTCCATCTTTCTGCTTTTGTCCCTACTTTCAGTTCCTCAATGCTCCCTTAATCCTTCTCTTTGGAAATAATGTGAAATTTTCACACGAAGTATTGACAATCTAGTTTTCACTTAGTGATAATTCAACAAGATTCTATTTGATCTAACTCAAGTATAACATTCAGTAAATATTTATTGAACAGTGACACATTTGGACACTATGCAAGATGCTGGGAAAATCAGGTGCAAGTCATGTTCTGTCCCTTCAGGATACCCTAACCCTTCTAATCTATCCTTTGGCACGATTTTTATACAATGTCTCATTTACTTCAAATCTTTAGTGGCTTTGAGAGGAAGGTCCTTTATGATCTTTTTTTTTAAAATTTCTGATTCTTCATCTTACCTCTTCCCATGCTCTAATTGTACTAATGACTCTCTAAAGCTATAACCATAGTTCTTAGTCCATTTGGGCTGCCATAATAAAATATCATAAACTGGGAAGCTTATAACAACAAAAGTTTATCTCTCCCAATTCTGGAGGCTGGGGAATCCAAGATCAAGCTACCAGCTGATTTGGCGTCAGGTGAAGATCTGCCTTGAGGTTCAAAGATGGTACCTTCTTGCTGTGTCTTCACTTGGCAGAAGGGGAAAGGCAGTTCCCTGGGGCCTCTTTTATAATGGCACTAATTTCATTCATGAGAGCTCTACCCTCATGATCCAATCACCTCCCAAAGGTCCCACTTCCTAATATCATCATCTTGGTGGTTAGGATTTCAACATATAAATTTTGCAGGGACACAAATATTACATCTACAGCAATAGTGGATGTCCATTTTGCCTTCATATAATGTCTTTCCTCCCTTCCTGTGCTCCTGTCATCTCTTCATCACTTGGCTCATCTACTTGTCCTTCAAATCCTAGCACAAGTAGCAACACCTCTAAGAAGCATTCACAGGTTCTCTGTTGCCAGAACATCCTGCTCATGCTTGTATCATCTTATATGATCCTATTTTCCGGGGTAGGAGAACAATACACTGTGAACTAAAGCAGGGCTTATGCATTTACCACTCATTCCCATGAGGCATTACCTTGTTCAGGAGAGAAGTCATGCTTGCTATATAGTAAATGTCCAAAAATTGATTATTAAAAGGAGGCAAAGAAGGTAATGTCCTTTTTTAAATGTCCCATGCCCTCTGATGTTGTGAAACTTCTCCATCTTTCTGTTTTTGTCTCTACTTTCAGGTCTTCAATGCTCCCTTAATACTTCTCTTTGGAAATGGTATGAACTTTTCACATGAAGTATTGACAACCTAGTCAAACCGCATTTGACCCAAATTGATGTAGTGAGCCTAATTGTACAATAACCAGCTTCACAACTCTTTAGGGAGCTGACTCTGGGTTGCAGAGGTGGCTGGTGTGATGTAAAGTGGTAGATCTAGGGTTTGACAGATGGTTCTAAGGCCTAGAGCTTAATTCTCTGCTTCTGTACTTCTAAAGGCAACACTTCTAAGGAGTCAGTGGGAGCAATTTTCTACAGTTTATCTACTTTAATAAGAAATATTCATATTTTTAGCAAATAGCATTTTTCTCATCCCTGACAACAAAGTTATTCTGCCAGGAGGAAAATGTTTTGAGAAAAAAAGGTGCAATTTCCTTCTCAAAATTAGGAAATTAAAGGTAAACATAGGAGGAGAAAAGGAGACCATATGCAGGCAAGTAGAATTTTTTAGTTTAAATTTACTAATGCAAATGTATTGCTAAAACATTATATGTAAGCAGTCTAATACACCTTTATAATTCACACAATTAACAAATGTCTACTCAATACTTATAATGCATTCAGTACTTTAAAGCAGAGTTGACTACTGAAATCTTACACTCTGGTACATTTTTATACGTTGAATTATTTTTGATGTTATGATATTTTACTCAGATAACAAAGAAGGAAATATTTACTTTAAAATACTGTATTGTGAAATTGGAATAATGATTAAATCAACACCTTCATTAATTCAGATTTTTTGAGAACTTACATTGCGTTAGGTGCTAATGAAGTAAGAAACAAACCAGGCACACCCTCTGTCCTCCTAGAGGTTATTTGAGCATTTAATTATTTGGTTATGATTTTGATAAGTGCTATGGAGGAGAGGAATGAGAGTGGGGGGATATATCAGCTATCTGACCAATCAAGGAGGTTGAGGAATATCTAACAGAAATTAAACCTGAGTGAGAATGTTAATGATTCGTAGAAGTTAGTTAGGTAAAATAAATGATGAAGTTGTGGGAAAATGCTGTTACCAACAGAGGAATCAGGCTTTGCATTCTGAGACAAGACAGAACACACTCAGGGTGACAGAAGAACACAGAGCCAAGAAGACAAGATATAAATGATGACAAAAACATACCAAACATGACCTTGAGGATAACATGAAGAATCTGAAATTACATTCAAATAGCAATGATCACCATTTCAAAGTTATTAAGCAGATTTATATCTTAGAATACTATGGCTGTTGAATAAAAGGAGACAATAGTTAAAAAGCCATAACTGTAACTTGAATTAAGGTGATCTCATTAGAGATGGGGAGGTGTGGATGAATTCAAACAATATTTTGGAGATAGACACAACAGGACTTGGTGACTGATGCGTGTGTGGAGATGAGGGAATGTCAAGAATGACTTTCAGATGTATAGTTTGTGCAGCTGAGTGAATGGCAGTGTCATTCACCAAGGAAGGGAACACTGCAGGAAGAGTCCAAGTTTGGGTGAAAGAAAGTGAGTTCAGTTTGGGATATTTGAAGTATGATGTATCTCTAAGTCTTTCAAATTGTCTTGCTAAACAAATCCTAAAACTGTCTATTGGATTTAGGTATTGTGGAGATCTTTGGTAGCCTTAAGGCAAGTGGTAAAAAACAGTTGGCAGTAAGTTGAGAAGCAAGTGAGAGGTGATAAAATGGAGAGAGTAGAGAAAACTCTTTTTGAGAGGTTTGTTTGCAAATAGGAGGGAGACACAGTGATATCTGGAGAGAAAATATATTGAAAGTGGGACAGATATTTGAACACATTTAAGTGCCCATGAAAAAATATCTAGTGTAATGGGAGAACTTGAAAATTCTGAAGACAGAAGAGTAATATGTGTTATAAGGAAGAGAGTAGGATCCGGAGAACAGAAGAAAGAAGTAAAACTCTTCTATGTGTTCTCTTTAGCCATCCCTGAGATTTAGAAACTTAAGACAAAAATAAAAATAATTTGTGAGCACCCACTGTCTGCCATTCATTTTTATAAGTCCTGCCTTTCTCTTTCATAAAGTTCCACATAGTCTGTTTTAATAAACAGTTGCCAGGTGGCATATTACCCCTTCCCAGAATTTCAGGGAATATTACCACAAAGTTATTTTAAGACATTAAAAATATCTTAGTGCCTTGGCCTAACCACTACTTGCGCCAATGAATTGAGCCAGCAGATAAGCAACAATGTGTGTATTACAAAATGGCAGCTCCTTCACTTACACCCACAAATCTCCCGCAGGAATCTTTTTTTGCGGCTCACCCTAGCTGGAAACATACAGGAAACAAAATTCTGGGAAATGTAGTTCAGCCTAGCCAAGTTGATATATTACAAAATTACAAAAACAACTTCATCATTTCACTTGGTTTCACTATGCATTTTATTCTTTCTATTGTTCCCCTCTTCACACATAGAGTCACTTAATAGTGTGTCAAGGGCTTCATATATAATACCTCATTTAATCTCCACAGCAACCTTGTGGTGTGTGTATTATTGCATGCCCTATTTATAAGGAAACTCCTTGTCTTTCCCAAGGTTCCTGAGCCAGAATGTGGTAGAGCTATGTTGGAAATCAAGGTTTTAGGACTTGTAGTTTGGCACTTTTTCAGCTAGTAGGAGAAAAACACATCTACTCCATACCATGCTGTGGAACAGGAGGGGGAGAAGGTCTTCTTTTGGTGGGTGGGAATCCATCTGCATTTTTCCTTAGCCTGCATTGCCTCATTTGTTTAAAAAGGTTCTGTGAATCAATAAACCTTTCCAAAGGCAAGGACTGTGAGAAAATATCATGTGGTTTAGGCACAAAGGTGGTTACCATCTACCTCAAGAAATTTGTTTAAGATCCCATCTGAATCTAGCAATCCTAATATTTCAGCCCAGGAAACTTGTTGGCCAAGAGCTGTCATTCTTGAGAAATATAACTATATTTTAATTACTATATGGATTTATATATGGGGCATAGTGCGTCCATTCTACTTCTCCATCACTGTTACAGTCTGTTCTAATTAGTGTTTCAACCTAAATCTGCTGAAGCAAGGTCCTTTTAAGTCTTCACCTCATGCCAAGAATTGGAATCGCCACTTTCCTAAGATTACTGGCAAATTAATATTTCTGCTGACTACTAATTTCTCAAAATTACAAGTTCTCTAAAAGGACAATAAAGGGACTAGACTTATGGAGTATCCACTATGTTCCAGGCGGTCAATTAAAATACTGTATGTCAATAAATCAAATGCTATTATATATGTCACAGACCCATGAAGAATGTACCATTAATATTTTTTAAGGTAAAAGAAATAAAGTTGAGAGATTAATTAACTTGCCAAGGTAGTTAGGTTCCGAGCATTATTTATTTATATAAAGTTTATGTGAGTATGTATGCATATTTGCCTCTTATTTGAGGAGGATTTTAATTTGTTTTATAAATATGAATATAATGCATGAAGAAAAATAAGAATAAAATTAGGGGAAATAATCAGAAATATGAGAGGACCTGGGCTGAAAAACAGATGAAGTCAGGGGAGCACCTTTTGTATAATATATGCCACAGAGATCCCCTCTATTTACTAAAAGTCAATTAAAAATTTAATTCTGGGTTAATTTTAGAATCAAATGAAAAAATAAACCATGGTAAGTGTTATTATTTACAATTCCTGTAAGATTTGAAATAAACTTTTTTTTGGTCTGGAGAAACATATTTTTCCTGGAATTTAAAGTACAGAAAAATATTTCCTGTTTGTCCTCACATCTAAAGTTCTATATAATAGACTGTACAGTGCTCTCCAAAAAATAAAATCCTTTAATACAGGTAGATAGGCTGATGCCAAACCATGACTCTCTAAAACGCAATTTTTTTTTTTTTTTTTTTTGAGACGGAGTCTCGCTCTGTCACCCAGGCTGGAGTGCAGTGGCGCAAGCAATTTTTTGCATTGAAAAGGGGAGGGATAGGAATAGGAAAACATTGATTTGGTCTGATAGATTGCTTTCTGATGGCCTAGATTACATTCAAAGACAGATTTTAGAGTATCTAGAAGCCTAGATGAAGAACAAATTATTTAATAAATATTCCATTAATACTATTTGTTCAGCCAAATTTTAATAAGTATGAAAAGTGAAAAGGAATAATAGATTATACCTGCAGTGCAAAACTTGGCATGTTATAAGTAGAGCCATATTCGTTAGGAATCACCCCAGCGAGGGATAACAACATTAGGAAACATTTATTGAATGATTACTATATGCTAACTGTATAACTTACTATATGCTGAATGTATCATCTCATTCCATTCTCTCCAGTTTCTTAGGAGGGTTCAATAACCCAGTATTGACAGTGGCATGAATGGAAGACCACTCCATGTCTTCATGGTGGTTAGCTGAAGGAACATCTGTGGTCAGGTGTAGGTTCTCAATATGTCCTCCTAGGTATATTCTCTTACATAGATGTGGGTGAGTAAGGCCTCAAAGCTCTATGCTGTAAAACAGTGGTTTTAAATACATTTTGTGATACTTACTGCTTTGCATATCTGATAAAATATATGGAGCCTATTTCTGGAAAAATGCAAATGAACACAAACATTTTAAATGTAATTTCAAGAGGTTCATGAAGCCCCTGGGACATTCCTGTTAACCTCTTCTGGTTAAAAACCTGGTGAAAAGTATGGTCCTTGTCATTTTAGCCTGGAATTTTTTTTTTTTTTTTTTTTTTTTTTTTTGAGACGGAGTCTCTCTCTGTCGCCCAGGCTGGAGTGCCTTGGTGCCATCTCGGCTTACTGCAAGCTCCGCCTCCCGGGTTCACGCCATTCTCCTCCTGCCTCAGCCTCCCGAGTAGCTGGGACTACAGGCGCGTGCCACCATGCCTGGCTAATTTTTTGTATTTTTAGTAGAGATGGGGTTTCACTGCATTAGCTAGGATGGTCTCGATCTCCTGACCTCATGATCCACCCGCCTCGGCCTTCCAAAGTGCTGGGATTACAGGCGAGAGCCACCGCACCCGGCCCATCTCTTTTTTACACTTTGTAAAATGGAGATGATAGTACCTACATCAGAAGTTGTTGACAGAATTGAGATAATACCTGTAAAATGCTTGGAACAGTGCATGGCATAAAATTGGTGCTCAGTAAATATTAACTATTACTTTTTGAACTGCGTGAACATTAGGGAAAGAGGTCTTGAAAGGCATTTCATAATGCAACATACTTATTTTACAGATAAAGACAGTGAAACCCAAATTTTCAATAGTAGAATCAAAATGAAAACTGCAGTCTCTTGGGAGGCCAAGGCCGGTGGATCACAAGGTCAGGAGATTGAGACCATCCTGGCCAACATGGTGAAACCCCGCCTCTGCTAAAAATACAAAAATTAGCTGGGTGTGGTGGCACGTGCCTGTAATCCCAGCTACTCGGGAGGCTGAGGCAGGAGAGTTGCTTGAACCAGGGAGGCGAAGGTTGCAGGGGGCCAAGTTCGTGCCACTGCACTGCAGCCTGCCAACACAGCAAGACTCCGTTTCAAAACAAAAAAGAAAACTGCAGTTTCCAGATTACCGTCAGTAAGGTAAATGGAAAGAGCACTTGAATACTTGAATTAGTTTCAGATCTAGATTCAAATCCCAGCTTAATCACATGCTAGCTGAGTGACCTTCAGCAAGTTAATTTCTCAAGATTTCTGCTTACCATTTTTTTTCCCAGCTAACTTTCATAAACATGTACTGATAACCTTCTATATACCAGGCATATATAAGATTCAAGATGCAAAGTTAATTAAGACACTGTGCTAAGTTTGAAGGTGCTTATAGTCTAGAGTGAAGGGAAGACCTATAAATAAATAAACAAATGAAATACTCTCTAATACAGGAATAAATGCGACTTAGCCATAGAAAGGAATGGTCAGATCCATTTGAGAGTATCAAAGAATACTTTGCACTGTATGACTTAACTGAGAGCCTTGAAGGAAAGAGTGCTGGAATTCGCCTTGGTAATTAGTTTCAGAAAAAATTTCAAAGCTACGAAATAATATGTAAACACGTAGTAGTTTTTATTTATAAAAATAAAATACTACAGGTTTCTGATGACTGCTTTGATAAATAGAAAACACCTTCAGAAATACTCTTTTCTTCACTGCTTCATAACCCGCTGCCTTTTCCTTTATACCAAAGGGTAGCAAACATTTTAAATAAAGGGTCAAATTGTAAATATTTTTGGCTTTGTAGGCCAGACAGTCTTGGATACTACTATTCAAGTCTGCTGATGTAGCAGAAAAGCAATTATCAGCAATAAATAAACAAATGACCTGGCCATGTTCCAATAAATCTTTATTTGCAAAAACAGGAAGTGAGAAGGATTTGGCCCCCAAGTTGCAATTTGCTAACACTTGCTCTATACCATGAAGCCTCACAGGTAATCCAACTCTGTTATTACAAAGTACCAGAGAAGGATTTTGAAACCACAGGTTAAAAAAAAAAAAAAAGAAAAGAAAACAAACGTAGATTGTGACACCATCTTCACTTCAACATTTGATTCTCACTGTAGGAGATAAGAATCTTCATGTGACTCTTTCTCTTGGGATATTACACCACCACTATCAGTCCAGTTAAAAATAAAGAAGGTTTTTATTATAATTCTGTAGCCTGTTGCAAAATCTAATAGGGTAGAAAATTATTAGTAGTTTGGGAGTTTAGAAGTAGGGTCAATATCCTAAAAAGCTTAAATATCATAACTTAAAAATCAGCCTTGAATATGCTTTGTTAAGGGCTTAGTATTTGCTCATGTACAGGACTTTTGCTTTACTCCAAAATGTTACTTTCACATTCTGCAAATATACCGGTTTCAAAATTTCCAAATCCATGTTTCACATACAAATTGCTGCAGTAATTTTCCAAGGTCAGCATAAAATTTGTTCCTGCTGGCCCACATTTGGAAAGATGATCTATGGGAAAACAAATGATCTGGCTGACATTTCTTTTTTTTTCTTTTCTCTTATTTTCATGAGTTTGCATTTGCAGTACTTCTCTCAAGGTAATTTCTAATGCGATTGGACCCTCAGCCAAAGTGAGCTCTGGTTAGGGATCTCAAATATTATATACATAGCATTAGTATTGCATTGCAAAGGATTAAAAAGTAATATAACGAGGCTTGAATCTCTCTTTTTTTTTTCACGTCAGCTTGTATTAAATGTACAAAATAAATATCATGTGTTTTACCCTCTATAATCCAAATTGTCCCCAACCTGGCCTTCCATACAGTAGAAGAAATAATGATGGAAATGCAAAATACAGTAAAAATTTGAAATTGCCTTTCTGATGAGGGTTCAGCTATCAAGTAATTTTTAGCTCTGAAATTTTGGTAACTTGAGTAATAACCTGGATATCTATATTCTTCAGACAGGGAACGTTAGTTGGAAAAGAGTCACTGGGGGATAGCTAGGGAGGACTTTGGACAGATAAGTTACTGTGATTAAGTTAGATGAAGGAAGTCTTGTTTTCAGATAGAAGAGAGTTGGAAATTGACAAATCTGTTGCCTTTAATAGGCAGAAAAGACAAGTTTCTCAATGTCTGGTTACACTTCACTGAGCTTTCAACCATCTCCATCAAGAAGTAAATATGAGAGCTCTGAGTTTGTTCTACTTTCTCCAGTTTTCTTCCATTAGAAGAGGTGTACGTCTAAGGGTAGTCCTAAGACTTAACAACAATAATAGTAGATAGTATATAGTAAGCCTTGAGTACACTACTCTAAAACCTTTACCTCTACGAATTTATTGAAACTTTCCAAAAGCCCTCAAAGTAGGAACTATTATCACCCCAATGTTAGATATCAGAAAAATTAGTACAGACATTTTACACACAAGGTCATATGGTTAGTAAACAGTGGAGGCAAGTTGTGGACTCAGTCTGGTTCCAGCATCTGTTGGCTCGGTCACTTTACCTCCTTTACCTCCTCCCTTTTCAAAGAGGCTTCAAACTGGACTCTGTGTTGGTATTTGTTTCCCAAACTGGCACTGATGTTGTCTTTATTTCTTCATTCTTCTCTGACGTTAAGTAAATATTTGATAGGCTATATTCTTTGGAACATAAAGTAGGGATCTTTCTTTTTTTTAATTTTATTATTATTATACTTAAAGTTTTAGGGTACATGTGCGCAATGTGTAGGTTTGTTACATATGTATACATGTGCTATGTTGGTGTGCTGCACCCATTAACTCATCATTTAGCATTAGGTATATCTCCTAATGCTATCCCTCCTCCCTCCCCCACCCCACAACAGTCTCCAGAGTGTGATGTTCCCCTTCCTGTGTCCATGTGTTCTCATTGTTCAATTCCCACCTATGAGTGAGAACATGAGGTGTTTGGTTTTTTGTCCTTGCGATAGTTTGCTGAGAATGATGGTTTCCAGCTTCATCCATGTCCCTACGAAGGACATGAACTCATCATTTTTATGGCTGCATAGTATTCCATGGTGTATATGTGCCACATTTTCTTAATCCAGCCTATCATTGTTGGACATTTAGGTTGGTTCCAAGTCTTTGCTATTGTGAATAGTGCCACAGTAAACATACATAAACATACGTGTGCATGTGTCTTTATAGCAGCATGATTTATAATCCTTTGAGTATATACCCAGTAATGGGATGGCTGGGCCAAATGGTATTTCTAGTTCTAGATCCCTGAGGATTCACCACACTGACTTCCACAATGGTTGAACTAGTTTACAGTCCCACCAACAGTGTAAAAGTGTTCCTGTTTCTCCACATCATCTCCAGCACCTGTTGTTTCCTGGCTTTTTAATGATTGCCGTTATAACTGGTGTGAGATGGTATCTCATTGTGGTTTTGATTTGCATTTCTCTGGTGGCCAGTGATGATGAGCATTTATTCATGTGTGTTTTGGCTGCATAAATGTCTTCTTTTGAGAAGTGTCTGTTCATATCCTTTGCCCACTTTTTGGTGGGGTTGTTTGTTTTTTTCTTGTAAATTTGTTTGAGTTCACTGTAGATTCTGGATATTAGCCCTTTGTGAGATGAGTAGGTTGCAAAAATTTTCTCCTATTCTGTAGGTTGCCTGTTCACTCTGATGGTAGTTTCTTTTGCTGTGCAGAAGCTCTTTAGTTTAATTAGATCCCATTTGTCAATTTTGGCTTTTGTTGCCATTGCTTTTGGTGTTTTAGACATAAAGTCCTTGCTCATGCCTATGTCCTGAATGGTGTTGCCTTGGTTTTCTTCTAGGGTTTTTATGGTTTTAGGTCTAACATTTATGTCTTTAATCCATCTTGAATTAATTTTTGTGTAAGGTGTAAGGAAGGGATCCAGTTTCAGCTTTCTACATATGGCTAGCCAGTTTTCCCAGCACCATTTATTAAATAGGGAATCCTTTCTCCATTTCTTGTTTTTGTCAGGTTTGTCAAAGATCAGATGGTTGTAGATATGTGGCATTATTTCTGAGGGCTCTGTTCTGTTCCATTGGTCTATATCTCTGTTTTGGTACCAGTACCATGCTGTTTTGGTTACTGTAGCCTTGTAGTATAGTTTGAAGTCAGGTAGCATGATGCCTCCAGCTTTGTTCTTTTGGCTTAGGATTGACTTGGCAATGTGGGCTCTTTTTTGGTTCCATATGAACTTTAAAGTAGTTTTTCCAATTCTGTGAAGAAAGTCATTGGTAGCTTGATGGGGATGGCATTGAATCTATAAATTACCTTGGGCAGTATGGCCATTTTCACGATATTGATTCTTCCAACCCATGAGCATGGAATGTTCTTCCATTTGTTTGTATCCTCTTTTATTTCATTAAGCAGTGGTTTGTAGTTCTCCTTGAAGAGGTCCTTCACGTTCCTTGTAAGTTGGATTCCTAGGTATTTTATTCTCTTTGAAGCGATTGTGAATGAGAGTTCACTCATGATTTGGCACTCTGTCTGTCTGTTATTGGTATATAAAAATGCTTATGATTTTTGTACATTGATTTTGTATCCTGAGACTTTGCTGAAGTTGCTTATCAGCTTGAGATTTTGGGCTGAGACGATGGGGTTTTCTAGATATACAATCATGTCATCCACAAACAGGGACAATTTGACTTCCTCTTTTCCTAATTGAATACCCTTTATTTCCTTCTCCTGCCTGATTGCCCTCGCCAGAACTTCCAACACTATGTTGAATAGGAGTGGTGAGAGAGGGCATCCCTGTCTTGTGCCAGTTTTCAAAGGGAATACTTCCTGGTTTTGCTCATTCAGTATGATATTGGCTGTGGGTTTGTCATAGATAACTCTTATTATTTTGAGATATGTCCCATCAGTACCTACTTTATTGAGAGTTTTTAGCATGAAGGATTGTTTAATTTTGTCAAAGACCTTTTCTGCATCTATTGAGATAATCATGTGGTTTTTGTCTTTGGTTCTGTTTATATCTTGGATTACATTTATTGATTTGCATATGTTGAACCAGCCTTGCATCCCAGGGATGAGGCCCACTTGATCGTGGTGGATAAGCTTTTTGATGTGCTGCTGGATTCGGTTTGCCAGTATTTTATTGAGGATTTTTGCATCAATGTTCATCAAGGATATTGGTCTAAAATTCTCTTTTTTGTTATGTCTCTGCCAGACTTTGGTATCAGGATGATGCTGACCTCATAAAATGAGTTAGGGAGGATTCCTTCTTTTTCTATTGACTGGAATAGTTTCAGAAGGAATGGTACCAGCTTTTCTTTGTACCTCTGGTAGAATTGGGCTGTGAATCCATCTGGTCCTGGACTTTTTTTGGTTGATAAGCTGTTGATTATTGCCTCAATTTCAGAGCCTGTTATTGGTCTATTCAGAGATTCAACTTCCTCCTAGTTTAGTCTTGGGAGGATGTATGTGTCGAGGAATTTATCCATTTCTTCTAGATTTTCTAGTTTATTTGCGTAGAGGTGTTTATAGTATTCTCTGATGGTAGTTTGCATTTCTGTGGGATCGGTGGTGATATCCCCTTTATCATTTTCAATTCTGTCCTCACTCTGCATGAATGTGGGCACATCACTCAACAGGTGGCATCATTTTCTTTCTTCAAAAGGACATAACTAGATAATTAGACAGAAAGAATAATTATGCTGATTTTTCTTGAAAATGTAAATAGTTGGTATTCAATACTTCTTGTGGGAGGAATAATATTTCAAGACAATTTTTTACTGACGAATGTCTATATTAGGAAAAAATGTAAATTTTAGGCTATTTTAAATAAATTCAATTAGGTGGATGTAAGAAGAGTGACAACAATAATACCTTCACCTTAAATTTTTCTATATTTTACCATGCTTTAAAGTATTGTCATAACCTATACCAATCACCCTAGAGATTAGGTAACAAAATAAATACTATTGCCATTTTTTGAAGCACAAAATCAGATATAAAAGCATTTCCTGCCCATCCCCTGTTGAACACTTCTCCAGATGCTTAGTGTGTGTTAAACATCTGATGTTTCCACTAGATTTCAAGCTCCACAAAGACAAAGGATGCTTCTCCTTTCTTCGGCTGCATCCCTAGTTTCTGGCAGAGTTCTGGACAAATAGCAGATATTTAACAAATACGTTCAACCAGTGAATGAAAAGGGAAAGCTAGTGACTTGGCTTTGATGAAAACAGCTGACAGCATAATTCAGGGCTTTTCCCTTAGGTTGGGGATATATTATAAACTTTGTAATAAATATAACTTTGTAATATGTGATTATAATAGCAATCATAAATAATTAAGCTTGAAACCTTTACACATTGGCACTGGGCAAGAATTCAGTGTGATAAGCATTTGTTCATTCTAACTTTTGCCCCAGCTCTCTCTTCTCTTCCTGGTGAATGTCTATTGATTCATCAAATCCCTAAATGGGTTATCATCTCTGCAAAGCTTTCTCTTCTCCAGACAGTTATTTCCTCTGTACCCATGTTCCCACATTACTTGCCACTAAACTTTCTCATTGTTTTTGTTGCACTGTATTGTCATTATTTTTTGGTAAGACTGCCTTCTTCACTAGAGTGAAAAGATCCTACAGGGCTGGGCATTTTGTCATCCCTGGTGCCTGGCACGCTGCATGTGTTATCAGGAGAGGATCTGAAGCATCAAATTCAGCTAGAATGAGCATACATTTCAAATTCACAGGATTATCTGATTGAGCTTTTTGTATGGCTTTATTATTACCATGTTGATATTATCAGTGTTGGCGCCAAGTCCTATTTCACTATTTTAGACCCAATAAATATGTTTGGTATTGGTGTTCCCAAACTCTTTCTTTTCCTTGAGCCTGTTGCCTATATATGTGTTGAGTTTAAAAGGTGTTTACTGAAAAAGTAGTTATAAGCTAATCATAATAGCCATGATTTGGGGTAATGTATTGTGCTAAATGCTTTATATACATGTCCACATTTGGTCTTCATAATAAACCTAATAGGTAGATATTATATTGTTGACCCCAAGGCAATAAAAGCTTTACCTTGGACCAAATGATTATTGTGCCATTTCAACAGATAGCCAAAAGACAGTTTATTTACTGTACTCTCCACTCCACCTCTGATTCACAAATTATTAAAAATATAATGCCCATATTCTGGGAAAAGAAGGGAAATAAATGGCAATAGCTTAAAAAATAAGCTCAGCTTTAAACCATAACTCCTTCCAACAGGGGCCCTAGATTACACCCCTGCTCTATTAGTACTTACTTTTTAAATGTAGGTGGGCATTCCTTTCTGGTGCTGGTAAATTGGAGAAACAAGTGGGTGGAATTCACATTTCTAGGTGATTGGGATCTAGAGTCTGATTGTTAGTGGTACTCAGAGCCCTTCAGGGTGCTGCCTCCAGAGTGAGCAGTCTCCTGGGTGAGCTTCAAATAACAGAACAGCCAGCCGACCCATCACAAATGCACCAGGCCTCTGGCCCAAGGGTGCTTATAGAAAAGTCCAGGTTAGGATATTGTATATGTTGTTGTATATGAATTTGGTAGAGTGGATTTGAACTAAGTAACTGAATTAAAGAATGTGAATCCTTTTCTTTTGACACCAAACATCATATCTCCACCACTAAAATTGTTATTCCTTCAGAGTTATGGCATGTTATTTGTAAAAACTGCTAATTTGGAATTGTGCTTTGTTATAGTGCATCTACACACACGTTAGTAAAGCAGTCACTAGACATTATTAAAAAGGGGTACAGAAATTCTGTGGCTCTGTGCCTCCAGATTCTGCCTGATTGATACTTCACTACCAATGCCCAAAGACAAAACACAAGGCCATTCAAAAATTGTTTTTTACTTTATTGCTTACCTCTAGCAGTGGGTTTATCTAGGGCTGAGAAGCCTTAAGGTAAAGTCACACTTGGGCAGCACTGTCTTGTTAAGCAATGATTCTCAACCCTTGTTGCATATGGGACTTAGTGGGGAATTTTAAGAACTACAGATACCTAGGTATATCTCTGGAATAATTAAATCTTAATCTCTGGGGAGGGAGTGGCATTTTTTTATGTTTTTAAACAGATTCTCATGTGCAGCCAAGGTTAAGACCCACCTGACTGACAGGAACTGGTTTATGTAAACTTAATGCCAACAAAAATAGACATGCCTATTTATTTCAGTCTGTTACCTTGCCATTTCCACCATTTTTTTCTTTTATTAGGGTTAAGGCAATATGAATTTCACAACCACAACTACTACCACCACCAATTTGAATTTCACAACCACAACTGCCACCACCACCATTATCATATATTAGGCTCTAGTGATGCAACTAGGTATTAATATATATCTTAAGAGAGAACAACACTTCGAGAATAGTATTATGAGAACCTCCAATAATGAGGAAATTGAAACTCAGAGAAGTAATAATCTCACAGCTACCGTGCAATGGAATAGAGACCTCAAAGCCTGAATCCCCCACTTACGGTCCTTAGCAGTTACAGGTTCCTTTGAGGTTGGGGACCTAGCTTAGAAGTTGTTGGATTTCCCTTAGCCTTAAACTGCTCAGAAATATTTGAAGATACTCTTCAATTTTTTTTGTTCATCTGGATAGAATGTACTGTTCTTCTACGTAGCTCTCCTTCAATCATGCTGATCCCACTGCTTATATCCTCAACCATTCCCTGTCTCCCATCTCTCTCATGCAGCCATAATGCTTTCTACTAAACACTAGCCGCATACTTTTGATTTTATGTCTGTATCTTTCAGCTTTGCTTCCACCTCAATATATGCTAATTACCCTGAAGTTATCTCATGGCCAAGCATCAGTGATTTTGTTTTCCTGCATGAAGCAAGAAGAGTACAGACATTAGAGGCAGGAGGTACCTGTTTCAGTCCTGATTCTACTGTTTACTGGCCAAGTGTCCTTGAGATATTACTCAAGATCTTTGAGCCTGTCCCTTACTGGTAAAACTGATCTGTGAAATGGATCAGAATAACTACTTTTCTGGAGATATATGCATTAAGTTTTCTGGTATATGGCCTGATTCATAGACTCTAGGTAAGTATGTAGTTTCTTTTTTCTCTCTTTCTGACCTCTTACATCTCTATGAGAAGTTATACTTAACCATCACAATGATTGCTACTAAGATGTTGCATTGCCACTGACATTTGTCTAGTGATCACTTATTTCCCTAGAGGAGCTTTGAATTCAATTTAAAAAAATACAGTGCATGCGGACCTAGGCGTTATGTGTCTGTCCAGTAAAAGACTGGGGCAGTGTGGACAATAGAACTCAGAGATTAAGGCCACTGGTGGGGTTTTGTGTTAAAAGCAATTTTAGATTATTTGCTGAGAAATACTCCTAGTGTGCCTGCATTCTTCAACATTGCCTTCTTTAGATACTACCAATTAGCAAATAAACCAGACTGTCCTGCGAAATACTTCATTACTTTTTCTCTACGTTTTCTCTGTGACTGTATTTCTGTCTGTGTTTACTTACTGGGTGACTTTCTGTAATTGGGTTCAAACAGTTCAGCAAACATACTAGTCCCCATGCACACACAAGCCTAATCTCTAAGTAACCAGTGTGGCTCTTAGATGAATGTATGGCCAGGAGATTTACTGATACTGAAGTAATTGAAGTCATCATGATTATTTTTCTATACTTTATTTTCTGGAGAGCAAAAAAGCAAAGCTATTCACGTGTCACTAAAATCTAGCTTGTAATCTTCAGATCTAAGAAGTACATGTAGCAACAATGCTCTATGAGTAAAAATAAGACTCTTTTCTAAAGGGGATTATTTTAATGAGGGCTACTTCCCTGGGAAGATGCTGGAATTCCAGGTTCCAGAATTCAGCTCAGCTTCCTAAGGGATGATCTTGATAGACCGAGGATAGACCAAGGAAAGGACACCACAGAGTCCAGACTCATTCTTAAATTGGAAAAAGTGTATATCATTGCATCAAAGGGAGGTGAGATGTTGACATAAGACATGTGCCAACATGGAACCGAAAGCAGGATAGATCATCTTCTTAAAATTCTCTGCTCTAGGATTTTCTTAAAAATAAAGAGAAAAGATAGATGAACAAATACCAATAAGCATTTGTTGAATATCCACTGCATCAACTATAAGAATCAAAAGTCACAAGTAATTAACCTTTCTAGATCTCAGCTTTAACTATAAGATGGAAATGATGAACAAGGTCTACTTCAAAATATTATGTTGAGGATATGACGAAATAATGGTTATAATATTTGCTGGCACATTAATGCTTCATAAGTGTAGGCCCCCTTCATCCTCTTACTTTTGCTTTTAACACAGTTCCAACAAGTTTTATAATTTAGATGACCAGACTGTAACCCTCCATCCCTTCAGCTTGATAGAAGTACAAAGAGAAGGCTAGGGAAATAAGTAATAGCTGAAACAGTGTTGTGATACAGAGGAGAAAAGAAATGCTAAAACCCTTTATAATATGTAAAGGTACATGCTCAAGATATAGAGCTGTTGAATATTTAATGAAATAAATGAAAATAAACCATTATAGTCTGTGCAGACATCACTGTAATGTAATTTATTACAATAAGAGATGTTTGTTATAAATGATCCTAGTGAGCAAATCCACATTTCTGACTAGTAAAATGATAACTAATACTACATGTTAAGGATCATCATGTGTTATTTAATTTTCATATGTGTACTTCAAAGTATATATTACCACTTTATTTTATTATTATTATTATTATTATTTTGAGATGGAGTCTCCCTCTGTCACCCAGACTGGAGTGCAGTGGTGCCATCTTGGCCCACGGCAACCTCCACCTCCCGGACTCAAGCAATTCTCTTGCCTCAGCCTCCCCTGTAGCTGGGATTACAGGCGCCTGCCACCACGCCCAACTAATTTTTTTGTATTTCAGCACGTTAGCCAGGATGGTCTTGATCTCCTGACCTCATGATACTCCCGCCTTGGCCTCCCAAAGTGCTGAGATTACAGGCATGAGCCACCGTGCCTGGCCTAATATTACCACTTTATATGTGAAGAAACGGAGGCTCATAGTTGTTAAGGAACTTTTTAAGGTTATGAAGGGATTAGCTAGGACAATTTTGAACTATTTGGAAAATTAATTTATTGGAAACTTCTCTTTTTTATGTCCCAGAAAAAAAATAAGTTATAAAATATTAAGCTAAGTTTTAGATCCAGTTAGGTATAAACATTTTCAGAGAAGAGAGTGAACAAGTTGCCTTCTAAGGATAGAGTTCATCAAGGAAATAGGCTTGGGATTGGAATCTTGGTAGATGTTAAAGAAAAGAAAGAGCATGTTAGTTGGGTAAACCTCTGTGGACAAGTGCACCAAGGCGGAGTTAGATTCATGTGGGTGCTGACTTCAAACTGTACGGATTTGTTACCTGTCTCAAACTGTGCTTCCAAATAATGATTTGTGAATTAACGAATAAATATCTCTCTTATTTTTTTTGGTACCAAGTTGTATGCTAAGCGTTGTGATACTTCACTAGACCTATACTTTCAATGAGTTTTATATTTTCATATTTCCAAGTGTCTTAATAAAGTTTACTTCTCTTTTTGATTGATCTTTCTGTCTTCCATCCATGATGAGCTGCCATATTGGTTTTGCTAAATTGCCAGCTCTCAGTGAAATCCATAGTCACTGTGCTATAATGATATTTTGTAAAGCACTGTTTCTTCCTTAATAGTGGTGTGTTGGAGAGAAAATTTCCTTCATTTCTGGGATCTTACTTCTGTGGTGGATTCTGCCTAATAAATTCTTATTTAAGTCAGTGAACCAGGGTAATTGCACCCAAGCCTCAGAGGCTATTAGCAAGGATAAGAAGATACAAGGAATATGGAAGTTTAAGACCACTATCAGAGATGGGAGACCTAGTCAGAGGTACCAAATTATATAGAAATTTAGACTATTTTTTTCTACAAATTCTACTGAGAAGAGTATTTATTATGTGAAAACAATATTAACAATATATTAAATGTGAAAGCAGATTAAAAATAAGTAGAATCTGATAGTACTTTTTGCAGAAAAAAATATACACATAGAAAAAGTCTAGGGAGACAATAAAAATTATTAAAAATTGTCATCTCTAACAATGAAGCTATGAGTAATTTTTGTCTTTGCTTATCTGAATTTTCTAATTTTTCTACAATGAATATGATAATTACAACAATCCTAGTAATGACATCCAACTCTTGTTGAGTGTACACTAGAGAGCTAAGTACATAGGCTCTGCTCTGGGGTTGAACCACATCAGCTTGGATCCTGGGTTCTCTTTTATTAGCTGTGTTAAGAAGTAGGCTAGATACCTCACATATATGATCTCACAATGTCTCTATGGGGTAGATACTGCATCTACCCATAGCCCATAATGTAATTTTATACATTAAAGAACTGAAGCTTGTAGAGTTGAATAAACTTACCCATGTTCATACAGAATGTGCACATATAAAACACATAATAAAAGTGAAAGTTATCCTGATAAAGAATGTCAGACTCAATCATGTTAATTACAATAAAATCTCACAAATGGAATTCTGTCAAGATTATACATACATATATGCATATATTTGTGTAGTGTGTATATAGGAGTGAGGGAAGAGGGAGAGAAGGTATCCCCTTGGATTGAGTTTGGAAATTGATAGGTATGAGGATAAGAGCAAGAATATTCAATTTGTAGATATTCCACTCAGCAAATTCATCAAGCTTATCTTTTTCTCCTCTGTTTTTGCTATAGTCAGCCATGTTCTGCATCCCTTCAACCCAGAAGAGGTACATAGCCACAGACCTACTTTAGAGTGGGAAGACTGGCTGTTTTCCTTGACTTGGCTCCTGGGGAGCCATGCTGGCCATTTAATGTGGTTGCTGACTTGTGGCTTAGTACTAGAGATGATGGCCCACCAGAGGAAGAGAGCTTGTGAGAGCCAAGAAAATGGGTCAACATAGGAAGCCAGGAAAGGAAGGTAATCCATGTGACTAGCATGAGGCTCTGTGGTCTTGGTAAAGGGAATCTCTAAGTGAGGCCAAACTATGAGTTGGAAGTAAGGGAGCAATACTTTATGAGTCAATAGTCATTCCCTGAGTAGGTGCTCTTCTGTGGCATGACAAGCAAACATGAAGTTCTGTGAGCATTGAAAATGGTTGGGAGGAACAGAATTAAATCAAGTCCAAAAGACACTGGGCTTGCAGTAGAAGATTGGGGAACAGTGAGAGATGAAGCTAGAGAAATTAAATAGTTCTGCATTAGGAGGCTATAACAGCTATTCTCCAGTTGTGATAGCGTTTAAACAGATTATTTATTTTCTCTGGTTTTACTTTTTAACATCTCCTAATTTATGTTGGGGAATTTGAATTACCCAGTAGGCAAACTACTACAGAGAAGTAGCAAAGCATGGGCCCCATAAAATGAGAAAAGTTCCTATTGGTAAATACATCAAAATTTCACAATCAGAAAAATCTTGAAAGAAGCTATTTGAATTGCTACATGAATATGAATGTTATTATGTGAATTAAAATAATAAAAATTTATGTTGAATTATATTGGTGGGGCTAATATCTTTTCAGGGGTTGAGGTTATCACATTTCTTAATCCAGCCCTGTGAATACCATAGACTGAAAGTCATTTTCATCATAATCATCATCGACATCACCCTAAAATTTGAGCCCTTGCAATGTATCAGATGGGCATGGTGCTGAGTTCATGACAACCATTACCACATTTAATTCTTACAATTGTCCTAAGAGGTAAACATCATTATCCTCATATCACAGATGAAGTTAGATGAGGCTGAAAGAGGTTAAGTGACTTGCCTGAGGTCCCACAGCTGATTGATGATGCAGCTGAGATGCAAATCAATTTCTCCTTCCTCAGAGCTTTTGCATACTCCACGAGTGAAAAAGATCATATTGCTAGCAATGTGGGTAGTAATGACATAAAACGCCCATGGAAACTGTTAGAAAACCTAAATCATCAGCATACCTATATTACTTTACAAGGGTCAGCTCAGTTTTGATGTCTGACCCAGAATTCCTTGGAGATCCGTCAGTATTGTCAACTTACTTGCTCAACAAATATCTTAGCAGTTCCCACTTGGGGCATGACCTTACTATCAAAATCAGAGAGTTCTGTTTTGTTTTTAAGATTATCCTCCAGCACAATGTTGCTACCAGTGCCAGCAATGGTATAAACTTATTTGTATTACTTTTGAAGCCATGTTAAAATGGTTGGTCTACCTTTTCCTCCCTCCCTCCCTTCCTTCCTCTGTTCCTTCTTTCCTTCCTTTATTCCTTCCATCCCTCTCTCCTTCCTTCCTTTTTTTCTCTTTCTTTATTGTTTGTTTTCTTGCTTTATTCTTTTTTGTAGTAAAGGACTTTACTTAAAATATAAGGATTTGACTTAGTTCTGGATGGCATCAGTTTTTAAATAGTATTAAATCATATATTTTTGAGGCTGCAAATTTTAGCTATTTGCATTTTGGAATGTATTTCTTCCTGTAGAGCTGATATTCTGATTTTATTTGCCAAGTTGATCTAGAGTGGAACAGATTTTACTTTCATAGACATCAGCTTTCTCAGCCAAAATGTCACTTTCTCAAGGAACCCATCCCTAAAACCTCTCTTATATACCCCCATAGCCTCTAAAACTAGATTATAGTAGGTATGCAATTAATATTTGTTGAACAAATGAATACACCCAAATTGTTTTCCTATATTTAGTTCTTAGCTTTATGAACAGATAGGTTTCAACTATTTCCATAGTTTGCTAACTTTGAGAATTGAAAATGTCAAAAAGTGACATTACCCTTCAAAGATAATGGAGACCCTGAGAAAACTATGTAATATGTCACTTGAAACTCAGAAAAGTGGTTAAACAAACACCTCTATATCTGTTAGTGGGTAAGGATGACAATTAAGTAATTTGAAAGAATTAGCAAAATGCACAAGAGTGTCCCCTAAAACCTCCAAACTTGCATGGTCCCTAATCCAGGCCAGACCTCAGAAGTTCTAGGATTTATTCCTGGAAAAATATGAGCATTAGTTTCATAAAACTCAAATATTTCAACATTTTGACAATAGCTTTCCTTTATCCTGACTGCATTTGATTCCAGGAGACTGAAACATAAGGTTGGCATACTCTTAAAAAAGAATGTTTTTGAGAATAATTCTCATTTTGAATATTAATTTAATGAAGGTCCTAGAGTTTGTTGCTGTGATAAATTCTGCTTAATATTTGCATATTATGAGGATGTGCCCAGCCTACAGCATATGCGGAAGTGTCTCTCCCATCTATAGGCAGACCCTATAGTTTGGTAGCAGATACCTCACCCTCTGGCCTACCACCTCCGACACACCACACTCACATATTCAACTTAGTTTCATTTTTTCGAACCCTACCATTCTTTCAAAAAGTGTCATTGTGGCCGGGTGCGGTGGCTCACGCCTGTAATCCCAGCACTTTTGGAGGCCGAGCTGGGCGGATCACGAGGTCAGGAGATCGATACCATCCTGGCTAATACGGTGAAACCCCATCTTTACTAAAAATACAAAAAATTAGCCGGGTGCGGTGGCGGGCACCTGTAGTCCCAGCAACTCGGGAGGCTGAGGCAAGAGAATGGTGTGAACCCAGGAGGCAGAGCTTGCAGTGAGCGGAGATCTCGCCACTGCACTCCAGCCTGGGCTACAGAGTGAGACTCCATCTCAAAAAAAAAGTGTCATTGTATTTGTGACAATAATATTCTCAGGCACTTGTAAGCTTTAAATAATTTGTCTAAGACCTTATGCCCTCAGAATAAATTAATTCTCAGTATGAGTGATATTAGGAGTAAAGGAGATCTGAACACTTTGGAGTCATAGAACTGATTTTCAGAGAACTGAAATGTAAAACTGAACATAGATTTTATCATCACTATGGCTATTTTTTTTTTTTTTTTTTTTTTTTTTTGTCCAGAGACAAAGCTATTTTATTGTGAATACTGTTCTTATGTGGATTTCTTCATTCTCAGTTAAGGAGCTTGGCTTTAAGAAAAAAGTGTAAACAGCTTTTTAAATTTCCTGTAATTTGAATGTACCTGACAACTTCAAAAGTTGTTGGGGACTAGAAGTGATTGCTTTACATTACTTTTGAAAAGGCGCCAGCTCTTTTCTGATCTAGTAGAAGCATGCAGCAGAGATCAGTAATGTAACAAAAAAGCAACTGTGGATTGAATGCCAAATCAGTCATCAACCAAACCCAGTGGTTGACATGGTCCTAGATCATAAAAGCACATGTTTTAGTCAGAACCTAATTTAAAGCAAAAGCAGTTGTATTTTTACTTGTTAGGGAGCTATTTGGAATGCAGATGTTTAACAGCACAATTTCATTTTCAGAAACATTTCTCTTTGTTTGGTGCCATCAAAATTTAGCAGTGTAATTTCCAAAAGACCTTTCATTGGATCAAGGCAGCAGAGGACTATCAGTCCTTTCAATTTATCCTTATAGCACTCTTTATAAAGCAACAGGGACTTTGCATGTGAACAGCAAAAAGGCAATGAATAGGGAAAGTCATGAGGATGTCTGAAAAGTGGGCTAGAACACGAGTGGTAGGTATAAATGACATCCAGGTGTATAAATTCCTGCTCATCCACTCAACTGAATTCTACTGGGTCTCAACAAGAGTCTATTGTAGCTGTGTAATTGAGACTTACTAGTGAATACTCCCTCTTAGAAGGATTTGTTTCACTGTTCTTTAGTTTCTTTTCAACTTCAGATGACATTGATTTCTATCTTGAATGGCCTGGGTGCTTTTTGGAACTGAAAGGGGGCCTGCCTGCCATGGCACCGTAACTATACCAGTGGAGAAGGATATGGGCATTGCATCAAGGTCCTCTTTAGGTTGTGTCAACTTTAATTTGTTCCAAGTGGAATGAGGTGCTCTTTCTGATGTGCTGCCTACCTAATAGAAAAAGACCACCTAATAGATTGGATGCAAATAGGCAGTAAGTTTCCCCATTGCCCTATAGACTTCCTACACATTAGCTGCTTAAAGAAGGACAAGCGGCCAGGCTCGGTCTTTAATCCCAGCACTTTGGGAGGCTGGGGTTACAGTGAGCCGACTTTGGGAGGCTGAGGCGGGCGGATTACGAGGTCAGAAGATCGAGACCACGGTGAAACCACGTCTCTACTAAAAATACAAAAAAAATTAGCAGGGCGTGGTGGTGGGCGCCTGTAGTCCCAGCTACTCGGGATGCTGAGGCAGGAGAATGGTGTGCACCAGGGAGGCAGAGCTTGCAGTGAGCCGAGATCGTGCCACTGCACTCCAGCCTGGGCGATAGAGCGAGACTCTGTCTCAATAAAAAAATAAAAATAAAAAATAAAAAAAAAAAGGACAAACAATACTGTTGTCTTCAGTTGGAAGTTGTAGATAAGGGAGAAAAAAATCAGATAATTGATTTTCAGCTTTTCTTTACTAACGGATGATTGCTTAGGAAATTGCACATAAAGGGATGCCTATGCTTTGCTGTACAAATTACACCAAAGGAACATATTTTGAGGATGAAATCAATGACCTTTCTGCAGAAAAGAAAATATTTTATTGTTAGTTGTGTGCTAATAAATTTGCACCAGGTGAATCCTCTTGGATGTGTTTTTCAGTGTCAGTTCCTGGGCTCGGACTGGGATGTCTTGGGCCCAACACCAATTTTTCAGAAACCAATTCACAGGTAGTTTGCAATTTATGTTTTATTGGCTTATGCGTGAGATCTAAAACAAAGAAGATTTCTTTGAAAGGTCTCACGAAGGCACTTTGGCACTTGTGTATAATACCACATTTCATTTAGCCCAACAGGCCTAAATGAATACTCACTATCAGATGGTGAAAAACTCCACCCCAATGTAATTGATAACTGCATTTCTGCTTGGCCTTCTCACCAACATGGGGATTTTATAAAATTAGAATTTTTTTCCCACCACCACCCACCCAGCACCCCCACCTCTCCCACTGCCCTACCTCCCCCGCCGCCCCACCTCCTCCATCAAGTTTGACTCTGAGATAAATATTTAAAGTACTTACATCACCAAAAGAAAGGTAGAAGATTCATTTGTATTACTTTTATTTTTTTATTTTTTTGAGATAAGTAACATGGTGAAGTGGGAAGCATCAGGATTTGGAATCTGACTGACCCAAATTGGAATTGCAACTTTGCTATTTAATAGCTGCATGACCTTGAGCAATTACTTAGTTTCTCTGAACCTCAATTTCTTTACCCCAGAAATGGGAATAATAACATTGCCTTTCAAGACTGTTACAAAAATTAGTTCTAATTCTGTTAAGTTTCTTGGCACATTAATAGTAGATGATCAATAAATGGTAGCTCCAGCTGCTATGATTGAAGCTGTTCTACAGCCAGAAGAAATGGAGTATACATAAATTCAAACCTCTTGCTTGTGGCTGCAAGAAACTGCAGATGCTTCTGGACTTGTATGAGAAAATATAATTAAGGTAAAAACTTTATTTTCATTTAAGCCTTTCAAGTTTAGAAAACCATTTCCATCAGACCTCTCAAAATCCTGATCAGTCATTTCCTTAGGATCTGTAAATAAGAACAGAGAAGGCAAATGCAAATTTTATGCTGACACCAAAGTTAAAAACCTATGTTCTAGGTCCACTAAATGTACCTCATCTTTTGCCCAGTTTTTGATGGCAAAGAGAGTGACAAGATGTCATATATTCATACCTAGAAATGAAATAAGGGGAATGTACTGAGCAGGAAAATTTTGGGACTGAACACTGAGCTTTGAATTCTGGTTTCAACAATATCACTTACCAACTGTTTGACCTTGGACACATTGTTTCATGGTAATGGACCTTAGTTTTTCCCCCTGCTCTGCCTACCATATGGGGCTATTGTGAAGATGTAGAGAAATGAAGGATATAACAGTATTTTCAAAAAACCAAAGTCTTACACAAAAATGAGATGTCATTTTGCACAGGTTTTCCTGTATGGCTCCAATGTTATATGGACCTTAATTTATTCCTGGTGTTACTCCTACTAATGCTGTGACCGTGGGAAACTACAGAATCTTTCTAAACCTATTTCTATATCTTAAATTGTCACCTCAGTGTTTACTATATATGGTTACCGGGATAAAATGAGTACATATGCTTGAGACACTTTGTAAGTAGTCAATATAGTATAGCTATGTTGGTGATAGTGGTGATCTTATTTAGCAACTAGCCCAGAAGCAGAATGCCTTGCCCAAAATATAATTTGAGAAAGTAAGTTTATGACCAATATGGAATCCTGACATTCAGTTGAAATAAACTGACCTTTATTGAGTCTCTGTTCATAAGTACTACAGAATTTTTAAATGTCAGCCTCTGGAAATTACAATTGAAATATGGAGAGGGGTGACAATAGACAGGTAAATGCATAAATAGATATTATTGAGCATAATTATGTGCCAGGTAATGTACTAAGTACTTTACAGAAATGAGCTTATGTTATTTTCACAATTCTATGAGATTGGTGTGAAAGCTTATTTTATAAATGAGGAAACAGAGGCACAGACAGGTTAAGTGACTTGCCCAAGGTCATAGCTAATAATGGTCAGAGTTGGGTTGGGAACCCAGAAGTTTTACTCTGAAGCTCATACCTTGTCCATTATGACCAGGAAAAGTGAGGTGCATAAATGTTATACCAAGCTTTATCACATTATACACAAACATAGAAAACAGTGTTTCAGAAGAGAAGCAAAGGCCATTAGCCTTCAAATATTTATGCAACAATGAAAATGTTCTCAGCCCCTAAATGGGCACTTGTGACTTGTCCAAAATGAGATTACTAGTCAATGGAAGAGTTCGAACTAGAGCATGTATCTTAGTCTGTTTTCATATTGCTATAAAGAACTGCCTAAGACTGGGAAATTTATAAAGGAAACAAGCTTAATTGATTCACAGTTCTGTATGGCTGGGGAGGCCTCATTAAACTGATAATCATGGCAGAAGAGGAAGCAAGCATGCCCTTCTTCACATGGCAGCAGGAGAGAGGAATGCTGAGCAAAGTAGGAAACCCCCTTATAAAACTATCAGATCTCATGAGAACTCACACAGTATCACAGGGACAGTATGAAAGTAGCTGCCCCCATGATTCAGTTACCTCCCACCAGGTCCCTCCCACAACATGTGGGGATTATGGGAACTACAATTCAAGATGAGATTTGGGTGGAGACGTAGCCAAACCATATTAGCATGTTTCCTAAACCAAAGTCCCACATTTTCCAAGTTCAATTCAAGTATTTACTGAGAAATAATAATTATATTGTGAAATAATGGGAAAGAGGGAGTGAGTTTACAAATAAAGGACAGTTCTTGCCTTTCGAGAGCTTACAATCTAGTAATAGGAAGGACAATTGTGCCTACATGTAATTATATAACTCACCTTAATGGGACAAGTTCAATAGCAAGGGATATCCTGCTTGTTGTTTCTGTACATCTCAATTTAATCACTGAGCACACTTGTTTATGCAGTCTTTCTGCCCTGCAAGAATTCTACCTGGTCTAAAGTTCACTACATCATCCTTAGCATAGTTCCTGATACAAACTAGGCACTCAGTAAACATATATTGAATAAAATGAATAAATACAAAAGCAAAATGATACAAGCACAGAGGAGAAGATGGTTAATTAAATGTGAATTGGAAATGTACTGGTTAAAGCACAGCCAGCTAGGCTAAACTTTACCAAAATGTTAGGTCTCTAAGGAAAAGAGATCATTTAGATGAAAGAGGACCTGTAATTAATGTTAATCCATACCCTGCCTTTAGGCCAATTTGTAGATGAATTACACTGGCAAGTCAGACTCTGGTTTATTTTTAACCCAGACTTTTTTTTAACCGTTTGATAAATTTAGAAAATATCTATTACAAGTTATTCATTAGAAAAATAACAACTTGCAAAATTTAAACTGAAGAAAAACTGATTCCATTTTATGATTGCATCACAAATTCTGGGTATGACAGCTCCAAAAGCCAGGCAGTCTACTTCAAGGAGGCCTCAGTGGTGTGTCCAAGACTGTCCCGTAGTAAAAGAAATGTCCATTTATATTTACTTCATTTTGGTTTTGTGTATTAAACGCTACCATGTGTTTTAATTTTCTTTTTAAAGAGATTTATTTCTTCAGTTTGTGACCATTCCCTCCTTTCTTTCCTTTCTTCTTCTTGCCCACCCTTCCTTCCTCCTTCCTTCCTTCTAACTTCCTTCCAACTTCCTTCCTTCCTCCTTTTTTTCCTCTTCACTTTCCCCCTTTCTTTTTTTCAGTTATGACTCATTACCATAATGTTATTTTTACCCATATCATTATTCATACATTTTCTCCCTCGTAAAACTTAGCACAGTGGGCAAGGGATAGCACATGCTATGCCCTTTCTAGGGCCGCCACACTCTCCTACACTACCTTTTCTGCTTTTGGCAACCAGGAAAGAGTCAGTAGAGGATCTAGAATGGGAAGAGTTGGGGGAACAGACACTTGGAAACAACACACCCAGGATGTTACATGTATTAGTCTTCCAAAAGTCTAATCAAAAGCCATCCTATCATTTAAATCAATACAGTTGAATAAGTTAACTTTCAAGATGATGCAGGCTTGGATAAGAGCCTATTTATGCCTCATTCACAAAGCTCAGGGTTTAGTACTACAGTTACTGTGTTAAGAACTAAAGAAGTTAAAAGACAAAAGTATAAAAGTAACTAAAACTAAAAAATATGTTAATGGACACATAATATAAAAAGATATAATTTGTAAAATCAAAAACATAAAGTGTGCATGTGGGGGGAAGAGTAAAAGAGTAGAGTATTTGTATGCAATTGAAGTTAAGTTATTATCAGCTTAAAATAGATTATTATAACTGCAAGATGTCTTATGTAAGCTCCATGGTAACCACAAAACTATAGCTATAGAAGATATGCAAAAGAAAATGAGAAAGAAATCAAAAGCAACAAGAGAGAAAGAGGGACAAAAAAGATACAAAACAGAAAACTATTAACAAAATGGCTATAATAAGTCCTTCCTTATCAATATATATAATTACTTTAAATGTAAATGGATTAAACTTTACAATCAAAAGATAGAATAGCTAAGTGGATTTTAAAAATAAGATTCTCAGCTGGGCACAGTGTCTCACAACTGTAATCCCAGCACTTTGGAAGGCCGAGGAAGGTGGATCACATGAAGTCAGGAGTTCAAGACCTGCCTGGCCAACATGGTGAAACTTGTCGCTACTTAAAATACAAAAATTAGCCGGGCATGGTGGTGTGTGCCTGTAATCCCTGCTACCGGGAGGCAGAGGTTAAAGAGAGCCAAGATTGCGCCACCACACTCCAGTCTGGGTGACAGAGCGAGACTCCATCTCAAAAAAAAAAAAAAAGAAAAAAAAGATTCTCATTATATGTTGTCTATAAGACTTACATTAACTTAGTGACATACATTGGCTAAAAGTCTGAAAGTGAAAGGATATAAAAATATAATCCAGGAAAATGGTAATAAACTATAGGTAAAAAATGTCAAAAAACACAAAGAAGGACATTATATAATGATAGAAGAGTCAATTTAGGAAAATATAACAGTGTTAAATATATATTCACCTAACATCAGAGCACCGAAATATATAAAACAGACATTGCCAAAATTAAAGAAAAATAGAGAGCAAGTCAATATTATTAGGGGATTGTAATACTCTTCTTTCAATAATGGACAGAGTATCCAGACAGAAGATTGGTAAGGAAACAGAAGACTTGAATGGCATTATAGATGAAATGGACCTAACATATACAGAACATGCCAGCTAACAGCAGGAGATTATACATTATTCTGAAGCACACATGGAACATTTTCCAGGATAGATGACATATTACGTCTCAAAACAAGTCTTAACAAATTTAAGAAGATAGAATCACGCCAAATATATTTTCCAACTACAATGAAATTAAACTAGAAATTAATGGCTAAAGAGAAACTGGAAAACTTACACATGAGGAAATTAAACAACTCACTCTTAACCAATAGGTCAAAGAAGAAATCAAAAGGGAAATTAGAAAATGTCTTGAGACAAATGAAAATAAAATCACAGCATACCAAAACTTATGGGATACCATGAAAACAGTACTAAAAGTAAAGCTTGTATGAATATACACTTCCATTTAAAAGGAAGAAAGATCTCAAATAACCTAATTCTACGTTTTAAGAAACTGGAAAAAGGAAGACAAACTAAGCACAAAGTTAGCAGAAGGAAGAAAATAATTAGAGAAAAAAAAAAGAATAAAATTAAAAGAAAAAAATCATTGAAACTAAGAGTTACATATTTTAAAACATCTACAAAATTGGTAAAGCTTTAGCTACATTAATCAATAAAAAAGAGAAGGCTCAAATAGCTAAAATTTTTTAAAATGAAAGAAGTTATATTATTACTGGTTATATGGAAATAAAAAGGACTATAAGAATACTGGGAACATTTATATGAAAAGTTAGATAAACTAGATGAAATGAACAAATTCCTAGAAACATATAACCTCCAAAAACTGAATAATAAATAAAAAATTTATATAGACCTATAAACAATAAGTAGATTAAATTAGTAATCAAAAGCTTCCCCACAAAGGAAAGCCTAGGACCAGATTGCTTCACTGGTAAATTCTACCAAACACCTAAAGAATAATTAATGGCAATCTTTCTCAAACTCTTCCAAAATATTGAAGAGGAAGGAACAATTCAAAACTCATTTTATGAGGCCAGCATTACCCTGATGCTAAAGCTAGAAAAAAAATCACAGAAATACTACTACACACCAATATTGTCAATGAATATAGATGCAAAAATTCTCAACAAAATAATAGCAAATGAAATTTAACAGCACATTGAAAAGATCATATACCATGGCCAAGTGGAATTTATTTCTGAGATGCAAGAATGGTTCAACATACGAAATTTAATCAATTGGATAAATCACATTAAAAGAATGAAATATAAAAATAATACAATTATATCAATAGATGCAGAAAAAGCAGTTGACAGAATTGACACATTTATTTCATTTAAAAAAACATAAGAGTTGAACAATGAGAACATATGGACACAGAAAGGGGAACATCATATACCAGGGCCTATTGGAGGGTAGGGGGTGCTGGGGGAGGGATAGCATTAGAGAAATACCTAATGTAAATGACGAGTTGATGGGTGCAGCAAACCAACATGGCACACGTATACCTATGTAACAAACCTTCACGTTGTGCACATGTACCCTAGAACTTAAAGTATAATAATTAAATTAAAAAAAAACTCAACAAATTAGGAATAGAAGAAAATTACCTTACAATATAAAAATCAGATATGAAAAGTCGTAAGCTAAACACCATACTCAATGGTGAAAAACTGAAAGCTTTTCCTCTAAAATTAGGAACAAGGATGTTCACTCTCACCATTCTATTCAACATAGTACTAGAAGTAATAGCCAGAGTAGGTAGGCAAGAAAAAGAAAAGAAACCTAAATTGGAAAGGAAGAAGTAAAATTATATTTGTTCACAGATAATATGATCTTATAGGTAGAAAATTCTGAATATTGCACACACAAAAAATCTGGAACTTAATTTAAAAATTCAACAAAGTTATAGGATATAAAATCAATATACAAAAATTAGTTGTGTTTCTATACACGAACAGTAAAATATCTGAAAAGAAATTAAGAAAGCAATCCCATTTACAATACTATCAAAAAGAATAAAATATTGAGGAACAAACTTAACAGAAGAAAGATTTGTTCACTAAAAACTACCAAATATTGCTGAAAGGAATTAAAGACACAAATAAATGTAAATGTGCATGGATTGAAAGATAGTATTGTTAAAATGTCCATATTACTTAAAGTAAGTTACACATTCAATGTAACCACTATCAAAATCTCAATGGTATTTGTCATAGGAAAATTTAAAAAAAAATCATATGGAACCACAAAGGACCCCAAATAGCCAAAACAATCATGAGAAAGAAGAGTAAATCTGAAAACTTTATACCTCCTGATTTTAAAATATATTACAAAGCTACAGTAATCAAGACAGCATGGCACTAAGCTGGACATACAAATTAATGAAATAGAATAGAGAGCCCAGAAATAAACCCACACAGATAAAAATCAAATGATGTTTTACAGAGGTGCCAAGACTACACATGGGGAAAGAAGAGTCTCTTTTAACAAATAATGTTGGGAAACAGAATACCCATATGCAAAAGAATTAAATTATCTTATACCACCCACAAAAATCAACTCAAATTAAAGACCTGAAGATAAGACCTAAAACTGTAAAACTCCTGGATAAAAATATAAAGAAAAGGTTATACAACACTGGTCTTTACTGTGATTTCTTGGATATGACAACAAAAGCACAGGAAACAGAAACAAAAATAGACAAGTCGTACTACCTCAGACTAAAACACTTCTACAGAGCAAAAGAAACAATAAAGAGAGTGAAAAGGCAACCTACACAATGGGATAAAATATTTGCAAAGTATATACTTGATAAGAGCTTAATATCCAAAATAGATAAGGTTCTCCTACAACTCAATAGCCAAAAAACAAATAATCTGATTAAAAATGGGAAAGGATCTGAGTGATATTTTTCCAAAGAAGATACACAAATAGCCATTTGGTATATGAAAAGATGCTCAACCTCACTAATCATCTTGGAAACGTGAATTTAAATCACAACGAGGTATCACCTCACACCTGTTAGAATGGCCATTATCAAAAAAAAAAAAAAAAAAAGGAAAAAAGAAAGCAAAAAAAATGTTGTTGAGGATGTGGAGAAATTGAAAATCCTGTGCACTGTTTTGGGAAATGTATAATGGTACGGTTGCTATGGGAAACAGTATGCAGTTTCCTCAAAAAGTGAAAAATAGAGCTACCATATAATTTAACAATACCACTTTTGAGTGTTTATTCAAAAGAATTGAAATCAAGATCTGGAAAATAGATTTGTACTCTCATGTTCATTGAGCATTATTCACAATAGCCAAGAGGTAGAAGCAACCTAAATGTCCATTGATGAATGAATGGATAAACAAAATATACTATGTATATACAACAGAATATTATTCAACCATAAAAAAGAAGGAAACCCTATCATATGCTACAACAAGGGTGAATCCTAAAGACAATATGCTAAGTGGAATAGTCTATAGAAGGACAAATATGGTATTATGCTGCTTATAAGAAGTATCTGAACTAGTCAAACTCAAATAGAAAGTGGAACGGTGATTGTTAGGGGCTGGGGGAGGAGGAAATGGGGTTTTATTGTTCAATGGGTGTAGACTTTTAATCATGCATGGTGAAAAAGTGGCAGAGATCTGCTTTACAACCTGGTGCTTATAGTTAAAAGCACTATATTGGACACTTAAAAATTTAAGAGAGTAGATCTTATGTTTTTTGGTTTTTACTACAACTTAAAAAAAAAAAAACTAAAGAAAATACTTGCTATGGATAATAATTGTTTAATATTTTTTTAATTTGTGACTTGATTAGAGGAGATATTTCCATGCCTTTATATTCTTTGATGCACACTTTTATTATCTTCTGAAATTATCGGCTGGGCGTGGTGGCTCACGCCTGTAATCTCAGCACTTTGAGAGGCCAAGACAGGTAGATCACTTGAGATCAGCAGTTCGAGACCAGCCTGGCCAACATGGTGAAACCCTGTCTCTGCTACAAATACACAAATTAGCTGGATGTGGTGGTGCATGCCTGTAATCCCAGCTACTTGGGATGCTGAGGCAAGAGAATTTCCGGAACCTGGGATGTGGAGGTTGCAGTGAGCTGAGATTTTGCCACTGCACTCCAGCCTGGGCAACAGAGTAAGACTGTCTCAAAAAAAAAAAAAAAAAAAAAAAAAAAGCTTGTGAATTTATTATGACTTTTGGCTTATATTATTTTAAAATTAATATGACTTTAGAGTTTAGGATTCTCTTCATGTTTTACCACTAACTGGCTTTTGACTTAGGGAACTGCTCCCTCTTTTGTACTATCTAGCTATAAAGGGAGAACTCTTGAAAAAGCTTGAGAGAAATGCACAGCTGCCAGGAAGTGCAGATTTTATGAATTAATATCTTGCTAAAATAAACAGAAGCTGCTTCAGCTTCAGTGCTAAGACCACTAGGAAATTTCTTTGAAAAATGAGTTCGTACACTTATGACACTCAGCCACACTAAATGTTCCACTAAAGTGCTGACTATAGGAACACACTGCCATTTTGTTTTTAAAATCAAAATGCTTATTTATTGATTTTACACTGAGAAGTAGAACACAGACCAGAATACCTATATTGATGTGATCATTGAAAGATACTTTTGTCTTCTTCCATGTTTGATTTATTTCAATGAGGGTTAAATACTTGGTGCTGAGTTCAAAGGATGCAGTTGCAAATAAGAGAGCTCTCTCATTGCCCTACTAGCAACCACTTACTTTCTGTTTGGGGAAAAGGGTACAAACTAAGTTATAGTGTAATTCTTGTCTTAAATACAATTTTGTTAAGTGTTGTAATTGAGAAGCACAGATGCTAAATGAATGTTTAATGGAAAGATGACATGAGCTATCCTGGAAGGTGACCCAGTGTTCAGGGAATGCTTTCTTGAGGAGGTGATGATGTGCAAGTTGAACTCCAAAGGACAGGGAAGACACCAGAATTTCTGAGTAAAAGAGATCTGGATGGCAATCTGGTTGGAACTAAAGACTAGAAGCTTTATTTTGGAGCTGTGTTGCATAGTAAGCCCACTTCTTTTTAGATTATACTGTATGTTTATTTAGGGTGGCTTTGGGGGAGTTGCCTCTTGATGCAGCCTACAGAAGGGTGAGTAGGAATTAATTATGTGAAAGTATGAAGTGGAGAAAAGAACATCCTCCATGGCCACAAGGTAGGATTGAGCGCAAGTATTCGAGGCCTGTATGGTTGGAGGACAGAGCAAGAGTGTGAGGCACAGACAAGACTGGTAAAAAGCCACAGAGGCCAGATCATATGGGGCATGATTAAAGACCATCCAAACTACTTTAAAGATTATACTATCTATGAGGATAAAGAGTCCCAGAAAATGACATTTAACTGACAGGTATCAAGCATAAAGGACCTGATCATAACTGCATTTTAGGAATTACTCTGGGTGCTGTGTGAGACAGAATTAGAGCAAGGGTGTATGCGAGAGACCAGTTAGAAAGCTGTTTCACCAGTTCTACACAGAAATGATTCTGGGTTAGACATCACAGTGGTCATCATGGTGATTGAAAGAAATAGACAAATGTTAAAGATATTTACACAGACAAGTATACAAATACTGTAGAGCATGACTTAATATGCCAAGGGGATCTGAAAAGCTTACAGAAGTGACATTAGTTTAATCTTGAAGGATGAGAACAAATTTCTGGTAGAAGTATAGTTTAGCGCTTAGATTCAATTGCAAAAATATGCAAATTTTAAGTGATTATTACCTTTTTACTAGTGTTTCAGAATCTTTAAGAAATGTTACATCATTAGTGTTCTGATTTCTGTAATTGTGTTACTAAGTACATTAGAATATAATAAATTTTCATTTCCTGAATACCATTTTATAATTTAGACTTGTAATTAATTCAGATTAACCCCTTCCCCATCAACACTCACCCAAATCCTACTATGCTAGTTACAATTTGAGACATTTTAAAAGTTTTTTCTACTTTCTATTAAATCATCTGTTTTGGTTAAATCTTTGCATCGATTAAGCATGTTTTCTTCCACACTAAATTCCTGCTCATTTTTGTCTCACAGAAGTTATGACTAAATTAGTTTAAATATTTTGGAAATAATTTTAGAGTCTAAAATACTTTACGTATTCCTGGCTTTCTTATTTTGAAGGAAATGTGCTTGGATCTGGAGATCGTCTAGGCCAAAGGTTATTAGATATAGAAGAATGCTGATTTCTTCGCATTTATGAATCTCTAGTTTTTGCAATCATAGGAATAGACTGTACACAATTTTCAAAGCATTTTATGATTATTTGGTGTATTACTTGTGGCTGATAAAGATGTCTGTTACCAATCACCCTTTAGCAAGCACTTAGCCCTCCTTTTATTGTTAATATTTTCATTTCCCATATGCATAAGATGCCTGATGGAAATTTTATCTGGAAAAAGATTCTGTATCATGTTTTAGTGCAGTACAATATATTTATCCATTTTTGCTATTTTTTATTAAACAAATCCAGCTAGGATATTAGTCTTAAACCCTTGCTTTGAAACTAGTGATTGTTCTATGAAGTCAGTGCCAGGTCAAAGAGAGTTCAATAAGTTATATCTCATCTAGGCATTGCCCTGTGCACCATCTGCCCATGTTAAATCACAATGATAAGTAGGATGTGTACTTGTGCATAGCTAATTCTTGTTTGGCCAGAATTTCATGTCATCTCATGGTCATTACAATTGTCCAATTATAGTTGATCAAATTGGATTACCATTAATTAGTGAGTCTGTCTTATAGTACAGAGGGCTAGTTGAACATATTTATCTGTTTAAGTGGGCTGTCCTCAGAAAGCCAAATGTCATGTTTGAAAAGAAAAGTCTTGTTTGTGGGGAGGGAAAGATAGGAGTATGGAATTACTTTACATATACTAAACTGAAGGAGTGATTTCAATATAGTCTTTTAGTAAGCTTAATAAAAGTTTGCTTTAGCCTTAAAGATCTTTTAAGCAAAATAACATTAGTTATGCAATGGATGCTATTTATTTAACTACAAAGAAATGACATGCTAAGCTATTAAAATAGAAATTCTGTGGCCCTCGTGATGGGAAGAAATTGCTCATTCTGAACAACCCATTCATAACCAATTTAAGTCCCTGTAAAGATTTGCAATATTTTGAGTAGTGTCAAGCCAGAAAATTGTTTCTGCCTTGCTGCAAGCTGCACACACCATTACAAAATTGTGATGGATGCACACTGACTTATGTCTATGTAGATTGATTCTTATACTTGAGAGGCAAATGGGTGAGAACCGGACATGTGTTCCCTGAAGATGCCAATGGGCCTTTGTGCAATGATATCTGCCTAAAAAACTAGAGAAGCATCTATGGTTGGATAAGATTGGAGATAGCCAAACTTATCACTTTCTGACATTCTCATTTGAGAGTGATGGCGTTGGCATATCACATCAAATCCTACTGTACAGCTATGCATCATGGTTATACCAGAAAAGCCTAAAGTTCTCTAGGGTTTTATTTGACCCAACAGTTCTTTCAGGTATAATCTATTAATCCAGAATAAAAAGGGGGGAGGGAGGGAAAGAGAGAGAGAGAGAGAGAAATAATTTTCTCCCTTGTCCTCACTGTCTTCAGGTATTGATTTTAACTTCTTGATTTTCTTTAATAAGGCAAAAACTATTAATGCCTTTGTTATTTCTGCCCAACAGTTCAAGTTTCATATATTTTTGACAAATTTCCTTAACAAGAATACCTCAACACCAGAACTAAAGTTAACTTTAAAGGAATAGTTTATGTTTCTAGAACATTGCTGAATTAAATATTATTATTTTAATAATGTGTATCAACTCCTTCATTTCTCTTTTTCCTTCCGTTTATACTTCCACCCAACCATCCATTCATCCATCAAACATATGTATGTATTTATTGCCTGTTATGTGGTGGACAGTATGAAAGGTGCTTAGAGAAAAATGGCCAATAACATAGACCAGAACCTGCCCTCTAAACTTACATATCCGGCCATTGTTATTGAACAAACATGTTTTGAATACCTTCTGTGTTGGGCACAATGCTAATATCAGCCCCTTGTGCAGAATTTGGAAAGGTACCCTTATATGGAGATACATGGAAAAAGAAGATCCTACTCCTTACTTTCAAGATTTTTAAGTTTAACAGTGACTTATCCAGGGAGTCTTAGTGTTCAAATGTAGAACTTGCTATGATCTCAGCCCTTGCAATAAGCACCTTGCCAGCTCAGGCAAAAATCAGGCCTATACTGCCCCAGCACCTGGTCAATCCACTGAGAAGTTTGATTTGATGGCCTCTGATGGTCTACAGATAAAGTAATTATTTCGTAGGATTCTATAATCTTTGTTAGGTCCTGCATGGATGGTAACTGGCTTCACAATCAAACCAAAATTATTTCCTCAGTAATGTGTGATAAGGATAGACATTTTGGAAATGGATGTGGAAAGTTTCAAACAGAATAAAAATTATTAGTGTTGTGGCAATTAGTCTTTCACTTCACTGAAAATACTATGTATGGATTCAGCAAGCATGCTAAAATTTACACAAAAATCCTCTTTGGAAGGCAATTGCTTTAAGTTGGAAAAAATTAGCTCATTTTTCAGTGAAAGAATTTGAAAATTCTGTCTTTGGAAGCCAAAATACTGTATGGCAGAGTTGGATGCATCTTTCACTTTAAAACGCAGACTCTCTCTGTGGTGAATGTATTTGTTGTGGTAAAGTATTTGAAAGGAAACCCTCAGAATAATTTGGGGTAAGGAAAAATACTGTTTTAAAATAAGCCCAACCCATCAGTTTTAAACCTTGAAAATTGCCTTGCTTTGAATAAGAAATAATTAATAATTGTGTATAGCATAAAAAATATATGTTTGGATTAAAATGCATAATCGTGATTTAAACTTCCAAATTTTAAGGGACTCTAGTATAATGGTGTGACCTCGATGATTTTTCCAAATGAATTTATGTTCTTCAGAGTTAATGTTGATGATCTTATATAGTTACTTCATGATTGGGTCTGTGTGTTGGCAAATCTCTCTCTAGATAAGTGATTCCTGTAAATGTTGAAAATTCCTTTACAGGTTAACTTTCCCATCATTTTTTATTGCTTATGCTATAAAGTTTAAGCCTAGATGCATCCTTTCTGGAAAGAAGGGTCCTGCTAATCTCATAAGAATCTCATAATAAGTTCTCTTTCCTAAGGTTTGTATTTTGTGTGGGGATCGGCAAGGAAAGGGAAAAGCCAGAATGCCAAACAGCAAAGAGTTATTCTTTACTGTAGGGCTCCATCCAAAAAGGGTTTGTAACACAGTGTACAGTCTTGTAGCCCAGCTGTGTGGAGCATTGATTGCTTCTGCCTAGAGCAGGGATACTGTCAAGTTGCTCTGTGAGTTGAGTCATCTATTGACAAAGAGCTACCAGCCCGCAGATAATGCTGTGCGGAGCTGCTCTCGCTGCTACCACTGCTCCCACGATGCACTGCTTATAGCAGCTGTCAAAGATACTGAGGGATCCTCGGTGGAAAAAAGACTTTTACAACTGCCTGGAAGAAAGGGGTGTGAGGGAGGAGACATTTCTGTGCACAGCAGACCAAAGGAAAGAGTAGGCATCAGTGCAGTATGAATGCATACCTCACCAAGCAACACAGCTGCAGCCGGGGGTCCGATGGGATGGATGCCGGCAGGAGCGCGCCCACCCTGATCAGGGATGCCCACTGCGCTTGTGGCTGGCAGAGGAACTCTCAGGGGCTCGGGTACAGTTCTCAGACCATGCCCTCCTCAGGACCAGGGGGCCCAGCTTCAAACAGGACCGGGGGGTCCAGCTTCAACAGGACCTTGTGGGACAGTGTGCGGAAAAGCCCCCACAAGACGAGCACCAAGGGCAAAGGGACTTGTGGGGAGCATTGTACCTGCCCACATGGTTGGTTCAGCCCAGCACAGGTGAGCCTTTTCCTTATGACTTTCCCTTGAGTATCTGAAGAAAGTGAGAGCAAGTTGTTTAAGGTTAGAAAGCCTTGGAAACTTTGCAGAGTACCATGGGTATGCCTGTATGTAAAATATTAGGCCAAGAAAAACCTGTCATTTTCACACGTTTGTGGGCTCATACCTCTGGTGGCCTGTGAAAGTCTAGGGATGCTGTGCTCAGTTTATTTCACTGACTTTTCACCAAGTTCAACTTCTCTAGTCCTCAGGTTATATTATTTTTTATCATAGTCTTTTAGCAGCCCTTTTACTTCTAATCATTTTTAACTTTTCTTCTGTCCTGCCTATTTATTATTATTATTATTTTAAAGAGCAGAGAAAAAATAAATTTTAACTAAACTTTCCATCTCTTTAAAGGCAAAACAACATTTGTTTCTTTAGCTGTAGAAAACAGTGATTTGAAGTATGCTATTCTAATTTTACTCTTATAATACTGTATGCCTTCTCAGTTATGGAGAAGAACAATTATTTACACTAAATAATTAATTTTACAAAGAAAAGGAATAATTAAGAGCAAAATAGAGGATGATTAAACTTAGAATAAAAGAATTAAGCACTTAATTTATTCATGGAGAAGCAATAAGTTTATATTAACATCTATAGCTCTCTTTCTTCTATAATGCATTTCTAAAGCAGATGTGCAGATACCTTTAATTTGATTCCTAGGTTATTCTAGCCCCCAGACTACTATCATTTTATCAGAAATAAAATTGGCTCATTTTTTTTCTCTCTTCATTTAAAGGAGAGAAAATAACTTCCTGCAAATGCTGTAAAATGTAAATAAAATGTACCTCTAGTCACTGTCATAAATACAGAACAATGACTGTTCTTTAATATGTATTGAAAAGAAGAAAAGCTGTATTTGCAGAAAAATTGAATCTCAATTTCATTATGATTTTAGCATAGTGGAGAAGTAGATATTGATCATGAATAAAATGTTATGGTGACAGGTGCAGAGAATATTTTAATTTTAATAATAGTTTTTAAAAAGTACTTCCAAGAATGTCATTTATCACTGGTCTTTATAATATAGTTACATATGCATAGCCATATATATGGCTTTTGATTGATTTTCATGGAATTATAAGCTTTGCTTAGAGAGATAGAGCATCTCAGCCTCTTGATTAAAATCAAAAATATATTATCATTTTATTATTAAACTGGTTTGGCTTAAAATGGAGCTTGACATGTAGAAATGCAATTATTATTTAAAGTTAACATGAATTCCAAACTGAATAAAAAGTCTTAACAATTGTGAACACTCTATATACTCTTTAACAAATACATTCATTTAAATGTCTTTAGCTTATATCTCTGTATTGATTACATTAAATTCTCAAGGCTTGCATAGGCTAGGAAGACAAGCCTACTTAATAGCATCTAGCTTATGGTTGTTGCACAGAGCAGAGAAAGCAAACTTGCTTTATTGTTGCAATTATTTTAATCCAAGATGTAATATACCTTTTATTTCATAAATGGTAATTTCCCAAACCCAAATGTCTAATACTAGGTTATAATAAGTAAACTCTAAAAATGTTCGTATATTTTTCATCAACTGAGGGAAACTTTTTAGCTCCTTAGTTTTTAACAATGCCTCCTACTTGCCTGAAACTTACAGCCATTTAATGCTTTCAAGAATTGAAATAGACTGTATACTGATTAGAGATCCAGTGACATATAAGAAGGCAACAAATTGAGGTAGCCACCATCTCTCCTTATTCTTTTGCATAAGCATTTCTATACATTTTCCCTCCAATTCACATGTACTATATTATTGGCTGGGACTAATAGTGATCCACAAATACTGGAGCTATGAAACCATGTCTTTTAAGATTTTCAATGTTTTAACACTCTTCACTTACTAGACCCTTCCACCCTTTACCATTTCAGTCCTATAAAAGTGCTATGCAAAATTGATTAATCCGTCTTCACCAATGCTTGAGAACTTTCAAATACATTACGTTAAATAATTTCAATTGTCTCTACACATATATACACACAGACTTTAATATATGTATTCAAATGTCTCACTATACCTAACTACTTATTTATATTAACATATTTTATGTATATATAAGTATATATATGCATATATATGCACACATATAAAAATTAGAGTTCTATATTATTCCAATTTTTCTGTCCTAGAGTATATCAGCTTGTTCTTCCAAAGAATGCTGCATTCTATCCATATAAATTATTTTTTCATGTAAATTTTATTTCCTTTACTTCTAGTAGGTCCTCAAAACTACTGATATATGTATATTTATAGATCTGTTTCCATTTATATATTCATCCATAGCATATATCTAATATCTAAATTATATAGAGATGTGTAAGTACTATACACTTGGGTATATTATCACAAAAATAAGAGCATGCGTGTACCTATATGTGTTCATGTGTCCACTAAAACTAAGGCTGTTTTGAGAATTTCATGATACTACTTTTTACCCCTTAAATTAACTGGGAATATCCTGTGAAATATTGTAAAACCTAAAACTGGAGGCTAATGATACTAAACATTAGAATCCTTGATAAAGCATAAAGAAGAATAGTGCATGTTTTAAAATAGTTCAGGGAGTCACATGTGGTACAGAACGTGCCTGAGGGTTGTTAAGCATCTGGGAGCTTGGATCTTGCCCTCAGAGATATTTGCAGTATTACGTGGAAATCAGCAGTGTGATTTCCAGCTGCTATAACAGAGGGCCATAGTAATGACTTGAGCTCCTCCTAAGGCTCTTTTCCAAACTCCTGTTATTTGGGGTACTGTGTACTAACAGGACTCTGTCATTACGTTGTTCCTCAGCAGGTCTGAAAATCAGCTTCTGTCCTTCTCAAATAAGTTTTCATTCCATTTGGATCTGTGGAATTAATATAACCATAATCATAGGTAAGGAAATGCAAAATTATAGTGCCCAAAAGTAAGTTCCAAAATGTACATGTAGGATGTTAGTGTCAGCCTTGGGAAGAAACATGTCCATCATTGTTTATGAGGCATTTCTTCCCAATGCAGACTAATCTGGGGAAGCAGCACAGAACAGTGGAAACTCAGAGACGAAAGTTTTGTGCATTTGTCTTTCTTCCTTTCCTTTCGTATCCTATCTCTCCTTTCTTTCTTTCTTTCTTTCTTTCTTTCTTTCTTTCTTTCTTTCTTTCTTTCTTTTCTTTCTTTCTTTCTTTCTTTCTTCTTTCTCTTTCTTTCTTTCTTTCTCTTTTTCTCTTTCTCTCTTTCTCTTTTTCTCTTTCTCTCTTTCTTTCTCTTTCCTTTCTTTTCTTTTTCCTTCCTTCCTTCCTTCCTTCCTTCCTTCCTTTCTTCCTCTCTCTCCCCTTCCTTCTTTCCTTCCTTCCTTCCTTCCTTCCTTCCTTCCTTCCTTCCTTCCTTCCTTCCTTCCTTCCTTCCTTGCTTTCTCTCTCTCTTTCTTTCTTTGACTATCATGTACTGAGTGCCTACTATGTACTATTCTGTCAGGCCTTGAGTGTATAATATTATAGTAAACAGGCTGGGTGCGGTGACTCACGCCTGTAATCCCAGCACTTGGGAGGCAGAGGCAGATGGATCACTAGAGGCCAGGAGTTCAAGACCAGCCTGGCCAACATAGTGAAACCCTGTCCCTACTAAAAATACAAAAATTAGCCAGCGTGGTGGTACATACCATAGTCCCAGCTACTCAGGAGGCTGAGGCATGAGAATTGCTTGAACTCAGGAGGTAGAGGTTGCAGTGAGTCAAGATGGTGCCACTGCACTCCAGTCTGAGCTACAGAGTGAGACTTGGTTTCAAACAAACAAACAAAAAAAATAGAAAAAGAAAAAAAAAAAAAAGAAAAAAATTGGCCGGGTGCAGTGACTCATGCCTGTAGTCCCAGCACTTTGGGAGCCGAGGCGGGTGGATCAGGAGGTCAAGACATCGAGACCATCCTGGCCAACATGGTGAAACCCCGTCTCTACTAAAAATACAAAAAAATTAGCCGGGCGTGGTGGCGGGCACCTGTAGTCCCAGCTACTGGGGAGGCTGAGGCAGGAGAATCGCTTGAACCCAGGAGGTGGAGGTTAAAGTGAGCTGAGATCGCGCCATTGCACTTCAGCCTGGTGACAGAGCAAGACTCCATCTCGAAAATAATAATACTAATAATAATAATAAAAAAATAAAATTGTAAATAAAGTAGATATCTCTCCTACTACTGTGGAGCTTACAGTCCATAATGGCCTATAAAATTTAGCAAATTATATACCATGTATACCATGATATACAAATAATTATATCATCGTAAGTCATAACTTAGAAGCGAAGCAAAATTTCAGAGAGTGCTGCAGATACCACAATGAATGCATATTCAGGATACAGAGGAACCACAGAGAAGTAAAAAAAATTGAGATACTTGAAAAAAAATACTGCATCTCTTTAAACTTTAAAGATTTTCTGGATTTTTTGTTTTGTTTTGTTTGTTTGTTTGTTTGTTTGTTTTTGAGATGCAGTCTTGCACTGGTCCTGGAGTGCCGTGGTGCCACCTCATTTCACTTCAACCTCTGCCTTCCACGTTCAAGGAATTCTTCTGCCTCAGTCTCCTGAGTGGCTGGGACTGCAGGCACGCACCACCATTCGTGGCTACTTTCTTTTTTTTTTTTTTTTTGTATTTTTATTAGAGATGGGATTTCACCATATTGGCCAGTCTGGTCTTGAACTCCTGACCCGTGATCTGCCCGCCTCAGCCTCCCAAAGTGTTGGGATTACAAGCATGAGCCACCGCACCCGGCCAAGATTTTCTGTTTTATAAAATGAGGATATAAATAACAACTACCTCAGAGAGTTGTGGTGGTGAATGATTAACAAAATGTTAGCATAGTGCTTTCATATGGTAGAGGCTCAATTAATATTTAAGGAATAAATGAATGAGTAAACATTGGCTATTACTAACCTATTAATACATTATTTTGATTGGGAAGAGAAGAGAAATGAATCAGTGAGGGCTTCATAGAGGTAGTGATACTTTGACGGAATTAAATTGAATTAAAAATGTTGTATGTGTTTGTTAAGCAGATAAAAAGATAAATTTTTGAGCAGAAATGAAAAATACAGAAAAGCATGTAACACCTTGGTGCCTGTGCACACCGTTCTATTTGCCCGGAACATTGAGCCCTGGAGAGTAGGTTCATTAAAAGAGATGCCTGGAGAGGAGGGTGGGGCCTGGTCAGAGAGAGCCGGGTGGGCCTTAATGAGGACTTCATAAAGTCTGAGTGCCTGCTCTGCCACTCTCTATGTGTTATGCCTCATCATCAGTTAACCCTTTGAGCCTCAGTTTCTCTGTTTGTAAGACAGCTGGTTTTCTAGATGAACACCCAAATCTCATCCAGTACTAATAGTATGTGACTGTGTCAACTGATACTTATTAATTATTGGGAAGCACTTTGGAAATGATTTATGCTTAAAAGCCAGACAATCTCAAATCTGAATTTGCTAGCTCTGTGTGACTTTATTTGCTTAACCTCTCTAAGCCTCATTTTTTCCTCTGTAAAACTTGGGATAATAAATTCATGTTGCAGAGAAATGTTATAAGAATTGAAAATACTGTATATAAAAACCCCAGTATGGCACTTAAAACACAATTACTCAGTAAATGGTATTTATTATTATTAATGATATCTAAAGTATGTTTTTTAACCTGAAGAACTTACTGTCCAGCAAATTCATCATTCGTATTGTGCTCTTTCATTAGAATTTATGGATTTTCCACTGAATGTTTTGATATCTTCCTTATAATGATGAAGGCTAGGCTAGGCAACTGTCCAGAAACTTTTGGCATAGTACCACATGATGCTGATACTGAGGTGACATTATGTCCTTCAAGGTTCTCAGCAATTTACAACTATGCATGCTAGAAAAAAAAATCACGTAAAATAGAATTGTGTTGATGAGGTGGCATTCCCATAAGCTTGTATTTAGAGGTAAGGAAATGCTGAAAGATTTCCTCAGCAAAATTCTGCAAGAAGAACTGTATTCGAAATATTTAGCCAAGCTCTGTAAATCTCCCCTCACAGTTCCTTTGCAGCAACTCCAGAACTAGCAGTTTGGAGCAACTTGAGTGCAGAGGACTTTTTAGTCTAAGAAGTAGGGTTGCCCTAGGATGAAATCTTAGGCTCAGTTTATGCTCAGCCAGAAAGATCTGACAGCTTGTTTTAACTCAGCACCTGCTTCAACTTACTCCTCTTAGAAAGACAGCCCCTTACCAAGGAAGAATAAGACTTTCTTGTCTCTGGGAAATAGCAGCTGCCCCCCAGGTAAGGGAAACAGAAGAGAGCAAGTGATAACACAGAAGGAATTAAAATTGTAAGCATTCCTGTGGCGGATGTGAAGCCATTTGGTCAACACTCCTGGCACCCATATTGCTGGATGCTGACATAAGCAGAGCATTCTCTCTAGGGCAGGGCAAGGAGAGGCCAAGCACACAGAATGGGAAATAAAAGAACAAAAATGACAATATTTATTGCATACTCACCATGCTCACAATGTGTGAGACACTGTGCTGGGAAATGACATTAGTCATTTACTTTAATTTTCCCAATAACACTAAGAGTGATGTTATCTCCATTTCGAAGATGTAAATGGAACCTAAGAGTAATGCTTATGATCACACAACTGATAAGGGCAGAATGCATTTCACATGCAGGTGTGTATGAGTTCCTTATTCTCTCCACCTCATCTTGCAAAAATAAGACCTTTTGAAGTACCCTGGGAGGTAAAATACCCTATGGAGACCTCTATAAATCTCTAATTTAACAGAAATTTCCTTAAGGCATTGGGATGTTCTACATGGTTGGGAGTACTGGCGTTCCCCTGCAGAATCCTGGATTCCCCTAGCCTACTCTATTTTCTGGTCTCAGGAACCCTGAGTGAGTTGGGTCCCTGAAGATCCCTTCCCTCCTTTATTATGGTTAAGAACTATGTAGATCTGAAGCAGCTGGAGTTGATTCCCACAGCACTTAACACCAGAATAAGATGCTTGCTATGTAACTTGTAAATTGAATTCAAGTTTGCAACATTTGTGGTATTTGGGAACCACCTATTGTAAATTTAATATAAATACAAAATAAAAGTGCAGAGAGACACTGTCTATAGTACAACAGCATCATCTCACATTGCTGAGTGTGAATCTCATACAAACGTTCTATCTCCCTATGTATCCATCATGCCAAGAATCAAATCTGATACCACTTTCTTCATTGTCCATCCTCTTTTTCTGATATTATTTGATCTGTTACAAGTGTAGCCTCACCTGGTTTTATTCTCCTTCATTCTCTACTTTGTTCCATTCTTTTTGTTTCCTAAAGGCATCTAGATGTTTTGTAGTTATGTCAGAACTGTATGGAATCTTCGTAGTCACCTAGTACATTTTCCAAAGGAGAAACTGTACCCTAGAAAAGTTAAGAGAATTGCTCAAGGTCATTTCTGTCTGTGACAGAATTGGTCCATGTCCTTAAACTCGGAATTGAGTTTTCCTTTTACTGTTATAAGTTGCCCTCCCTCTCCTAGCCCTTCTGTGCTCATATGTAGAGTCATTATTGTCAGATAATTATGAGGCATGCAATTTATTGATAATCAAGTGTTGGACATTATACAAAAAGTTACATAAACCTATTTTTTTACTCAGAATTTAGACCAGTGATTCTCAAGGACAGACGGAGAGAGGAGAGCCCCTAGAAATTATTTTTTAATATTTTTCTTCCAACTTTGATTTTAGGCTCAGGTGGGTATACGTGCAGGTTTGTTACATGAGTAAATTGTATGTTCCTGGGGTTTGGTGTACAAATTACTTCATTTCCCTGGTAGTAATATAATATTCAATAGGTAGTTTTTCATTCCTCACCTTCTTCCCACCATCCACCTTCAAGTAAGCCCTGGTGCCTATTGTTCCCCTTTGTGTTCATGAGTACTCAATATTTAGCTCCCATTTATAAGTGACGACATGCAATATTTGATTTTCTGTTCCTGTGTTAATTTGCTTAGGATAATGACCTCCAGCTGCATCTACGTTGCTGCAAAGGACATAATTTCATTCTGTTTTATGGCTGCATAGTATTCCATGTTATCAATGTACACATTTTCTTTATCCATTCTACCATTGGTGGACACCTAGGTTGATTCCATGTCTTTGCTATTGTGAAAAGTGCTGCAAAGAACATACACGTGCATGTGTCGTTATAGTAGAATAATTTATATTCCTTCAGATATATACTCAGTAATGGGTTTGTTGGGTTGAATAGTAGTTCTTTTTTAAGTTCTTTGAGAAATTTCCAATCTGTTTTCCAAAGTGGCTGAACTAATTTGCACTCCCACTGAAGTGTATAAACATTCCCTTTTCTCAACAAGCTCACCAACATCTGTTATTTTTTGACTTTTTTTTTTTTTTTTTTTTTTTTTGAGACGGAGTCTCGCTCTTTCTGGAGCGAGAGTGCAGTGGCGCTATTCTCGGCTCACTGCAAGCTCCGCCTCCTGGGTTCACGCCATTCTCCTGCCTCAGCCTCCCGAGTAGCTGGGACTACAGGCACCCGCCTCCGCGCCCGGCTAATTTTTTGTATTTTCAGTAGAGACGGGGTTTCACCGTGTTAGCCAGGATGGTCTCGATCTCCTGACCTCATGATCCACCCACCTTGGCCTCCCTTTTTCACTCTTTAATAGTCATTCTGACTGGTGAGAAAGCACTTTGGAAGAGCAGAGAGGTACTTAAGTGTTGTTAAAGATTGGAAGTGATACTGGGATTTAGGGGAAGAGGGCCAGGGATGCTAGACACCCTGTGCATAGTGGTCCTGCCTCACAAATAATTGCCCCATGTACTGCGCAATTTTTAACATTCCACTAGGCAGTCATGAAGATTAACGAAATCTAAGCGTAAAATCAAACTCAATTTTACAAACAAGTTTTTTGCAAGGATTCAATAATTATTACATTTTCTGAGACTATAACTCCGTGAAAATCAAGGGACCATTATACTTTGTTCTGTTAGCAATTTTGTCAGTTGTTCCCCATTTTGGAAGACCACATCCTTAAAACATAATGCTGATTTTGGTATTGACACACCTCTTCTGCATCAATTTATGTGTATAGATTTCATCTGCAAATATGCAAGTAAAGAGATTTGAGACTCCTTTTAATAGATTTGGAACCAAATATTTTAATTTTTTGGTTCAAGTTTTATTTTATTTTTAATTGACAAATAATAATTGTATATATTTATGGGGTCCTATGTGATGTTTCAATACATGTATACATTGTGAAATAATTAAATCAGAGTAATTAACATGTCAGTCATCTCCAGCACTTATTATTTCTTTGTGGTCATGTGAGAAAAACATTTGAAATCTATTATTTTAACTATTTTAAAATATACAAAACATTATCATTAACCTTAGTCCCTAGTGGACAGAAAAGGAGTGATGTTGGTCAAAAGATCTAGAATCAAATATTTTAACTTGATAGAAACATAAAATACAGGGATCTCACCAAATTTCATTAATAAAGTTGTTTTTAAAATATTTTATTTGATTGCCATACCATACATTAATCTTTAAAGCACTTTAAAGCATAATAAGAAATCTATTTGTGCAAATTACCTGACATCATCAAGTCAGATAATAAACCTCTAGAGTTTTCTGTTTTTTCAGTATTACTCTGATATTGTGTCAAATCTCAAACTCAACTTGTATCAAAACTCCACTTTCCTATAAGCCCTTAGGTTTCAGAGTTTATATCTATCATTCCTCATTATCTATCAAAGGATAGAATTTTAGAGTGCTAGAAATCAAATATATGCCTTCACATGAGAAGGAATTCCAAACAGGAATAGGTAGGTAGGTAGATAAATAGATATATAGATAGACGGATAACTAGCTAGATGACTGTCTTACTGGCATGCCCTATTTTGACATTAAACATATCAGTAAAACGCAGTTTATCTGCAAGAATATGATACATTTTTAACTTACTCCTACCATCTGCAATTTTCCTTGTTAAATTACCTGTACTTCAACTACTAAAGTTATTTCTTCTGACGTTTTATCAAATACAAATGGTCTGCTATTACTTTTTCTAACACTAATTTTTAACCTAGAATTTATTATATATCTGCTGTTTTATTTTCCTGTGCCCTTTGTAAAATATGGTATCTGGTCTTTTTATTCCATTTAAATCCAAATTTATTCTTTATAAATATATGCAAGCATTTCACTACATCATTACATTGTCTGGCATAGTAGGACTCACAGATTGCCATATTTTCATTTTTGTAGCATCATTATTAAATTATATTTTTGTGCCAAGATTTATCTGCATTATGGCTGTGGAGAAGAGGAACTATGTGTTCAATGCCTATATGTCTTGCAGGATAACCTGCAATATGTTTTCAACACATTATTTTAATATAAACTACTTTATTTTTATTTCTTCTGTTACTTTGGTAAAGGCACTACATTTTAAAAAATATGTGTAGTCAGTTGTATCATCTATGAATTTTATTTCAGATGAAAAAAGGAGGACATTACAAAACATCGTCAAATGGAAAGGTTGAATCTGATGGAATTGAGCCATTAGTTGAGATATTCAATATTGTTTTGTGTACCATTATATCTGTGTGTTTAGCTTGCCTTCCAACTAGTCCAGGAGTCACCAAACTACAGCTACAGGCCAAATCCAGCCTGATACTTCGTTTTGTGTAGCTCCAGAGCTAAGAATTATTTTTAATATTGAAGAAAATCAAAAGAATAATATTTCAGACATGAAAATCATGAGTAATTCCAATTATGCTATCTATAAATAAATTTTATTAGAACACAGCTGTGCTTATTTCTTTACATATTGTCTGTAGCTGTTTTTGTGCTGCAATGGCAGAGCTGAATAGTTGTGATAGAAACTGTAAGGCTAGAACGTCAGAAAAATATTTATTATCCAACCTGTTAAAGAAACAAGTTTGCTGACCTCTGCACTAGGTTATCGGCTTTCTATTTCCCACTTGATGGAATGTCCCTGTCTGCCCAACAAAGCCTATCCATTTTTTAAAAAAAATCTGGATTAAGCACATCTTCCTCTTTAATCCTTTCATTTGAGCTCTCAAAATTGCTATTTAACATGGGATCCTGCAAAATTAGAGTATTGCCTTACATCGTGGTTAGTTTCCTTCTCAGTCTCCCTGATTAGAGAGTGTGAGATTCCTCATATCCCCAGAATAGAGCCTAACTCACAGTAGCCTAGCTGTTCAATCTTGTGGCCTCTTTGTGACAATTCATATAGCATCATTATTAAATTATGATTTGGGGCCAAGACTTACCTGCATTTATAGCTGTAGAGAAGAGGAACTATGTGTTCAATGCCTGTATGTCTTGCAGGATAACCTGCACAATTCATCACTTTTTACCATAGTTATAGATAAGTATTGACACTCTTCAATATGTTTCTGCTCCATTAACCTGGATTTGCTTAGAGCACGACCTGTCTTATTTACCCGTTTCCCTAGTGCTTAGCACATAACAGTAAGTGAATAAAATGTTCTTGATTTCTGAATGAATATTAATACAGGGCCTTGTATATAAAGGCACTCAATCAGTTTGAATTTATTATTATTACTAATTATGCAGGTGTCTTAAGATCAAGAATGACACCTTCTATTCCCACAGTAGCTCAACTTAATAACAAGCATAGTGTTTTAAGTTTACACAGATTTACTGTTTTGTTTCCTTTGTTTATTTGTTTTGTTTTTAGTTTAACTCAGATTCTTATTCAATTCTGTGGTGCTATTAAAATATTGGAATCACTGGTTAGAAATTAGATTCCATATTCAAGTAGGTCATACTATTTCAGTGATGAAAGGTAGAGTACTATAGTTTGAGAGGAAATCGGACAAAAATTTTGATCTTACACAGTATCATAGTTTAACTGAAGAGTCACTTGTTCTCTGTAAGGTTGAAATAATGTCACGAAATACATTTTATAATTAGTTTCTGTATACTCTGTTGTAGACTACATGACCTTTTTCTTCATCATTTTCATCATTAAATATAAGTGCTTGGAGTACAGTAGTTAGCACCGCTGCATAAAAAATCTATGATTGAACACATTTGCATTTTATTCTGACAGGCTGCACTATTCAGTTAGCAGTCAATGTTGACTGTTAGAGTTATGGTTATTATAGTTAGTTATCCATGACGTTCATTGTCCAAAGCTCAGTTTATATACTAGTTCTAAAGTTGATTATGTTTACACACTGATTTTTCATTTCTCTACTCTATTTTACTCAATCTCTATAATACTTGTTATCATACTTAATTACAATTTTTAAAATTATGTTTCCAATTTCAAGTATTGTTTTGTTTTATTTTATTTTTTGAGACAGAGTCTCACTCTGTCACCCAGGCTGGAGTGCAGTGGTGCAATCTCAGCTCTGCCCTCCCAGGTTCAAGCATTTCTCCTGCCTCAGCCTTGTGAGTACCTGGAACTACAGGCACATGCCACCATGGCAGGCTAGTGTGTGTGTGTGTGTGCGTGTGTGTGTATTTTTTTTGTTTGTTTTTGGAGTAGAGACAGGTTTTGACCATGTTGGCCAAGCCGGTTTAGAACTCCCGACCTCAAGTGATCCACCTTCCTTGGTGTCCCAAAGTGCTGGGATTTCAAGCATGATCCACCATGCCTGGCCCAAGTTTTATTTTTTAATAAAATAAAAACTAGTAGTTATTCATAAATCCTTTTAGTTTAAAACTGAGTACTTTAGCTACTTAAAAAACAATTTGTATTATTTAGTTTTGGATTAAAATATAATACAAGCTTATGGTAAAAAAATAGTATGAATTAAATATTTTTAAAAAATTAAAACTCACCTGTAATTCCACCTAGAATTAACTACAGTTAATGTAGTAACACCTTTTTAGTCCTTTTATCTGTCTCTGTATATGTATCTTCAGTGAAAGATACATACTTTTATTGACACGTGCTCACAGATCTAGCTCAACTTGAGTCTCATTTATATATGTCTGTTAAGTGAGAAGTTAAGAATATAAAACCTTACTGCTTTTTAAAAATTAACATCATATTGTGAACATTTTTCTAAGTTAGCAAAATATTGTTCTTGTTGACATCATTTTTTAAAATTATACTTCTGGGATACATGTGCAGAACGTGCAGTTTTGTTACATAGGTATACACGTGCCATGGTGGTTTGCTGCACCCATCAACCCATCATCTACATTAGCTATTCCTCTTAATGCTATCCCTCCCCTAGCCTCTCAACCCCATTGGGCCTCAGTGTGTGATGTTCCCCTCCCTGTGTCCATGTGTTCTCATTGTTCAACTCCCACTTATGAGTGAGAACATGTGGTGTTGAGTTTTCTTTTCCTGTGTTAGTTTTCTGAGAATGATGGTTTCCAGCTTCATCCATGTCTCTGCAAAGGATGTGAACTCATCCTTTTTTATGGCTGCATAGTATTCCCTGGTATATGTGTGCCACATTTTCTTTATCCAGTCTATCATTGATGGGCATTTGGGTTGGTTCCAAGTCTTTGCTATTGTGAATAGTGTTGCAGTAAACATATGTGTGCATGTATCTTTATAGTAGAATGATCTATAATCCTTTGGGTATATACCCAGTAATGGGATTGCTGGGTCAAATGGTATTTCTGGTTCTAGATCCTTGAGGAATTGCCATGCTATCTTCCAAAATGGTTGTACTAATTTACACTCCCACCAACAGTGTAAAAGTGTTCCTATTTCTCCACATCCTCTCCAGCATCTGTTGTTTCCTGACTGTTTTTTTTTTGTTTTGTTTTTGTTTTTAGTCCCGCTCTGTCACCCAGGCTGGAGTGCAGTGGCGTGATCTCAGCTCACTGCAAGCTCCGCCTCTTGGGTTCACGCCCTTCTCCTGCCTGAGCCTCCCGAGTAGCTGGGACTGCAGGGGCCTGCCACCAGGCCCAGCTAATTTTTTTTTGTATTTCTAGTAGAGACGGGGTTTCACCGTGTTAGCCAGGATGGTCTTGATCTCCTGACCTTGTGATCCGCCCACCACGGCCTCCCAAAGTGTTGGGATTACTGGCGTGAGCCACCGCACCGGCCTGTTTCCTGACTTTTTAATGATCGCCATTCTAACTGGCATGAGATGGTATCTCATTGTGGTTTTGATTTGCACTTCTCTAATGACCAGTGATGATGAGCTTTTTTCATGTTTGTTGGCTGCTTGTTGACATCTTTTTAATGACTGCCAAATATTCTTTTTCTACCAAAACCCATAATGTTGGGCATGTAGGTTATCTTTCTTTAAGTTAATATAAACAATAGTGAAGTAAACCTTGGTGTACTAGAACTTTTGACCACACTTCTCGTGAGGATATATTTTTAGAAAAAAGCAATTATTGAGTTAAAGGGTGTGAATTTTTTAAGGTTCATAATATTTACGTAGTCATTCAGTCAATACTCATTCACCAATTCATTATTAAAGAGTTAACACAAGACAAAACACTAGGTTAATCAATGGGGATATACTGGAAAATAAGACAGACTGATTATTGGCCCATGGAGCTTAGAGTTAATTGCCAAATTGCTTCTAAAATTATTTGCTTTACCAATTTATGATTCCCCCATTCGAAGAGTGTATGAATATGTCTTTCTGCCTGCACTCTTGAGTTTTTGTCTTTGTAAAATCCTTTATTAATTTGATAGGTTAAAAATTGAAGAATATTGCTATAGTAATTTGCTTTTATTTGGTAATGAAAATGAGTACCTTTCCTATAATTGTATCCTCTTATGATGCTCTTATGATGTCTTCTATAATACCTACCACAATAGATTACTATATCCAGTTGGCAATTTAAAACATGCTTAATTTTTTGACTGGAAGGAAGGAAGGAATGAAGGAAGGAAGGAAGAAAAGAAGGAAGGAGGGAAGGAAGGAAATAAATACAAATAGGAAAGTAGTTCCTGTTTAAAATTCCTAGTAAGATAAATTTCCACCTATCCTAAATATAGCAGGGTCTTCTTAACCATCGCCATGAGTGATCTATGCACCTGTCTTTCTTGTCACTGAAACCCCTTTCCTTGTGTCTGTTCTCTGGAAGGAAAAGAGCTGAATGTTCTTTTTTTTCACCCTGATATAGGTGAGCAAGATTGAATTGAGTGACATATGAAAAAATAATTCATGCAACAGACAGAAGTAGACAGGCTATCTGCCTCTATCTGTAGACAGTTTGCTGAAGAGTGCAATACGGACATTAAATTGACAGTAAGAGAGCTTGAAGAGGAAAAACAATGTGACTGATCAGATGGGAAAGGGGAATATCATGGAAATTTCCTATTTTAGTATGTTTACATAGGGATATGAATTTTATGAACTTTGAATATAGACATTTAAAGATAAGTTTGAGTCTACGTGTCTTAAAATGTAGGCAGCATCCACCTAAAATCAAAACCATTATATGGTTTTGATTGTATAACATTTTATCTGTTACAAACACGTTATTCTTATACTGCTGATTCTAATATTTAGAATAAAACTTACAGATGCAACAACTCTCTTGACTCTTCTCGTCAAAGCTGGGCACCTTCTAGTTGTTCCAAGGAAAAGTGAAAACAGCATACCTGCAGCATGACCGCAGTCTGGTTTCTAGTAGAAGAAACATTATTTTCAAAGGACCGAGTGGAATGATAACAGTTAAATAGGTTAAGGACTGTAAGCACGTTGAGGAAAGAGATTCTGTTGAGTTTACAAAACAATCCAACATAATTGGGAGTTCCCTATGGACTTGTTTTTCCAATAACTAAATCAAATGCAAGTATAACAATATAACAATTGACTTTAAGATTCCTACCACTCTTTGCAGTTCACTCAGAGCCTTCAGTCTATTTTCATCATTCTGCTTCTTTCTTACTCTGCGTTGCACTCAAACCTGTTTTACAATTCATTTAGTGTGCCAAGTCAGAAATCAGGAAGCCATCACCAGATCCATTACATTTCTATTCCTAGGGCTCTCATGAATTAGTCGATCTCTAATTGATATAGAATTATATCCAGAGTGTTTCAAATATTTTCCCTTTTTACATTTCTGCTCTCCATTCTTGAGTTTTGATGTGTTATAATTCCCATAAACTGTTTGCAATAACCTGTAGCCTCCTAGATCTCTTCAATCCATTATGAATATTGCTGCCAAATTTATCTTAACACTCGGTTCTATTTGTATGACTTACTGATTTAAATGATTTAACAACTTCAAATCATTTAAAGAAGTGCTTCACTTTAAGCGTAATCTGACTTACACTTATGTATTTATGGAAATGTTAATGAGTGGTCTATGTTGGATTAAACATGTTTTAAGCAGTTCTCTATTTTTTATCCTAGGATTTTTCAAAGCTCTTGGGGGCTTATATCTCCAAGAGACTGGTAAAATATGTGGAACATTTCTTAAATGTGTGTGATAATTAAATCCCTTTTTCATGAACTTTTATTTATGACCATCTCATGGAAAACAGATTGCCAACCACTAGTTTACAAAATAAAACTGGATTCCCTAGCAGAGCATTCAAGGTTGTCTTCAATTTTGCCCCAATCTGCATTTCCCGCTCTATCTCCAACCACTACTATTGTGTTCTGGTCACACCCAACTGTTCGCTGTTCTCTGATTCCCTGAAGCCACCTTGCAGTCTCCAGCCAAATCTTTGCTCATGCTTTTCTCTCTCTCTCTCTCTGTAATGACTCTCTCTATTTCTGTGTTGGATAAAATCTTTCTCATCATTCAAGGATCATTTCTAATGTTATCTTATTTGAGGGCTTCATTTCTCTGTGCTCCCACCAAATGTAGAAAATACCCCACTTTACACTTAGCATTGCAGTTACTTACAGGTCTGTTTCAACTATCATATTAGAAGCTTTGTGAGAAGACAAAGTATACCTTATTTATTTCTGTAACTTTATTGCCAGGATAGGACCTGAAAATGTTTATGAGTGATTGAAAGGATGGTATCTTTAAAAATTGGTAGAGATGGAACAGTGTTATATTTGGCAAGGCAGGGTCGCAAGGGACTTCTTTAGGTAATATTGTGATTAGGTCTCTGAACTTTACATTCTGTCCTTTTGAAAGCCCAGACAATCATTCTAAGTGTCCAGGGAGATTTGAGGCCAAGAAACTGACTCAGACTAGTTAAAATATACCTTATATCAAGGTATGCAAAAGTCACTGATTTGCATGAAACATAGAATTGTCACATGAATGGAAACACCCATGTTCAATAAAATTCATTGGTTTATTCATATGCAAACATATTGATAATAGATAGTATACCAAGAATCCCTGTTCTAGGAACTTGAAAACATAGCAATAAATACAACAGGCATTGTAGTAGAGAAATATGTAAAGTTAACAAGTAGACAAATAAGATTACTTCAGATAGGGGTGTGCTATTAAAAATTAAATTATGGTAATGTGATATGGAGGATAGGCTGGAGAGGTGCTTCTTTGGATAGACATTAAAGTAAGGAAAGTATTAATGAGGAGACAATTGAGTTCCTACTTGAGAGATGAAAGGTGAAAAGGGGGCAACCTTATGACAATTCTTGGGTGGTGTTACAGATAAAAGACTAGCATACGCAAGGACCTCAGGGTTGGAAAAAGTTTGACAAGTTATTGTAATAGAAGAAGGCTAGTGTGGACAAGAGAAAGTGTCAAGAAGGCTGAGAATAGAATTTGGAGGGTTAGGTAAGGCTGGGTCAGGTAGACTGGGGGCATGGAAGGAAGTCGGCATTTTACTCAAAGTTCAGCAAAAAGCCATTGGACTCCTTTAAACAAAGGCATGAGATGATGTAATGTACACAGTGATAATGAGTTTGAGGGGAGGGGCAAGAATGGAAGAAGGGAGACTAGTTAGAATGATATTTTGCAGTACTTGTAACCGAGAGATAATGATGGCTGGACTCAGGTGGCAGCAATGGGGATGGGGATCTATTATAGAGACTGAGGATATATTTTGTATGTAGAACAAAAAGGATGGATTAAATAGTGTGGATTCCTGAGGCAGAATATGACAGTGAGAAGATAAGAAAAATAAAGGAAGCCAAAAATAACTTCCAGGTATTATATATCTCTTCTTGGAGTTAAAACATCTTCAGAAAATTTTAATTGCAGAAACGTTTGAACTCCAACATTCTGATTCCTTCTCATCTAGTAAGTTCCTAGATTTCTAGACAATACTCGCCTCTCTCGCTACCCTTGTTCTTTTCTTTTATTCTTAACCCTTAACCTCCTCCCAAACTTCTGATTATTCAATTTTTCTTCAGACAGGCTAATATATTCATCAATCATGCTGGTCTAGGTTTTTTTTTTTTTTTTTTTTTTTCAGTTCTTTGAGGTTACCTCACATGGGTGAGTATTGATCTTACGAAGTCAATTATAATTTACCACATTTTAAGTTGGAAATTGGGAGAGTATCTTAAGGCCCCAGATACTGACCACAGGCTGTAGATCATCCCTACCTGATATCTGCTATTGACCCTTTCCCCCCTCTTTAGGTCTTGACCTCTTTCTCTAATACTTTCCTGAAAGGTATTTGGAATATCTTATTTAAATACAGTGGATGATGAATATCCCAGATTCCTTTGGAAAGTTGCTAGAAAGAATTTGTGGGGAATGCTGAGAAGGAAATCATCAATTGACCCTACTGAAAAAATATTTTAGCTTTTTTGAGCATATTATTTCCTCTCTCTCTCTCTCTCTCTCTCTCTCTCAAGTTGAAATATGAAATCGTAAGTACAGCTGGGCATGGTAATCCCAGTGACTCAGGAGGGTAAGGTGAGAGGCTTGCTTGAGGCCAGTAGTTGGAGACCAGCCTGTGTAACGTAGTGGGACCCCATCTCTACAAAAAGTAAAATAACATAGCCAGGCGTGGTGGTATACACCTGTAGTTCCAGCTACTCTGGAGGCTTATGCAGGCAAATCCCTTGAGCCCAGGAGTTCGAGGCTGCAGTGAGCCGTGATTGCACCACCACTGCACCCCAGCTTAGGTTACAGGCAAGACCCCAACTCAAAGAGAGAAAAAAATCATAAGTAAATCTCTGGAAAACATCTATTGGGTTCATTAAAAACTGCTCCAAATGTGAAGGAGAAACAGGGTAAGAGATTGAGAACATTTACAGTGGAATCCTGTCTGTTTCTCACAATTAAGTTTCAAGTAACAAAATCATATCACAGGCCTGTGTCTGTTGTTTATTCTAAGTATTTTATTTGAAGAGTCGATATTGATTATTTTAATTAAATTCTAAGAGGAATTTTGAAAAAAAAAAGCCAAACATTTTTCTAAGATTCATTCTTCCTTTAAACTTCAGTTTGATTTTAAGATAGGAATAAACAAGTTGTGTTTTCAGGAATACGTTTCAGCCACTGGGAACAGATATTCTCTTTGCATGTTCCAGACCAATTGACTAAACTGATGTAGAAATTGATAAACCACATTTTGTCATTATCTGAAAATGTCCTCTCATCATGAGATATCTTTATCCAGAGTGGCAGTAGCTTGGCATAATATCCATTATCACATCACTAAAATTACTGTATCATAGAATACCATTATAGTGGCCTTGACAGAGTGCATAGTCTTCTGAACAGATTCTTGTTTCAGTTCTATAAACTGTGTATTACAAGGGTCGTGGTTTAATTCAAAGATCAGCAGAAATATTATAGTGGCAGATTATATCAAGTGATCTGACTCCCCCAACGTGAATTCATGTTTGAATTTCACAATTCAGAAGAAAATGAGTGAGTGTGTTGAAATGAAAGGCACAGAACTAGAAACCAGGATTCTAGTTTCTGTACTACTCTGGACCCTGAATCACACTAGTGAACTCTCAGAATCTTAGTGTCTACATCTCAACTATAAAATGAGGAAGTTCAAGTAGATAAAAAAAATGATTAATGTTTCACTGTGTCAGCTCTGGTTGATTCCTGGTGATTGTGTGGATTATGGTGCTCAGAAGAATGACAAGACTTCATCAAGGCCCCCCAGAAGAGAATATAGTGAAAATTAGTATAGCCATGAATAAGAAAGGAAAAAGTGGCAGCCTGGATGCATAGTTTCTTTTATAGCCCTGGCATTTAATAATGCCATGTGCTTTATGTGACTGCTTTATGTTACTATTATAATTATACTAACAACTACCATCTCTTAAGCATTTCTCGTGTACTATTAATATTATTTTAACATAACCTCCAAAATGACATAGGGAGATAGGTCATCTCTTCCTCATTTTATAGATGAGCAAGTAGACTTTTAGAAGCAAAGTAACTTACCTTAATTTATACCATGAGCAAGGAACTGATTTGTAATCGGAGCTCAGGTTCTGAGTCCAAAGAGTCACTACTTTCATACTAATTCTATGCAAGCCTGCATTCATTGACGAAAATGATCAGAAAACTATACTTATTTAGGTAATTATATAGCTCAAAAATTAATTATTGCTGATGGGTTTTCTGGAAATTTAATAGATTTAATAATGAAGTAAAAACAATATAGTTTTCAAAATAATTCACTTACACCTCTGAAAGTTCTATTTAAAGTTTCTTTTACCTTTTGAGACTTCATCATATTTTATTGGGGTAAATGTGTCAAATTCTGAAATAAATAAAATATTTTTGACCTCCTTTGAAATTTGGAAGACAACAGGATATAATTTAGGCATACTCCACCCTTACCTCAAGCTCAGAGCCCAGTGTGGCTGCTGCAGTTCTATCCAAAGGACAGATTGGTTACCTACCTAACACAGAAGATAACATTCATTAAGTCCTTAATAAATTATTGCTGAATAAAAAATATGGTGTTATATTCCTAAATTTTATCTCTTATAGAGAGCAAGAGATGTTCTTTATTTTTATTTATTTAATTTTTTTGAGACAGAGTCTCGGTCTGTCACCCAGGCTGCGATCTCAGCTCACTGCAACCTTCACTTCCGAGGTTCAAGCGATTCTCCTGCCTCAGCCTCTGGGATAGCTGGGATTACAGGCATGCGCCAACACACCCGGCTAATTTTTGTATTTTTAGTAGAGACGGGGTTTCACCATGTTGGTCAGGCTGGTCTCGAACTCCTGACCTCAGATGATCCACCCGCCTTGGCCTCCCAAAGTGCTGGGATTACAGGTGTGAGCCACTGCACCTGGCCAAGAGGTATTCTTTAAAAAGCTAGCTCAATTTCCCCATTTTTACTTATGCATAATAACTTTAAGATATTACTTAATAACTTTAAGATAATAAACTCATACAACTCAATAAATTAAAAACAGAGTGGTTGTTTATCAAGAAGGACCTAGGTTAGAATATGGAGAGTTAGGCCAACAGCTGCAATTTCCAGTCTTGCTCTGTATCTTCTAGAACTTGCCTCCTATTATGTTACAGTGTTACTAGCTAAATGGTGTACTGTATTATCTTTCATGAACCTTTATACCCTAGTCTGTTATATGGCTGCTATTACATGCAGATTCTTTTTCTGGCAGTGGCGATGCGTGGTCCAGGGAGGGAAGGAAAGATAGCATTAGACAGGAGGTTCATGTCCCCATTTTGTTTTTTTCTGCAGAACATCTAGTTATTGCCTAATTGGGGAAATTTAGCTTGCCTTTTAGACAATGTTTTTTAAATTAGGTGTGATTATTTCTGATGAGTTCTAGATTGTCCATATAATCATCTCCTCACTTCAGCAATGGCTTAGTTTAAGAGAATAATTCTTACTGGAACTCTCATTATATGAAGTTTTTACCCATCTGAGCCTTTATGATATCTTTATTTTTATTTATTTATTTTTTGAGACAGAGTCTCACTGTTGTCACCCAGGCTGGAGTGCAATGGTGTGATCTTGGCTCATTGCAACCTCCGCATCCCAGGTTCCAGCAATTCTCCTACCTCAGCCTCCCGAGTAGCTGATATTACAGGTGCCTGCCACCATGCACGGCTAATTTTTGTATTTTTAGTAGAGACAGGGTTTCACCATGTTGGCTAGGCTGGTCTCAAACTCCTGAGCTCAGGTGATCCATCCACCTCGGCCTCCCAAAGTGCTGGGATTACAGGCGTGAGCCACCGTGCCCAGCCTATGATATCTTTAAATTGTGATTGAAAAGTAGGGTGTGATGACCTTTTGTCTTATATTTCATGGAATCTAAAAAAAAAACATTGAGATAAAAAATGAATCAATGACTAAATCTACTTGCAAAGATCTTGCCTGGACTATTAGAACTGCCTTTTAACTGGCTTTTTGCCTCCAATGCACCACAAAATCTATCCACCTAAAGCTGCCAGAATATTTCCAACACGCACCCGCCCCTGCACCTCCCCCCTTCCCCGAGACACACACACACACTGCCTTGTCATTCTGCTTAAGATCCTTCATTGGCTCCACGTTGCTTTCAGATACAGTCCAAATTCCTTAGTGTGACAGAGAAACCCCTATAACCTACTCACTGACCAACTTTAAACCTTAAACCAAGCTTGTCCAACCTACAGCCTGTCTGCCCAATACAAATTTGTAAACTTTCTTAAAACATTATGAGATTTTTTGCAATTTTTTTTTTGTTTTTTAGCTCATTAGCTATTGTTAATTTTAGTGTATTTTATGTGTGGTCCAAGATAATTCTTCTTCTTCCAATGTGGCCCAGGGAAGCCAAGGATTGGACCCCCCTGCCTTTACATCTAATTTATCTCCCTTCCCACTTCCCAAGTACTTTATTCTTCTGAAAAATAAGAAGTACCACCTTTTGGATATACTATGTAATTTCTTGCATCTAAACTGTCATTCTCTATCAAGTTTGACAAGGCTTAATAGAGTCTTTTTTATGTTAAGGTCAAACCCAGATAAGATATAGGTGCCAGATTCTGATAGAGATTATAAAAATCAGAACTACTACTGATAAAAAGCTAGCTTGGAAGAATTGGCTATGGTAGGCAGCCAAAGGGCTTGCTAACATACCCCTGAACTCAATTTACCCTTCAAATTATCAGTTTCTCTTGCAGAGGCATAGCTTCTCCTAGCTAACCTTATCTTATAGTGAAAAGAGAATGCTAGGCTCTAGCAGGCAGGCTGACTCCCAAGAGGCAGGGGTGAGCTGAGCTTTCCTAGTCCCATTTTTCAAACTTACCTAGCATAAAACTTCCGTCTTCTGGGGATGGGGAAAGAGGTCCAGAGAATTAGCCTGGAGAAGTCTCTCCACTGGTAACTATAGGCATGAGGTGAGAATAACTTACCACATATGTCGTTACTCTGAGCCTGGAAAATCATTTCCTCTCTTGTCTCTCTGCCAAATTCCTGCCGCCTCTGCAAATCCAGCTTCAGTGACATTTCTTTTTGTCTGTAGCTTTCCTTGGTCTACTTTTTCCCCACCTCGCCTAGACTTCCAACCAATATGGCCATGTTATTTTTCATCACACTCTATAGTCATTCCATCATGATGTCAATTTAGTGAAATGATTAGCTATTGTAGTCTGTGAAATCCTTAAAGGCAGGGCAGTATTATGTGTCACCAATACCTAAGACAAAGTTCAGAACCTGTAAGCATTTGATAAATAGAGGGGGTGTTTTCCAAAATACTTAAAAGAAACTATTGAAGATAACCTACTTTGATGATTGCCTACTAAATGACAGGAGCTGGGCTGGAAATTTATTCATATTAACTTGTCTAACCTACACAACAGCTGTGTGAGACTGAAGATATTAGTTCCATTTTACAGGGGAAGAAATAGGTTTATAGAAAAACTTTGCCTAATTAGCTAATTATTTGTGCTACCAATATTTAATAATAAATTGACTTATTTTTACATGAACCCTTGCACCTCTCTGATCTTTGGGTCATCTGTCAGCTGGAATTACTTTTGTTTTTCTGCATATAAATCAAACGGAGATAAAGGTCATTGCATGAGGAGAAAAACTCATGCTCTAATGTGTTTTTGCTTTATTTAATAAGTTTATATAAAATGGGTAAGGGAGAATATAAATTTAGAGATTAGGACTTTAATACTGACTTTTTCATGTTTTCAATGAGGGGATATATGCTCCATATTGTTTATAATACATAATGTAAATTATACTACTCATTAATGATAACTCAGAAGGTAGGGTGCTGTCGGTTGAGATAGTTAGGATTTGCGCATTGCCCATTTAGTCTAACTTGGCAATATTCTTTCTTGTCTACCTAACCTTATTAATTCTGTTTTATTTTAACCATAACTTCTCACCTCGTACCTGATTGGATTTATTTCTTTTATATATCTAAGCTCACTTAGCTAGCCTTCAATTGTTTTGGTCAATGGTAAGTTATATGTAATAAAAACTGCCTCATCTTTAGAATACACAGGGTAAATTATAAAAAGTTATGAGATTCCTAGATAATTTACTGAATTGGTTACTAACAAATTTAAAAAGTACTAATTTTGAAACAATAGTAGCTAACATGTACGGAATGTATAATGTATGCCAAATAATCCTTTTAATTGCTAGATGTGCATTTTTTTTCTAGACGTCTTCACAAAAATGTAGGGGTTACTTTTCTTCCCCATTTTTAGACGAGACAATAAAACTTCAGAGAGAGTTTAAGCAACTTACTCATAGCAACACTGAGTGAGTTTAGCATTAGAATTCAAATCTTGGATGACTCACATTAAAACCTTGCTTTTTAAAACAATGTACTACCAAAAGAACAATTTTCACTTTCTGGGAGCTGATCACTGTCTCTGGAGATGGACAAAATTGAATTTAATTCTATCTCTACAAATAGCAAGCTTTAAGATCCTAGTTATGTTACTCAATATCTCTACCACTTCCTTTTCTCACCTCTTAGATGGGTACAATGCCTATATCACAGGGTTACTTTATTAAAAGACCTAGTACATGAAGAATTTAGTGCCGTACCTGGTACTTGGTGGATATTCAATCAATGTTAAATCATTTTCGCTCACACACAAAAACTCATTTCTGTGTTTCCAAAAATGTTTTCACATTTTCTATTTGAGTCTCAGAAGAACCCTGCAGTAAGAGGGATTATTATCCCTGTTTCTCGGTAGAGCAAATAAAGGCTCAGAAAAACCAAGAGGCTTTCTTTTGGTCATACACACCTCATAAGCAACAGAGCAAGGACTTCACATTTCTCACTTCTTTTCATTATAGCATGTATGCCTCCTGGAAAAACATGTAAAGTGAAGGCAGAAAGCAGAGGATGTCAATGAAATCTAAAAGGCGCCTATATGAAAAAATTATTTTACAAAAACTTCTGCTCAATCTTCTATCCCTCCTGTCCCTGAGAGGCAATAATATAGAATGAAGTAAGGTTGCATTCCATTAGAAATATTGTTGCCTTTGCTAAGTGAAGACCATGATCTGAGTTGACATCTGATCATATTTACTTATTTCAGCGCTATAGATACTCAGCCTTTACCGAGGACTGCTTTGTAATAGGCTAGAGGCTACATTGGGTAATACCAGAATGAGCTAACTTAGTTGTTGGGAGTGATCTTGTTGGTCTTTGTTAATGAAATCTGCAAGCCCCCTATGTAATGCATTACTATATTATGGATCTGGTTACTACTTTGAGGGGTCTGACCATCCAGAAAATGGTACTTTCAAACAAGTTTTCTTTCTCTGATCATCACACAGTATCCTAAAATACTTTGCACGCATAGGTTGAAAGTAGAGATAGTCAAAGCAATCTGCTCATCATCTTGCAGTTTGCATTTAGTCTTTCAGAACTATTTCTCCCACTTCTGCCTTGTTTATGAACAGAGTGAGACAGTCATGCCTGGGTGGATCATCTCCCATATTTGCCTAGGAATCCTCTCTTTCTGTACTGGGCTTCAGGAGGTTAGACTGTGGCTTTAAAGGTTTTCCTGTGAGTCAGAATCTTAGGGTAAAGTCTCACTTATTTAGAAGAACTTGCTTGTAACCCTATCTCTAGACCTAAATGAATTACCTTTCCTCATACTAAGAGAGTGAGTCATGTCTCATTTCCGCCATGAGCTGAGATGCAGAGGCCATTTTTCTCTCTGCAGTTCAAAAGGCTTAAATTGCAATTATTTTTTGATCCCTCACTGTCAGTGCTACAATGAAGTTTTTCTGTATTAAAAAACATAGGTCAATGAAGGCCAAGGTTTGGCTGATTCTTGTAATTTTTCTAATTTCCTCACAAAAGCTTGGGCCGATATTTTTTAATTCCAAGTTTGTGGCTTTATCACAGAAGCATTGTTCGTTAATGACTGTGCTGTTTCCCATTTTTGAAAGAGAAATTTTTTTTGTTACATTTGAAAGAACTTAAACATGAGGAACTTAAGGATTAACGTTTTAATTCGATATAATGATTAGAAACTCTTCATCACGGCAGTTTTCCTTTCATTATAAAAGGAAGTTGACAGTTTCTGTTCAATTAGTGTTCATTGAAATGTTTTTAAATGAAATTATTGCTGAGTAAAGGACTCCAAAAGAATATGACGTGATTAAGGGCCTTGCTTTTCGACTTTTTTATGAAGAGATTACTGATGAAAAAAGAATTCTTGCAAAGTTCACAGAACATATTTCTGTGCATGAGCAATATTTAAGTCTCAGTTCATTATAAAAGCAAATGTCACAAAAGCTTCTCCCCACTATAAATGTTTGTGATCCCTATATTAACTGACTTTTAATTATGTCAACATAGTTCAATGAAACAAAATTTGCAAGGCCTATTTTGGTGGAATCCATTATCTGCGACTATGGTGCTTTGGAAGAGTTTAGATATCACTGTCTTGACTTCATAGTATAATTTCAAATGTTTTATTTAGTTTCATTTAGGGGTTTTTCTATTGATACATTAGCATTCTCTATGCAATTTCATTTGGGGGTAAATAGACCTAGCTCTCATGAGCACTGGAGGTCAATGCTTTTAATGACTCTGAGATTTAGTTACACATCTTATTCTATCTTAGAACTACTTGGTACTTGCAAATAAATTCTAGCTGAACTCCCTGAATCTAAATACTTACCTCTTAAGTCTTTTAACAAATAACTGCAAAATATCTTTTCAGTCATAGGTATTCCATCTTTATAGCTTCTTATTACCTAAAGTATCAAATAGAAATCTATTATCACCCTCATCTTGGAGGCCTTCTATTCTTTTCCCTTCCTGATAGCATTAATAAAATAATAATACTATTGACAATAGCTAACATTTATTTATTAATCTTTATTTCGTACTTTCTTATACTCTAAGAAATATTTAAGTGTAAGTATTCATTTAATCCTTACAATAATCCTAGGAAATTAATATTATTATTATTAATTATTATTCATAATTTATGAGAGAGAAAACTAAAGCTTGGTGATATTAACTAAATTTTCCAAATGTACATTGTAAATAGTTAATGGATTGTTAATTATTTAATATCATATATCAATTTAGTGAAGTGATTAGCTAGCCAGACTCATCTACCTTCCCTCAGAAATATTTTTAATTAATTATTATTGTTCCACTGCCTACAAGCTTTACTAGAATCAAGGACTGCCTCTCTCCTCTTTCCATACTGATTTTTTAATCCAAACTCCATTTCTTTGCTTTTTCATTTAATGCATGACCCTTCCCTGCACTAGTAATCCAAGTTCACCTATTGGCTCTCACCTGATCACAGTTGTCTCATTACAGTTGTTGGAAACCTCAAAGTCATTATTAATGACATCTTCTCCTTCTATATGAAATAGACGAATAAAGTATGTGTGTGTGTGTGTGTGTGTGTGTGTGTGTGTATGTGTCTAAGAGAGAGAAAAATATGGAGGCAGAGAAGGAGAGAGGTAGAAGTAAGGAAGAGAGAAGAAAGGAGGACAGAGAGATGGAGGGAGGAAGAGGTAAAGAAGGAGAGAGAGATAGAAAGAGACTTATGCAACACTGACTAAAACATGCAGCTGCTACCCAGTGAAGATACATTGATTAGAGCAGGGAATAGGGAGAACAGATTCCCAGGGAGCTTTACTCTGAAGTCATTTTAATATCCTAATAGTGTTAAGAGAAGTCTTACTTGAGTCCATGAAAATTCTATGGTTTGAAAAGAAAAGAAGAGTATTCCTAAGAAGTCCAAAGATTTAGCCCTGGCCCCCCAACACTATCTAATTGCGTAATCACAGGCACAGTCCACCTAGTCTAGATCTCAGTTTCATATCTGTAAAATGGATATAACCATCCCGACCTCATAGGATTGTTGTAAGAATCAAATGTGATACTTTTATGATGATGAAAATGCAATGGAGGTTAGGCCCTAAAGGTGCTTGTGAATTAGTGAGATGATAAAATCTGGGATATGGACAGAGCTTAATAAAACACCAAATACTTTTATTTATACAGAAATAGAAATATGTATATGTAAAGAAGACAGATAATAGGTAACAATTATTATTTGGTACTTATTTTATGCTGGATGCATGTATCAACTCATTTAATCTCCCACAACAATTATATGACATAAACACTGTTATCAAACCCACTTTACGTATGAGGAAACTGAGGCCCAAAGTGTAGAGTAATCTGATCAAGATCAGATATTTAAAAAGCATCGAAGTTAGGATTCTAAACTGGAGAGTTGACCTCCAGATCTTGTACTCTTAACTCTCCTCTCTGCTTCTGCAGAGAGTTGGGAAAGCTTAGGCATCAACCCCAGCCTTTGGTAACAGTAAAGGGATTCTAACATTACAAAGCTCACCAGCACAGCTCCTTTCCATGGCTCAGGGGCATCTCTGAGTCAGATTTACCTCTCAACAGCATGCCCTGTCCTCTCTCAGACACTTGTTGACCATTATGGCCCTTAGGCTATTGAAAATAGTTTATTTGAGGGAAAAAAATTGAGTGTGCCATATAGATCTTGCTATTCAAAACCTTGGAACATAGAAGTGCATTAGCATGCTAAAAGTACCATTTAAGAGAATTTCCATTTTCAACTGAGATTTTTCTGCATGGCCATACTTAAGCAGCATGAAAGTAAAATATAATTTTAGCCAGCCATCTTTAAAAGTTATTCCATATTCTGGTTAACAATATTGCAATAGCTTCCTTAACATTAGAGTATCTTAACTGTTTACTAGAGTAGACCACAAGACTGAGCTAAGTGTATGATGAAAGCAAATTTACTCAGGAGAGCTATTGACTTTTTTTTACCCCCTTGCACTCCTATTACATGAGAAGGCTTAACCACCTGTCTTATATATAATATGCTGTGAGTTTTTAAAAGCAGTAGAGTGGAGCATCACTGGAAGACACTGTAAGGTCTGAGCTTTTCAGCCCTTGATATAGAGCTAGGTGTATATTACTGTGCATGGACTACAAGGACAACACGTAATAAAGAACTTGGAAGAGAAAGGAGATGAAGTAATCTGAGAAGGTTAAAAACATGATAATGGCAGTAAAAGGATACATGCTGGTAAGAGGAACTGAGAGTGATAAAACCTAGGTTAATGGATTCCTAGGTCTACCACTTATTAATGATATGATTCAGGGGCCTCTCATTGAATCACTCAGTGTATCTTCTACCTCAATTTAGAAATAGGGTTGCTAATTCTGGCTGTGCATATTCCATAGAGTTTGTATGAGAATGAAATTCATTCATTTATCCAACAAATATTTATTGAGTACCTACTCATGTTGGACACTATCTATATATAGATGATACATTGTAAGCAAAATAACTAGTTTTTATCCATAATGAAGTAATTCAGTTATGTAATGTAAACATCACACAAAAGTCACAAAAGAGCTTTACAAACTAGTTTCCATGAAAGCTATAACAGGATGTCCTGAGTAAGGTATAGGGCAGTGGTGCTCAGCTGGGCATAATTTTGTTTCCCTAGGAGGCATTAGGTCATGTCTGGAGACCTATTTAATTTTCACATCTGGGAGAAGGAAGGATTGCTGGCATCTAGCAAATAAAGGACAGGGATCTGGTAAGCCTCCTACAATGCACAATGAAGCTAAGATTTAAATAATAAGTGGGAGAGCATTCTGGAGAACAGGTGGGAGAAGATTTGAGGCAGAAGAACTGGCATTTGCATAGGAACCAACATGAGAATGGGATTTATTATATCCTAAATAATGGAAGAGGGCCTGTGGGGCTAGGTCACAGAGAAGGGGGAGATGGGACAAGCTGACCCTGGTGACAGACAGTGCCAAATTATTCCATCAGAGGGTCTTGATGAAGTGGATGTGAAGGCTCCTGAGATTTGACTTGAGAAATGGAGTGGGCGGAGCTGGGATTTACTGGATGAGCAAGTTGAAAGAGAAGCAGATTTGAGGAGGGAAGAAGGAGGATGAAAGCTCAGCTTTTGGAGCTGTTAAATCTGAGAGGTCTGTGAGATATCTGAGCAGAGATGACCAGCAAGCAACAGGATATTCAATTTAGGAGAGAAATCTGAGCCAAAAAAATAAACAAGGGAGCCACTGACATAATAATGTTTAAATGTGTAAACAGGGAGAAGGTGAAAAGTAACAGAGAAGTCCTAGTTATAAAAGTGTTTTGTCAATCAAAACATGCTCTGCAAATATAAAGAATTTCTATCATCAACATCAAGTAAAACATTTTTACGTCCATCTATTTATTTAAGAAACCTTTGGTGCCCATTGTTATATGCCAGGCAATGCACTAAAGGCTGAGAACAAACTGATGAATATGATTAACACCTGGCCTCAAAAAGAGTCAAGAAAGCAAGTAGGGGAAGAGGCATATTAAATTCTTAATACTGCCCTACAGTTGAGTTCAGGTAGCTTTTCTTTTGTCAAGAAAGTCCAGTGGAGAATGACTGAGGGCTCTAGGTGGGAAAGAAGATGGTGAAGACACACTTCATCTGCCTCACGGTTCTATCCAGGTTAGCCCTGGCTTGACTCTGGTCTGAAGTTTAACATGCTGTGATCTAGCGTTCTGCAGAACTATGTTCAAACAAGACCTGGAGTCCCACCTACTTCAGTCAACTTCTCTCAGGTCTCTTGTTTTCTTTCCCTTATAGTACTGGGCGTATGATTCCAGAGACTCTGCAGTGTGTGTAGAATATCACTGTAATACGATGACTTGCGTCTCTTAAGCAGGTTTGAGGCATGACTGAATTATTGAATATGTAGCACAATTTTATATTATATGGACTTCAGTACACCACAGGTCATATAATTCCTGGTATAAAATATGGCCTCTGCCATTTTGCCATGGCACAGTCATGTGAGTCTTGCCCATCAAGGTGTCACTCTCTCAAATAGGAAAAAATGGGTCAGATGTCCGGTTTGATTTTTTTTTTTTTTTTTTTGAGACAGAGTTTCACTCTTGTTGCCCAGGCTGGAATACAATGGTGGTGCGATCTTGGCTCACCGCAACCTCTGCCTTCCAGGTTCTAGTGATTCTCCTGCCTCAACCTCCAGAGTAGCTGGGATTACAAGCATGCACCACCACGCCTGGCTAATTTTGTTATTTTTAGTAGAGACCAGGTTTCTTCATGTTGGTCAGGCTGGTTTTGGACCTTAGGTGATCCACCCGCCTCTACCTCCCAAAATGTTGAGATTACAGGCATGAGCCACCATGCCTGGACCTTTTTTTTTTTTTTTTTTTTTTAGAGTCATGGCTGAATTCACCATAGATCTTTGTAAATACAGAAAATCCTGGTAAATATACTAACATATTTTTTGAAATTTTAATTAACTTTTATCTATTTAGGCCCCATTAATAGTAATAATATCAAGCAAACTCTTATATTCTAGGTACTGTGCTGAAGCTGGCTGTACATTGACTTCTGCTCTGTGAGCTTACAGTTTAGTGGAGGAGGAAGAAAATTAAGAAGTAAATACTATGAAGGAAAGGGAAGCAAACAGGATTCAGGGAGGAAGAAAACTAGAAGGTTACATCCTTTAGACTAGGGTGTAATGGTGGTTAGGAAAGGTGAATCTACAATTATCTTATATAATTACTGATCACTCGTCAAATGGATATTGGACTAAGAACCAAAAGATGTGAATTTAATCTTAGATCTATTACTTAATTCTTACTTGTTAAATAAATCAATAAAGTTAAATTAATTTCATAAACACTAATAATAGTGCTTACTATGTGCCAGGCTCTGCTCTAAAGTTTTATCAATATTAGATCATTTAATCCTCAACAATCCTATGAGATAAGTACTGCTATCTCACAGGCTCTATTTTACAGAAACTATGGTACTTGGCCATGGTCACAAGGCTAGTTAGTGGTGAACCCAGTTACTTTAGCCTCTGTGAGCCTATTTCTCTATCTGTATATTACGAATAAGACCTTTATGGGGATGCCATGTGGGAAAGTAGCTTTTTAAGCAGTAAAACGATAGATATGCATTGTTATAATTTTAGTGTCAGTTGTAATGTCAATATTACAATGATGTAGGCCCTGAACTTTAAATACTTTGGGGAAACCAGAAATTTTAAGATAGAGGACCTCACCCTCCAGAGAGTTTACTCTATTACAGGAGAGAGATTACCAGCATATATGACATAGTACATACTTCAAAATTACATGAAGTGGTTCTGCTAAATTTAAGGCCATACCTGTAAGTGCTGAGTTGTGAGGAAAATGGGATTGTTGATGATTAAAATATATCTATAGATAATTGAATTATGGCTCTGAAAGAACTTGAGAGATGGTTGCATCTAATCCTTTCATTTTAAAATTGAGTCATTGAAACATGTCAAAGCAAAATGACTGAACCAAGATCTTACAGCTAAATTAGAGCAAGAACCATAACTAGAAGTAAGGTCCTGGATGTTAAAGTCTTGGTCTTTTCCTCTGATTAAACTTATCCATATCCTCTGCTTCCCTTCCTGCTGGAAGGTCATTGCTTTCTAAGCTTTTTTTCTTCCCCAACCCCTCTTCAAGGAGACAGATTGAACTGCAAGATTACAACATTAAATGATGAGTGCTTATCACTTATGATAAGCCCCAGGAGTCTGAGACTTCCTGATGGTTTCTCTAGAAACTTAAAAAAATTTAAATAGCTTCAATGAGGTACAGTTTGATGAGTTTTCACATATGAAACCATCAATTCAAGATAATAAGCATATCCATTACCCCCCTGCAAATTTCTTCATGCCTTTTTGTAATCCCTCCAGACTTTTGTAATCCTTCCCTCCAACTACCTTACCCTACCTGCTCTACCTCCCCATTCCCAGTCAACTATTACTCTCCTTTCTGTCTTTATACATTAAATTGCATTTTCTATAATTTTATATAAGCGAGATCATATAGTATGTACTTTTTGTTTGTCCTCTTTCACTCAACATGATCATTTAAAGATTAATCCATGATTTTGCATGTATCAATAGTTCATTCTTTTTTATTGCTGAATACTATTCTGTTGCATGCAAATATCACAATTGTTTAATCTATTCATCTGTTGATGTTATTTCAAGCTTTTGGCTATTACAAATAAAGCTGCTATGAATATTTGTATAAAAGTCTTTGAATAGTCATGTGCTTTTATTTATCCTCAGTAAATGCCTAGGAGCAGAATCATTAAATCCCAGGATAGGTACATGTTTAACTTAAGAAAAAAATACTGACCTGTTTCCAAAGGGGTTGTACCATTTTTTATATTCTCACCAGCAGTGTATGAGAGTTCCAATCTTCCACATCATCACCAACACTTAATATGGTCAGTCTTTTTAAATATTAACCATTCTAACAGGTATGTAGTAGTATCTTAATGGGGTTTTAATTTTCATTTCTCCAACAAGTCATGATGTTGATTATCTTTTCAGATGCTTATTTGATACCTGTATCTTCACTGGTGAAGTGTCTGTTCAAATCTTTGGCATATTTTTGGGGGATTTTTTTTTCTGATTGAATTTTAAGAGTTATTTGTTTTTTAGAAACAAGTCCTTTATGAGATGTATAAGTATCTCCTTTCATTCTGTGGCTTCTCTATTTTCTTAACAATATTTTTTAAAGAACAGAAATTTTTGATTTTAATGATGTCTGATTTATCAGTTTGTTCTTTTATGGATTTTGCTTTTTGTATTCTACCTAACCCAAGGTCATAAAGATTTTCTCTCATGTTTTTCTTTAGATGCTTTATTTAGGTTTTACATCTAAGTATATAACCCACTTTGAGTTAATATGTAAAAAGAGGTGTGAATCAAAGTTTGTTGTTTTGCATATGGATAACCAATTGTCCCTGCATCATTTATTGAAAATATTATCTTTCCTTTATTAAGTTGCCTTTGTACCTTCATTAAAAATCAGTTGTCTAGGCCGGCCATGGTGGCTCATGCCTGTAATCCCAGCACTTTGGGAGGTCGAAGCAGGCGGATCACGAGGTCAGGAAATCGAGACCATCCTGGCTAACACAGTGAAACCCCGTCTCTACAAAAAATACAAAAAAAAAAAAAAAAAAAAAAATTAGCTGGCCGTGATGGCAGGCACCTCTAGTCTCAGCTACTACTCGGGAGGCTGAGGCAGGAGAATGGCGTGAACCCGGGAGGCAGAGCTTGCAGTGAGCTGAGATCGTGCCACTGCACTCCAGCCTGGGCGACAGAGGGAGACCCCGTCTCAAAAAAAAAAAAAAAAAAAAAAAAAAAAAGACAAAAAAACAGTTATCTATAGATGTATGGTTCAACCCCTGTAGTCACTATTCTGTTCCATTGATCTATTCGCCTATCTGTATGCCAATGCCACACTGTCTTGACTACATAAGCTTTATAATAAGTCTAGAAATCAGATTTTTTTTTCAATTCCATTTTTATTTTGGCTACTATATATTTTTTTATTTTCTATATGATTTTAGAATATGCTTATTAATTTCTCTAAATAAATAAACACCCACTGGGATTCTGATTGGGATTGTATTGACTCTATAAATCAGTTTTCAGAGGATGAAATCTCAACAATATTGTATCCTCTTTTTTCTTTTTTTGTAGTTTTCAGTGTACATGCCTTGCATACTTTAAAAATCAGGTTTATATAATCCCAGCACTTTGGGAGTCTGAGGCAGGCAGATCACCTGAGGTCAGGAGTTTGAGACCAGCCTGGCCAACATGGCAAAACACTGTCACTACAAAAAATACAGAAATTAGCTAGGCATGGTGGTGTGCGCCTATAGTCCCAGCTATTTGGGAGGCTGAGGCATGAGAATTGCTTGAACCTGGGAGGCAGGGGTTGCTTGGTTGATAGAGTGTGATTCTGTCTCAAAAAAAAAAAAAAAATTAGGTTTATCCCTAAGTAGTTAATATTTCAAAAATTTATTGTAAATTGCATTATTTTTTATTTTAATTTCTATGCATTTATTGCTAGTATATAGAGATACAATTGATCTTTGGATATTAATCTTGTGTTCTACAATCTTGTTAAATTTGCTAAAGGTTCTACTAGCATTTCTTTAAAATTTATGAGATTTTCCACAGATAATTATGTCATGTGTAATAAAAGCATTTTTATTTCTTTGCTTCCAATCTGTATTTATTTTTCTTGCCTTGTTACACTGTTTGGAAACTCTCGGACAGTGTTGAATATAAGTGGTGAGAAGGGACATACTTGTCTTGTCCTAAGAGTTTTTTGTTAGAACCAGAAATAGATATTGGATTTTGTAAAATGTTGTTTCTGTGCCTACTAAGATAATCGTTAAGTTGTTAATTTGTTTTGTTTCTTTAAAAAAAAGTTAATAAATTCTCCTAATGCTATCCCTCCCCTAGCCCCTCATGCCACAACAGGCCCCAGTGTGTGATGTTCCCCTCCCTGTGTCCATTTGTTCTCATTGTTCAACTCCTACTTATGAGTGAGAACATGTGTTTGGTTTTCTGTTCCTGTGTTAGTTTGCTGAGAATGATGGTTTCCACCTTCATCCATGTTCCTGCAAAAGACGTGAACTCATCCTTTTATACGGCTGCATAGTATTCCATGGTGTATATGTGCCACATTTTCTTTATCCAGTCTATCACTGATGGGCATTTGGGTTGGTTCTAAGTCTTTGCTATTGTGAACAGTGCCACAGTAAACATACCTGTGCATTTGTCCTTATAGTAGAATGACTTATAATCCTTTGGGTATATACCCAGTAATGGGATTGCTGGGTCAAATGGTATTTCTAGTTCTAGATCCTTGAAGAATCGCCACACTGTCTTCCACAATGGTTGAATTAATTTACACTCCCACCAACAGTGTAAAAGTGTTCCTATTTCTCCACATTCTCTCCAGCATCTGTTGCTTCCTGACTTTTTAGTGATTGCCATTCTGCCTTGAGATGGTATCTCATTGTGGTTTTGATTTGCATTTCTCTAATGACCAGTGATAATGAGCTTTTTTTCATATGTTTGTTGGCTACATAAATGTTTTCTTTTGAGAAATGTATGTTCATACCCTTCGCCCACTTTTTGATGGGGTTGTTTTTTTCTTGTAAATTTATTTAAGTTCTTTGTAGATTCTGGATATTAGCCCTTTGTCAGATGGATAGATTGCAAAAATTTTCTCCCATTCTGTAGGTTGCCTGTTTATTCTGATGCTAGTTTGATTTGCTGTGCAGAAGCTCTTTAGTTAGATCCCATTTGTCTATTTTGGCTTTTGTTGCCATTGCTTTTGGTGTTTTCCTGATGGGTTGATAGGTTCAGCAATCCACCATGGTGCATGTATATCTATGTAACAAACCTGCATGTTCTGCACATGTACCCCAGAACTTAAAGTATAATAAAATAAATAAATGAATAAATAAATAAAATAATGTTTATTATCTCATAATTACCATTTGTGAAAATAGTTAACATTGAGGTGTTCAACATATGAATAAATTCATTATTTAATTTTCAGGAAAAGAAAACTTAATAAATTTCATTGGTTCATTTGTAAATGTTAAACCTATTTCGTATTCCCAGGATAAAGCCTACTTGGTTATGATGCATTATCCTTTTTATATATTGTTTGATTAAATTTGCTAAAAAATTTTTTTAGAATTTTTGCATTTATATTCATGAGGGTTTATTGATATTAGCTTTTCTTGTAATATCTTCATCTGGTTTGGGGTTAGGGTAATGCTGGCCTCAAAAAAAATGATCTGGAAAGTATGTGTTCCTCTTGAATTCTCTGAAAAATTTTGTGTAGAATCGTTATTTCTTTCTTTAAAATATTTAGAGGAATTTATCAGTGAAGCCATCTGGGCCTGGAATTCTCTTAGTGGGATGATTTTAATTACAAATATCTTTAATAGTTTATGATGTGACTATGTAAAGTACTTATTTCTTCTTGATTAGTTTGCATCTTTCAAGGAATTTGTCCATTTCATCTAAGGTATTAATTTTTGGGGGGAAAAAGTTGTTTGTAAGATTTTCTCAGCCAGGTACAGTGGCTCATGTTTTATAATCCTAGCACTTTGAGAAACTGAGGCTGGAGGATTGCTTGAAGCCAGGAGTTTAGGACCAGCCTGGGCAACAAAGTGAGACCCTGTCTTAGAAAAAAAAAAAAACTTAGCCAGGTGTGTGGTCCCAGCTACTCAGGAGGCTGAGGCCAGAGGACTGCCTGAAGCCAGGATTTTGAGTCTTCAGTGAGTCATGATCATAACATTGCACTGTCTCTAAGAATAAATAAATAAATACATACATAAAGATTTCCTTATTAGCTCTTCATGTTTGTAGGATTGTAGGATTGGCAGGGATGTCATCTTCCTCCATCTTGATTTTGATAATTTGTTTCTCCTAATTAGTCTTGCTAGAGTGTTATCAATTTTTTTGATATTCTCAAAGAACCAGCTTTTCTTTTCATTGGTTTTCCTCTATCTTCTGTGCTGTTATTTTTTATTTCCTTTCATCTGCATACTTTGGGTTTAATTTGCTGTATTTTTTTCTTGTGAAAGATGGAAGCTGAGGTCAGTAATTTGACACTACCTTCTTTTCAAATATAAGCACATAGTGATATGTATGTTTCCTTAATTACTGCTTTAAGGGAATCCAACAAATTCAATATATTGTAGATTATGTTCATTCAGTTCAAAATATATTCTCATTTTTAATTTTTTTTCTTTAACCAATGAGCTATTTGGAATTGTGTCATTTATTTTCTTAATATTTTGAGAGTTTCCAGAGATTGTTCTGTTATTGATTTTCAACTTAATCCTGTTATAGCCAGAGATTATATTTCCTGTGACGTGAATCTTTTTAAATTTATGAAAATTTGATTTCAAGTTAAAAATAAGTTCTATCTTGGCAAATACTATTTGAGCACTTAAAAATGTGTATATTTTGCTGTCGTGGAGTAAAATATTCTATAAAGGTTTATTAGCTCAAACTGGTGCCCAGTTTTATATAAGTCTTCTCTATCTTTACAGATTTTCTATTTGTTCTATTAATTATTTAAAGGTGTTGATATCTCCAATTAGAATTGTGGATTTATCTATTTCTACTTGCTGCTTTGATCTTCCCAGCAAACCAATTCTGTCTTCTCAGCTCAATAAGTCCACTGGCCACAACTGGATTTCTCCTCTCTGGAATATGACCTGGAAGTTAAAGGCTATAAGAATTGGAAATCACAGGACCCACCTTGTTTGTTTCTTTTCTCTCTGCGTTCATTGTTTTTTTGTTGTCTCATGTGCATTCTTGAAACCCATTCTTTCCTACATTGTGTCCTTTTTTTTTTTTTTGGTTATTTTAGGTGGAAATGCAAACCCAGGCCCTGTTACTCTATTTTTACTGGAAGTGCAATTGTCATGAAGTTAAATTTAAACCATTCACCAGCAGAAAGCACTCAACGTATGGCATTCCCACCATACAAAAGTACCGTTAGGTATTCTGAGGTCTGCAGCCTAAGTTAGAGCATCGTGACATATTTAGATGTGATAGACATGTAGCCTACTGACTGAGTGTTTAACGGAAATAAATGGTAGCAATTATTTATCAAGCATCGTGGTAACAGGAAGAAAATACATATGCTCCACTTGTGGGCAAAGACAGTTGCACACTGAGTGATAGTGGAAAAGAAACGGAGGATTGACATAATATTACATTTATCTTTGTGTTCTCTATTTCTAGCACAGCTCTTGGCACATAGTAGAGCTCAATAAATGTTTATTAAACTGAGTCAAATTGAACTAAGTCAAATATTTGATAAGGTAAATATTTGATTTATAGTGGACCCCACTTGAACTTAGAAAGTAAGAAGTTTAGAACTTATGAAAGTGGGCAGGAATACAAAACACGTAATATTGGCTTAACGAAAAACAATAAGTAATATAACCTAAATGATTGAGCCACCTAGGGCCTCCAAACATCTATCAATGTGCCTATTTCAAACAGTGAGGAATAAACCCATAGAACTTATCACCTCGTGAGGTTTAAGAAGATTTTCACTGAATTTATGAACATGAATTATCTGTGAGTTGGTTAAAGGTAATATTGGTTAGCATCAAGAATAGGAAGCTATTAGTTTTCAATCAAGGATAAGCTCAAATTCGGTCTAAATCTGAATTTTAAGCTGGGTAATCATTGATTTACAATTTTTTTCTCGGTGTCACATTTCTTCCAAAACAATAATCAATGGAGCCTTTCCCACCCTGTGCCTTTGCTGTACCTTTCCTTTCTCAGAATTCCCCCTGTATCTGTATAACTAAATACTACCCTAACAACAAACTCTAGCAAAGTGCTAAATCTTCCATGAGGCTGCCCTAATTTCCACCATGGATATAATCTCTTCTTTTTCATTGCTTTCTAAATAGTTTATGCTACCTCTTTTATGGCACTTACACGTTTTTAAACTTGCCTTTTTGTTATTTGTGCTGATTTACCATCCCTTCTGTTAGACTCTCCTTAAAGGTAGAGGCAACATCTGATGTATCCATTTGTCCAAAGTACTACCAAAAATAATAGCACGGCTGGGTGTGGTGCTCACACCTGTAATCCCAGCACTTTGGGAGGCCAAGGCAGGCGTATCACGAGGTCAGGAGATCAAGACCATCCTGGCTAACATGGTGAAACACCGTCTCTACTAAAAATACCAAAAAAATTAGCCGGGTGTGGTGGCGGGCGCCTTAGTCCCGGCTACTCAGGAGGCTAAGGCAGGAGAGTGGTATGAACCCGAAAGGTGGAGCTTGCAGTGAGCCGAGATCGCACCACTGCACTCCAGCCTGGGCGACAGAGCGAGACTCCATCTCAAGAAAGAAAGAAAAAAAAATTATAGCACATGGGAGATGCTTGATATGTTTGTTGGATCAATGAACAAATGAATGAATGCAAGATTCAAAGGGCAGTTTTTAAAACAGTGTTTCCACACACAAAGACTATGAATTCTTTACCTTTTTTTCCCCAAAAACTAAAGGGAAGAGGATTTTTAGGACATGCTCTTTAAAGGAAAGAATAAAGGAACCTGATAAACAGGAGGTGGGAAAAGCCTCAGAAGACCCATCAAGTGGGGTCTGGAATAATGATAAACATTTGCTTAAGAATTTCAGACAGGATTGACTGGGATTTTGAAAGGTAACTTAAAAGACAACTTTTTATTTTCCTGTTGTCTCCTGAGAAATTCAGAACATTTACTAGTGAAGGAATATTTTCTGAAGGTTGTGGGCTGGCTGGTCGACAATGCATGGAGAAGAAGCATGTGGCTGGGGCAGATGGGAGACTATAAGGGCAGGAATGAAGGCAGAGGAGGGACTGTGGGTGTGAGCTGAACAGAAGAACACCATGAATGAGAAAAAGAGAAGGTTGGTTGAATTGATACTGAAAAACAAACTAATGGCAATAGTCTTGTGGTGTGTACTCATGAAGTACTAAGGAAAAACAATTTCCCTACAAATTGGGTAAAATTTACAAATTAGGTAAAGATTTTGAAAGATCACCTCTACTTTTCATTCCTTCAGTCCAAAATTGAAAAGTAATGAAGGTAAGAGGAAAACCTCCCTGGTGTCAGCCTTTGAGACTTTAACACTAAGGGCATTAGTATGAACCAACCTACCATCATCAGGGTACAAATGCAGGAAAACTAGGTAACCCAAATCATGCTGCTGTTCCAAAAATAATACAGGGAAAATATTTTGTGTATGTTATCAAACTGTTTCCTACAATTTGTACCTTGTTTGGTCTTCCTTGGATTTTCTAGGTCAATTAAATGCATAATTTATTATGCCGTGAATTTCTCTCCTTTTGCCTCATACCTCTGGACGTGCTTGAGTAAATATCACCATTGTTGACTGTGCAACCAGTCCTTAGAGTATGGATTCCTTTGGAATGTCCAAGTGTTCTGAGCATCACCTTCCAAGATGCACCTCCCAGCTCAGCAATCCTACAGAGACATTAGGGACTGGTGGAGCCTCACCTCCCTGTGTGGGTACTGTCCTTGGTGAAGGGAATTGAGAATATGTCCCTAAATTCTGTTCATATTTTATTTCATGCTTATACGAGTCTTTTTTGTTGTCAAAGTGCACACGCATATTTCTTTGGAATTAACACATTCCAGCCTACTCTCATTTCCCGAGAACATTTAAAGACACGATTCTCCTTGTATTATCTATGTAAATTTTATCTAGAATAAGGAATAAAAGTGACTTTTCTTCAATACATAGGCAACATAAAGTTCTTCTAATTACTCTTACATTTTAAGATGCCTTCTGGCTTGTCTTTAGAGATAATCCCAGACAAACAACTTATAGTGCCATTAAGACAGTAATACTCTGTAGGTGAAGAATATGTCACATCTAGCTCTTACCTAAACTGAGAGGAGAGCTGGACATATTAAATGACACTGTGAGTATGCATGTATATAGTTGTATTTCTCACACAGCTGACAAGTGCTGACATCTGTATATGTACATATATGTGTGTATATAACCTACTCCCTTCAATGTTACTACTTTTCACAAGCTACTTAAATTCCGCCACCATGACCTGCCACCCAAATCTTCTGGTAGGAATATTTTTTCACATCTCTCTTCTTCCTACTTCTTTCCCCCCACACACTTATGGTATGTGCCGTTTCACCAGACCCGTGTGAAGACAGGAGAACACTGATGGGATTGCTTTTCACAAGTGTAGGAATGAAAATTCTTCCCGATGAAAACATCTGTCTCTGTTCAAGTCATGCCCAGTTATCCCCCAAAAGAAATGTTCTGATTAACTTTTTTTTTAAGTCTTAAGATAGCAGTTTGTGTAGCAGATCTAATTAAGAAGTTTATGTAACAGATCTGCAGGGTTTTTTTTTTCTTCTTCTTCAACTGGGTTCTATGAGCTCAGTTTGAGTGTTACCAGCTTTCGCTATGCAACGGCCAAGTGCTTCTCGGGCTGAGAATTATCAGCTTTTGTGGGATACTATTGCTTCCTTAAAACAATGTGAACAAGCTATGCAACATGCATTTATTCCGGTAAGGAAAATTTTCTTTTATTTTCCTAGAGATTCTTTTATTTATTTTTCCTTTTTCTCCTGTTATATCTATAGAGAAATGTATAAATTCTGTGCATTTGACAATCATGGTTATTTTCTCTGTAGTTCTAGTTCAGGCTAAATATATGGTTTTTCTCTGCATGAATTCCTAATTCTTAATATGTCTAAGCATTAGTTGGTAAGAAAGAACAAACAGTGGTCCAACCAAACTCATCCCACTGAAGATAGTAGTTTCTAATAGTGGCATGTACTAAAGAAAGGAAACAATATTGATATTCCATATATTAATGTTTGAAATAAACTGCAATGTTTATTTCCTCATTGGTTCCCCCAGAGCTACTTGAATATCTTTTGCAGTTAGGTTTGATATATAGATCAAGAAACCAAAATTGCTATTCTTTACTCCAAGTAAAACCCACCAAAAAAGTTATCTTGAAAAGTATAATTGTTTCTTTAGTAAAGTAGTGATGCAATATCTAGATTTTGTAAACATTTCTGACAGAAGTCGTGTATAGCTATATAAAGTGAATTAGTGAATCAGTGTCATTGTGTTTTATTTTGGAGAAATAATGTTTGTGCTTATAATTTATTTAACCAGAAGAATCCGGCTGGCAACATTTGATAGGCTGAGATAAGGTAAATAGGACTACCAAGAAGTATATTAAAATATTTGATTATTTTCATTAGATCTACTTTGAAAAAATTGAGATCACCAATTAGCTATGAGAGAAGATTCTTAAAAAATAATCTCTGCTAAAATTTATTTGGTACTCTCTCAAGAAAAACATTATTTGTGACATAGAAACTCAAGAGATATGCTTCTTTCAATAGCTGGAATAAATCTTCCTTGAAGTTCACGTTATTTTCAAGTGACTCAAGTTAGATACCATCATATTTTTCCCTGTAACTTGGAAATCACTTAAATGTCACAAACACTGGGCTATATTTGAAGCTCTTCTAATTGAACCATTATATTTTTGTTGGATTACAGTAAGTTGATCTTGACTATTAAAGCCATAAAGCTTATATAATTTTTGTAAGAAGTCTAAAAAACTAATGGTGGGAAGTTCTCTAAATCATTTTGTCATAAGGATCCTACTTTGAACTAGAATCTAGAAAGTATAGTTTGCTTCTCCTATCTTTATGAGACTTCTCTTCCTTTTTTTTTTTTTTTTGTTGTTGTTATTATCAAAGTGTAATATTCCTTGTGAAGCTCAAGTATTTCCTCTTTCACGGATCCATCCCTTGCCAGGCAGGGTTATCTTCCCCCTTCTTGATTTCTTGTATGCACCTCTGATTTATCACCTAACATTTTATTCTTAAGTGTTTTCCTCTCAGTCTCTCTAATTATATTGTTACTTTTGGGGTAAATGTGAATAGGAAAGTAAGTTGGAGAAAGGAACTAACATTTACTTGTTTGTGTTCTTGTTGTCTTGTCTTCAACTCCTTAAATATAGAAGTGCATCTATTCCCAGTGTCTAGCACAGCGCCTGGCACATAAAGAGTGCTTGGTGAGCCTGTGAGGAATGACTAAATCAACTAACAAGAGTCTCCAGTTTCCAATTAATGCTTGACAGTTTTCATTATTAGCTTTGTCTTTACTGATCTCATAAAATTATTTCTATTAAAGTCCATCTGGAGAAAACTCAGAAACCTTGACTATACCATTGTGGTGGTGTGGTGGTAGGGGCAGGGATGTGTTAATACATGGAATAGACCCCTGTGGGTCCAATTAACCTTGGATTCAATTCCCTTAATTCGTGGGCTACTCTGTCTTTGATTCCAGTGTACGTTTCCGGTTTTCCCTAATTCACACATACATAAAATCATGCCCAAATTATCATTCAGGTTTGCTTTATTTTTGACTGCTCTAAATCTTTTCAGAACATATTGAGAATTTGCCAAGCATCTTCCAAGTCTTTATTAAATATATGACACAATTTCATGAGAGTTTCTTTTAGAAAATATAGCCATTATTAAAATATTATCAGTTAAGAATAACTCTTTATAAACTGACCCTAAATTTATTTTTTTGTCAGCAGAAAAGGTACTCTATTTATTCCCTGCTTTATGCACTTTTTAACCCAATGATAGATATTTCATGTACACACATGTATTTATACTTGTATGGAATTTGTACTAATGATACACTTCATTGTTTACAGTATCCTAATAAATCCTAAAGTATACATATCCTATCATGCTGAGTCTATTATATTAAATCAATGACAAATATATGGCTCAAATAATTGCCTCCTTTAAAATAAACTTTGTTCTCTTTTAAATCAAATGCTTGAAAATGAACAACGTATATAAAGTATAGTCACATATTGATGTCGCTGATCTTAGGAGAATTGACCTGAAAAGGTGGTAAGCAAGTAAATGCTCTTCTGTGCATCTACTGTGAGTGTGGATTCCTAACACATCGTTAGAATGCGGAGCCACCTAGATGGTCTGGATCATCTCACTCACACACCATAAGCTATGAATCACAACTGGTGTTTCAGTCAGTGTAGTTCTGTGAACTAACAATAAACCTGACATAAAATCTCAAGTCATGATATAATCTGCCCCCAGGGAACGTCCCATATAAAATTCATATTTGTGAAAGGAACCTTAAAGCGGCTGATACCTGGATAGTGCTGCTCAAAACAGTCTTCAGAGAAAAAGGAAACCAAACTACGAAGTCCTTCAAAGTTTCAGGATTTGATTTCACATATTAGATCCTGCCCTAGAGTTATAAAATGTAAATAAAATCTGGAGTCTCAAGCAAGTTCATCTGCTGGATCCAAGAGCCACAAGTGCAAAACAGCAACACAGAACTCTTCTTATCTTTTAGCCTAAGTGTCTGGTGAATGTAAGCTCCTAAATATTTATTAAATGCATGATTTATAGAACGTTATCATGAAGTATTTTAAATTGGTTCCGTCATTGGGGGCATAAGGGCATTCTTCTAGGCAGTCAATATTTTTGGATATTAGGTAAATCAGAGGCTTTGCAATTTTATTCAAATGAGTAGATATGCTTATAAAAACAGTCTCATAATTAGTAGTTCTTTTCATAGAGACTGGCCTGTGTTTTTATTCATTTGTTAGTTCAATCAGCTCACTCACATTTTCTGGAGCCCCTACTATGTGTCAGACACTATTCTAGACAGGACAAGTGCCCAAAAGTAAACTTAAAACTTCTTTGTGACATCATCACTTTGTAAGAGAGATAGTATTACCAAATGGTGCCCTAGTATCTCTTGCTGCAATGTACAAATTTGATTTTCCTTATACTGCTAACAATCATATCCGGATTTCATAAAAACATTCACACGGGGATCAGTGGGTCCTAAGTACAGTTCTTATGCTCATCTTGCTGGTAGACTTGGGGCTTCTGTCAGTCAAAAAGAAGTTGCAATACTATTCATTCATTCATTCATTCATTCATTCATCTCAGAAAAACTTCTTCTGACCCTAATGTGAAAGTTATGCAGCTTATTAAGCATTGGGACAGATATAAGCATGTATAAATCAGGAGAACCCCTAATTGGAATTCTGCCCCCAAGAATTTTCAGATTGATTTACAAGTCACTGTAATACCATATGCAAAATGTAGAGTATCCTAAGAGTCTATGAATTACCACAAGAATTCAGAGAAGGGGCAAGCTTCATGGAAGGCTATCTCTCAGCTAGGTTTGAAAGTTAAACAGAATTTTGACACTCAGTAATGATGGAAGAAGAGGACATTCCAAGTGGAGGAAACACAAAGGCACTTGTTAATTGTGTAAACACAGTCCATTTTTCCATGTGTTCATCTATTCAACGAATGCTTATTAAATACCTTTTATGTGTCAGAAATTGCAATATGCCTAGAACATCTAATAATAAATAGGGCACAGTCAAACCTTGCCCTGGGGGCATTTACCTTCTAGTGGTGGGGACAGACATCAAATAAACAGTTACACATATATCTCTATTACGCACTTGAATACTATCCTATGCAAGTTGTTTACAGTGTTTCTCACAATCGCAATTCAATATTACATGTATACATACACAGATACACATCAATTATCAGAAAGTGTAGCAACAGTAGATACTTTTTCAGTCACTACAAACAAAAGAAATAAAACATCCTCCCAAATATGCTTTAGTTTTAAAATATAGTTCATTTATCCAGCAAACAATTAACACATCCTGCTTGCCACACCCTGGGCTAGGTACTGGCAGTTCAAAAAGTAATAGTTAATATTTACTGAGCACCAATTTTATGCCATGCACTGTTCCAAGCATTTTACAGGTATTATCTCAATTCTGTCAACAACTTCTGATGTAGGTACTATCATCTCCATTTTACAAAGTGTAAAAAAGAGATGGGCCGGGTGCGGTGGCTCACCCCTGTAATCCCAGCACTTTGGGAGGCCGAGGCAGGTGGATCATGAGGTCAGGAGATCGAGACCATCCTGGCTAACGCAGTGAAACCCCATCTCTACTAAAAATACAAAAAATTAGCCGGGCATGGTGGCACGTGCCTGTAGTCCCAGCTACTCGGGAGGCTGAGGCAGGAGAATGGCGTGAACCCAGGAGGTGCAGCTCGCAGTGAGCCGAGATTGCGCCACTGCACTCCAGCCTGGGTGACAGAGGGAGACTCCGTCAAAAAAAAAAAAAAAAAAAGAGAGAGATGAAGTACCTTTCCCACAGTCACATAGTTAATAAATGGAATGAGTGGTCCTTGAACTCAGTGATCCAACCTCAGAGAGCATTTTCTTAACCACCTCACTAGAGTAAGAAGAAAACACTAAAACCAAGAAAACTGTATTGCAGTGTGATTAGGAGCAGCAATGAAAAGATGTACAAACCATGGTAAATGCAGCAAGGAAAGAGTGATCCATCTGCTTGGGATGGAAAGGAAAAATAACCAAGGAAGGCTAGAAAAAGGAGAAAAGTCTTGAGACAGTTTTAAAACAGGGGTTTACAAGATGAGGGAGGTGAGAGGTTAAAAACAACTGGAACAAAGGCACTAAGGCAAGAAAGAGCAGTTTGAAATGAGAGTATGTTACTAACTTTCTCCACCTTGTGATCTAACATTTTGAGCATTACAGAAGCAAGGTCAGAACAACCAGGATGAGAGTTGGGTCGTATTTAAGGTCAGGAATTATACAGGTAAATCATAAAAACAACACTAAATAATTCAAGCCCACAGACAAAGGCGCTGGAGCCTCAGAAGAGAACCTCAAGTTAAGAAAGAGATGATTTTCAGAAACCTGGCTTAATTATCCCTGCTACGTGTGGCCTGACCTACAGGTTGACAATGGTGCCTAGAACTGAGTATGTATCCACGGAGAAGCAGAGAACGTTTGTGCAGAGATGTAAAAGAATGAAACAAATGTAGAAAAAGAAAAGGAGATGAGAAACTATGTGGTCTCAAAGAAAGATGCAGAGAAATGAGGCTGAAAAGAACTAAGAGAGGCTGGACTGTGACTTTCTGGGTCCCCCAAAACTCCCAGTTCTTAGTTCCAGTTTATCAGGCGGCCTGCCCTGCTGTGCTTCTTGTCATTTTAGCCTGGCAACAAGTTCCAAATTTTGCTTAAGCCAGTGCAAGTGGGTTTCCATACCCACAGCCACAGAACTTTAAGATAGGGGCCAGTTAGTGACTAGTGGTACAGGAATAGGATACAATGCCAAAGAAGATGAAGGACAGAGTTGAAGAGAAGATAAACAGATCAGCTGAGGACACTGGTCTTCAAAGTGAGGTTGTATCCTTTAGGACTTAACTCCTATCCCCTTCCACAAGCCTTCCCTTATGCCTAGTAACCGGAAGACATGCCTTTTCCCTCCTTACTTCAACCCTGATTAACACCCCCCTGAGGAAAAATAAGAGTAGGGAAATATCTTACCAACTACTTTAATCTATACTTTTGTATGCAGTCATCACAATACCAACATGAAATGGACCATTGTTATTATCTACATTTTAGAGGATCAGTGGGGTTAAGTACCTTGTTTAAAATCATGTGGCCAGTAAGACCAGGAGAGAACTTAGGTCTTCTAACCATAATCCCGTCTGCCTTTCTTCATGCCTGTCATGGGACTTTGTCCCTATTTCTCTCGTGCATTTTTTTTCTGCTTTGGATTATAAGCATTTGGGAGGTTTCTTTTATCTCCACATGACACTATGAATTCCTTGCAGGGCAAGACTATGCACTTCTCCTCTTCCTACTTTCTGCAGTGCCAAGTATGGTGTCTTAAATATTGTGTTTGCTAAGTAAATCTGCATAGATGGAATGATGAATACTTAAGAAGGGAGAATTTAGGCAACAATGAAATGATAATGAGGAAATGATCCTTCTTGCCTCAAATAAATTCTTAAACTATGTCTCCTGAGCTCCAGCATCACATCCACCGATTCTGCCTCTCTGGTCCCTGGATATATAGTTTGAATCATCGTATGCTGAGGTCAGCTCTAAATAGGATTTGTTCAGTGATGACTTTCAGTCCCAGTTCATGGTGTTCCAAGTGTGTTTTGTCCTTTCTGGATTCTAAATAGTACTTAACTCATCATCCTCAATCATGTCGAATTCATTTCCCTGTTTCCTTCCTCTTAACCTCGCTTTGTATCTCTGTTTATTGGGGTATTAGTAATACCCCAATTTTTAGTCCATTTCCTTTTGAAGAACATGAACAAGGCTATTAATGGAATTTCTATTAGTATAGGAAAAAAGATGACACTTAATCTATGGAGATGTTCAATTTAAGGCAGAGCGGGGAACTACACCAGAAGCGACCTGGATAATTACAACAGCTTGGGACTGCAAGAACATTTGCAGATTGCTGGTAAAGTGGAATGAAATTGTCACTTTGGGTTTTTAATAAAAAAGCAAGAGCCTGCTATCTTTATATCTTCCTCACTTGTGAAGTTTGCATTTTCTTTGACTACCGGTCTTGTGATGCCTGTACATACACATCTGGAGGCCACGAAAAACTAACACCAGGTGCAGGGTGCCTTCTTTGTATTCCGGTATTGCTCATTATAAAATGTTTTGATGACTCATTAAAATGGAGTATTAGCACTGATATATGCTATTGTACAATAGAGTAAAGCTTACATTGTGCCACTTCCACTTTCCATACCCATCCCGGAAATTGCAAAAATAGAACCCCAAACTTATTTGTTACAGAACAGAAAAATAGACAGCTGTTCAGAGTTAATAATGGCAGTCCTCTTCCATGTAGCAAACCAAAATTTAGAAATATGCACACTAACACCTGAAAAGCTTTAATGTGCTAATACTAGATATGCTATTTTTGAAGCTTCGTTTAGATATTTTTATTTAGCAAGAAGATGCTTAGGAGCAATGGGATTTCTCATTTTCATCATGTAGAGTTGAAAAAATTATACCAATGTTTTTACTCTTGCTGCTGCTGCTGCTAAGACTACCTCTACCACTACTACTACCTATTTTCTTTATATTTATTTATCTTGCTACAATTTTCAAAGTAGTATAAACTAGATTACTTCTCGTTACAACTTTCACAATTAGGCAAGACAAGTTTTATCATCTTCATAGTAGTTATATGAAAATTAAAGCTTAGAAAGTTGAAATGGCCAGGATCAGAAATGGTTAAACAGTAAGACATAATGTAGTAGGACTAAAATCTGAGTTCGATTTTTATTCTGATTCAGAATTTCAGCTACGTGAAGGATCCTTCTTCCACCATTTGCTACCATGGGTAAATTACTCAAATTCTCTGAGCCTAAGTTTCATCCAATGTAAAATTAGATGTTATATATAACTTTTTAGCATTGTTCAAAGTCTAACAAAATCATGTGAATTAAACTCTTAACACAGTGCCTGACCCAAAAGTGTGCCCGGTAAAGGTTGTTATTACTGTTGCTGCAAATTTTTAAATGTTATGCCAAATGTATACATTTACAAACTGCATAATGTCCTCATATATGACTATATTTGCTTCTTGAAGAACCACATGATATTGATGAAATAATAATTTTTAACATCTATACATGAATAGAAAGTTTCAGAGAGATTAAATTAATTAGCTAAGACCATTGTAGAAGTGAGGAGAAAGATCTTAAATCCCAGACAGATAATCCAAGTTCTCAACTCTTTTATTACTACTTTTATGATATTCAAAATTAGACTAGTATTAAAATCAGGAATCGTATGATTCTCATTATAGTTGCATATAACCTTAGAAATAATTCAGAGAGTTAAGTGACTTGACTAAGTTCTACAGGGCCACAGCCAGTCCTAGAAGCCTTGTCTGCTAAATCCAAGTGCAGGACTAGAAGGTGCTCATCCTATGACATAACATAAGATACAAATGTTCTTATCCAGTAACAGTGGGTGAGGAGCAGTCATGAAATGATTGCAAATATATTCATAAGAAAGTTATCATCTCCTTTCTAGTTGGTTAGGAAGAACCTTTATAAAACAAATGAAGGTTCCACAGTACCTGAGATTACAATTCCAATGGAAAAAGGAGTCTGAGAGCACAGAAGAGAGAGTCCCAGCCTGGGAATCATCATTTCACTGTCCAACTTGTGACACAGTCCCCACATACCAGAAAACAACCTACTCCCTGTCCTCCTTCTCTTTCATTCTTTTCTCTTGTTGTTTCCCCATCTCTCCTCTAGCCCACAGCGATGGATAATTTTCCTCCTTCTTTATGTTAAACACACTGTTGTAGCATTATGCCAGGCCTACTAGGAGGTAAATTGAACAAGCAGTATCTTTGCTTTATAGAATAATTTAAAGTAAGAAAGCCACCAGAAAACTGAGAAAGCAAGAGTAACATAGACACTGCCACTGTGGGAAGCTAGAACAGCTGTGGGGCTAGGAACTGGATGGCATTTTGGATCCAGAGATTTGTAGGCTCTTGGCTTGTAGAACAAAGACTTCATTGCCTAGTTGATGACAATATACAAACACATCTGCAGAATATATTCTTTGACATCAGCAAATGCCAGCAGTATTTAGTGAACCTCTATGTTTCTAGTCCCCATTCACGTCTCCTTTTTATCTGTTATTTTTCTCCATGTTTTTCCTCATTGGAAATGATTCCAAATTGAACATTAATTTTGAAGAAAAATGGGTTGAGGGGAGATTCTTAGACTTACAGATGTTATCAGAATTTAAAATAAGGGAAAATGAAACTAAAATATTCTGTGCCCTGTTCGTCTTGTAATGAGCGCCCAAGTGCCATTGTTTAGAAACAAGTCTTGGAACATCCTCCAGGCCCACCATAAACATAAGAACATTATAGATTACTAATGGATAACAGTAAACTAAAACTCATACTTCATCTTTGCCTCTCTCCCTAACCTTTCTTCTCACACAAAAGAATCATTCTAGATATAAAATATTTTAAGACTTTCTGTATAGCTTCACCTGTTATGTTTCAAATCTTAGTGTATGATCTATTGTCAACTTATGGTGAGTAGGGGAAAAATGAAGGCAGAGGGATTTTTTTTCCGGAGTTATACCTTATATAAAAGGGATAAAGGCAATAATGGAAGAAAGAGCTTGGTAATAATTCTCAGCTTCACTTCAAATCTTTTTTACTCTTTATATAGACGAGAACTCCTTGCTGCTGATTACATGGTTCTTAGGCCAGAAAATTAACCTGTTTACAAGAAAAACAAAATATGAACTATGAACATAGAGCAAGAGGACCATATATAGATTTTTGAGGTGCCTTGTCTAAGGCACACAGGACATTATCCTTCAGCCAAGTCAACCAATTTATATAATTGTTCCTTATCAAATTTAACTTTTGTCTTTTATTTCTGCATGCTTTTCTTAATGTCCTGTCTCCTAGCTTTCTATGTCTGAGTGGTAAAAACAGAGATATTTCCCAGAATGAAAAGTTATACAGCATCCTTGCTTTCTTTACAGTATTTCCTAGCAGAATGAACTTTACAAGGAGTAAAATCAGATCCTTGATGAGAAATGGACTTTCAGAGGCCATTTCACTCTTGATTCCTTAAAAAATAAAAATAAATGGGGAGACTCAGTAAACTGCTGAATTACTGAACTTACTGGGTCTAAAACTAAGATCTCCTGACCCCCTGGTTCTGCCATCTTTATATTAGGAACATAATTCCTTGACTGGAGTGTGGTTATTTCCAGGGAGACAGAGTGCCTGATTTTTTATAGCCATGCAGGAACCACCTGGGTTGTCAGGTTGATTCCATTATAAATGACTCAAAACTTTATGTTTCTATTAAAAATAGGAATACTATGTAGCCATAAAAAATGAATGAATTAACAGCATTTGCAGTGACCTGGATGAGACTGGAGACTATTATTCTAAGTGAAGCTACTCAGAAACGGAAAACCAAACATTGTATGTTCTCACTGATATGTGGGAGCTAAGCTATGAGGACGCAAAGGCCTAAGAATGATGCAATGGACTTTGGGGATTTGAGAGAAAGAGTGAAAGGGGGTCAGGGGATAGAAGACTACAAGTATGGTGCAGTGTATACTGCTCGGGTGATGGGTGCACCAAAATCTCACAAATCACCACTAAAGAACTTACTCATGTAACCAAATACCACCTGTACCCCAATAACTTATATTAAAAAAAAAAGATGATTATGGAGTAAAGGATGAAAATTGCATTCATTTTTAACATAAGACATGAGGCTACAAATAAATGTCTAGTTTTGGGTAAGGCTTTGGGGATATATTCTCACATTTTATCAGGAAAGTTTGAGAAATGCTGTAGATGTCATTTTGCTTTGTCGTGATTTTTGAGTTCTTAGTTTTTTCTCCAAATCCCATGCTTCCTCCCACCTAACTTCTCCTGAAATGTACAGTGGAATAATAAGTTAGAGCAAGTAACACTGCCAGCAGCTACCATCCTTGCTCCACGCAGGGTAGTGATGAGACAAGAATATGGATTTGGAGTCAAGAGGAGTGAGCCTTGGCTCCACCTGGTTGTTAGTCTGGGGATCTTGGGTAAGTTGTGTTACAGGTCGATGCCTCACTTTCCTTATCTATAAGATAATCGTAATTGGAATATGTACTTCATGGGGTTGCAATGAGGAATAGGGAAGAATAAGCACAAAGTACCAGTGTATAATTAGCATAGAGGAGTCTTTCTATTTATAATTTTCCTTAATTTTCATGCTCTGCAGTGAATAGCATGGTCTGGAGTGCATGACAGGCTCCAGATGCTCACACAGGGACACCATCAGGCAGTGTGGTACAAGAGCTCATCACCAGAGGGCAGCATGCAGTTACCCCTTTCTACCCATTTTATCTAATTCTGTTGCCTCAAGAGTTTCTCATGAATTGTAACTCCTATTGCTCTGACTCTAGTTCAATAGGTCTAAAAATCAATTAACAATTACTGTTTGAGTGTTTGAATGTGTGTTTTATATGCCCAGCACTGTTAGGAGTGTAGATGGAGTGGCTGATGAAGAAATAGAGAGGAGGACCCTGACTTCAAAATGATTACAATTTCTGCAAGGAGACATGAATATCACACATGAACCAATTACCTATCAACATGTATAAAAATATAAAGAAATATTCATTAAGAATGTCAGGGTTTTGTGCTTTCACATAACTTATTTCCTTTAATATTTAAAATTCAGTGTGGTCTGGAGTAATACAAATAATGAGTGCTTTAAAATGTGGGGAATAGGATGTATAGATTGAGTCCTGGAGTGATGATGGGGAATGTGTCATGGAGCATCTGGAACTTTAGATTGTCCTTGCAGATGGAAAGAATTTGGTTAGAGAGATAAGATTGAGGACTGCAACTGATTTAGGATGTAGGAAAAGGAAGAAATGAAAACAAAGACATTGCGATAGGCATGAGCAAGGTATGTGCTTGGAGTAGTAAGGATCCTTGCCTGGTGGGAGGAAAAGAGAGAAGAAGGATGGAAACTAAATAGCAATAATTTAGTGATCCCCCATTGTGTATAAAACCATTATCCATGTACTACAGAAGAAATAAGCCCTAACTTAACCTAAAGAACCAGGTTATTGACAGCTTGCTCCGAATTCTGACACCTAAATCTGGATAATACAACTGTACTGCTAAGATTATAGCTCTTTAGTAGCTTAGCAACAAGGAACAGATGGTATCCACATAGATCTTTCCAGGAATAGCACCACATGGAGTGAATCAGTGAATTAAGTAGGTATGGTTATTATGGCATGGGGCACATTGACTAAACCACATTTGAGATTTGAGCTGATGACTCCATTTTTTGTGGGATCTTCAGAAATCATTTGCATAAATAAAGCAGTTAGATTTGTAAAAGCTTGGTGTGAATCAGTGGGGTTTGAGGCATTATGGCCTAATGGTGAAAAGCAAGGGGCTTAGAGTCAGAACACCTGGGTTTGAATCTCAGTTTTGCCTCCTTTTAGCCATCTGACATTTTGAGAAATTCACAGAATCATTCTATGCCTCTGTTTACTTACCTATAGACAAAGGAAAATTCCATCAATCCTTCTGGGGTTCTGTAAGGAGTAAACAATAAAACACAAGTAAAAAGCTTACCATATTTGCTTGGCACACAGTAGGTAGTTGGTTAATCAATGTTACTTCCCTTTCCTCTCACTATGGAAGTTAAATGATTGAATGTGTATGATATACTTTGTATAGCATGACATTGGTGGTCGATATAATTGCCAGTTTGAGTTTCAGTGTTGATCTGTAGATGTAGTTTTAGTGAGTAATTTATTTTAGCCTTTTATACTAAATGTAAGTACGTATATGGCGAGCATGCAGGATGGAGATCTGAAGAATCTTCATACTAACAGTTCAAGCAATCCCCATTTCTTCAAATAAGATTGATTCTAGAAAAGATTTATAAAGTGAAGAAAACTCTCTTTGGCATGGGGCACATTGACTAAACCACATTTGAGATTTGAGCTAATGACTCAATTTTTTTGTGGGATCTACTGGTCTCTATTTTCTGTACTTCATTCTCCAGGCTGCCCCATAATTTCTGCACTAGGAAAAAAAGGAAGACCAACTCAGCCTATCTGAGGTCTTTAGGATATTCATAGGATATTAATTTATTTTCTGCAAAATATTTTACTACTTTGTATTTTAAAGGAGGATCAAACAGAGATAACTCTCTAGTCCAAGGGGATAAAAATACTAATGGTGAGTTTTCAAGGATAAGTAAGACAAATTGTGTTGACTAGAACAGACTTTACTTATCAAATCTTAATAGGGTGCAGAAGCAAATGTATTGCAGTGATTAGGATTTATCCACTTTGGAGCCAGGCTACCATTGTCTGACTCATGGTCCTGCTATTACCAGCTGAATGACCTTGGGGAAGTTACTTAACATTATTAGTTTTCTTATCTGAAAGTGAGGATAATATTATTTTTATTATTAAGAGTTCAGGCAAGCAAAGTCAAATTGATTTCAAGCCAAAACATGAAACTTCCTTCCTGTTACCTTGTTTTCTGAGCTAGGCTGATGTTAAGCTAGGTAGGTAACCATCCAGGCATTTTATTAAATGGTAGGGAAAGGGACCACAATCTTAGCTTCCTCCAAAGTTGCTTCCTTTAGACATCCTGCCACAGTCTGCAGGATGAACTAACCAAGCCCGCAGGCACTCACATAGTTTATTCAGCACTGTTCTTGCCTCAATAAGTCCAGTTGTCTTATGTCTCTGTAGAGCAGGGGCAAAGCAGGTGACAAGCCAAAGCCACTAGATGATATTAGTAGTGATGACTTAGAGCTGGGCTGGATTGAACTGCACCCACCTAGTTGTCTTGTAGAGAAGGAACTTAAAAGGAGAAGAAAATCTAGGAAAGCAAAAAATAATCTCGGTAATAAGTATAATAACCTAAGAAACTTTTTTTTTTTTTGAGACACAGTCTCCCCAGGCTGGAGTACAGTGGCACAATCTCAGCTCACTGCCACCTCCACCTCTGGGGGTTCCAGCCATTCTCCTGCCTCAGCCTCCCAAGTAGCTGGGTTACAGGCACCCGCCCCCATGCCCGGCTAATTTTTGTATCTTTAGTAGAGACAGGGTTTCACCATGTTGGCCAGGCTGGTCTCAAACTCCTGACTCCAAGTGATCTGCCCAGCTTGGCATCCCAAAGTGCTAGGATTACAGGCATGATCCACCGTTCCTGGCCTACACATGCATTCTCTAGTCAGCTAAATTCTTGAGAAATAGGTTAACTGGAAAATAGCACTGTCCCATTTTTGAGTGGGGGTTTGCAAGACATTAAGGGACCCAGAAACCTCTGATAATTGGGGAATTGAATCTAAGTCAGAACAGTGATAAATTTCTCTTCAGACTGTCAAAGAGAAACTAACAACTATCTGGGCAGAAAATAATTGCATTTTCAGTCTGGTCGCCTAGAAAAACTCAGGCAAAAAAATCAGATGTTGGAGTTACCATTATGGACTCCAGGGTTAGAAAGACATGGGTTTAAAAACTGCTTGTGGCACTTCTTAGATTTGTGACCTTATGCAAGTGACTTGGTCAATTGGGATCTTCTTCCTTTCTTCTCTCCTTTCTTTCTTTCATTCCTTCCTTCTTGCTTTTTAATGGGAACAATAATGTTTTCCTTAGAACACTGTAAAAATTAAATGCATTCATATATCAAAGTACTTATAGCATTCCTGAAACATAATAATCACCTTATATATGCTTAATACCTTATTATTGTTATTCTTGTTATCCTCAGTTTTGATACTATGTAATTGTGAGATCTGGGTTATGTCATATTCTTTGTATTCATTTTCATATTTATAGAATGTAAGAGTGTAATTAAATGTTCCTTAAGATCTCAGCTTTATAAGTTCTATGATTCTAGAATATATTTGTTCTTCTTATTTTGTTCCTCTCTCACACAACCATCGATGTGTCTTTAGTCAGTCAATTACCAATTTATTTGGGGCTTACTCAAAGAATGCCTGAATCAGTCAGCCTGGGTATGCTGGGGCCATCAGCCTTTTCCTAGGCATGCCTCCTACAGGCCTCTTCTCATGACACACTGGGCCTCAGCAACTACACCAGAGGAAGGTGGGGAAGGTTCTTGGGCCAGCCAAGATCAAGGCACGTTAAATAAATTTAGATTTGAACTGGCTTGTAACTTGTGGATCAACAGTAAAAATTAGAATCTGGCCAGGTGCGGTGGCTCACATGTGTAATCCCAGCATCTGGGGAGGCTGAGGCAAGTGGATCACTTGAGTCTAGGAGTTCAAGACCAGCCTGGGCAATATAGCAAAACCCCGTCTCTATAAAAAATACAAAAATTAGCCAGGCATGGTGGTACACGCCTGTAGTCCCAGCTACTTGGGAGGCTGAGATGGGAGGATGGCTTGAGCTTGGGAGGCAGAGGTTGTAGTAAGCCAAGATGGAACTACTGCACTCCAGCCTGCATGACAAGGTAAGATCCTATCTAAAAAAAAAAAAAAAAAAAAAAGAAAAAATAGAATCCAGAGATAACTGGTGAAATCTGTTTTCATTCTAAGGGGCAGTAGAATATGGCTCTGGAGCCAGGTTGCTTGGGTTTGAATATTTACCAGCTATTTACCAGCTTTGTGACTTTGAGAAAGTTATTTAACCTCTGTTTCCTCAGATCTACTTTGAGAATAACAGTGTTTGTCTCATAGAATTGTGTGAGGATTAAATAAGTTAATTTACATAAAGCATTTGCTATATAAGTACATACTCTTATTATTATCTGTCCCAGTATTAATATATCAGGGGATTTAGGTGTGGCAGGGTCATAATACTACAAACCTTCAGGTAGTGATAATTGTAGGTTCCAAGTAAATCCTCCAAATAGGGTAGGGTCCTACCAGCACCTAGAGATGTGACACTCCAGCCTAAAAGATTGTGGAAAAGAAGGAGAGGAAAGACAGGGTTTCAGTTCCAGTGGAGAACTAAAATGTGATTCAGTTAATGAAGGCGGAAGTCACTCCCCCAACCATGCCACATTTTTTTTTTTTCCAGAGTAAGCCAACATAATAGAGGGTTACAGGGAAAAATCTAATACACAATACAATTATCCTGGGTTCAACACTCAGCATATCTAATCCGTTACTTAATGTTAAATGTCTTACTTCAAAGTTGATGGGGTGTGTGGGTAGTAACCCTAATATTCTACTTCCCTAGCCAGGATTAGCATATGGTCTGACTGGGGCTCATCCTGATGGAAGTCTTCTGTGTGAATTGTGAAGCAAAAAGTTTGCTAGCATGCTATCTTGTAGCTGCCAGTCTAAAACAGCTAATATTTACCTTGAAGTTCTCGGATCTCCAACTCTCATAATGAAATCACACACATACACACGCACACACATACACCCACATACAGGACTCATTTTCAAACTTTCAGCGGCTTCCATTTTGTTTCAAAATGTCATGCCATACCATACATAAAAGTCATTTATAGGGCTTGTGTCCCTCTAAATAGACAGAAATCTTGCCCACTCGGTAATCCTGTCCTGTAAGGCTGATAAGATGAGCCAAAGGTATCCAAAAACAGCTCACATGTTATTCTTGCAATATTTTACCACCTATTTAAATTGGCATAATGACAATCACCTGCCTTCCATTTGCATGTCCCACGTCAGTTGAAATCCCCGCATTAGTTCCTAGTACCATGAGTGTTACTGTTAATTTCTTGCTGATCTAGTTCTCTCCTTTTCTACCTTGCTTCTTAAAAGTCTAGGTATTAGATTAAGTCTTTTGACGTTCCCACTGATTAGCCTACACTTCTCGGAGCCAAGCTTCATGAGAGTGTTTCCTGGCTGACTAGCTACTGTACATTTCCTGCCAATAGCTTGCTTGAGGAGGCTTCTTCACCACAGTTGGCTTCATGACCACCTGTCCACATATGTCAGAGGCATTTCCCATATCTGACACTTAACACATATCAAAAGGTAACCACATTAGTCAGAATCAATGAACTCCTGTGTAAAGTTGCATTCATTTTGGCAGATTCTTTTTTATTTAGAGTCTCTTGGAAGCAAGCAAAAAAAAGCATATCTATTACTAGTATAAACAAAATTGTTCACGTAATATGAGAACATTTGTATGTCATATGAAGCCCAAGGATAGGAAGGTGGCTGACATTTATTAATAACTTGATCTAATCGTTTAAATTATATCAGTATTCCTTCTGCTTGCTTCTTGCTTCTTGCTTCTCTATAATTAGCTGTACTAGTCCCTTATGCTGAAAACTGGCTTTCTGTGCATGAAAGAGAATGTCTTGTAAAAGGCAAACAACACAAAAAAAAGGCTTCATAGTTTGGTTTACTTAAGAAAGAGGTTTTTTTCTTCATCCCTTATAGTTTCAAAAATCTTGCCTAGATGTGTATAAAGACAAGTCTTGAATTTTCTGATTAAAAAAAGATTTTGTTCTAGATTTTTCGTAAATCACTTTCCAGTTAATGGAAAAAAGCATATTAAAGAAGGACACTAGAATCTGCTGAGTCACCAGTTTGATTTAGGCATCCAATTAAAGAGGATATCCAAAAGGAAAAAAGAGTGTATGGCCGGACGTGGTGGCTCACACCTGTATTCCCAGCACTTTGGGGGCCAAAGCGGGTGGATCACGTGAGGTCAGGAGTTTGAGACCAGCCTGGCCAACATGGCAAAACTGCATCTCTACTAAAAATACAAAAATTAGCCGGGCCTGGTGGCAGGTGCCTATAATCCCAGCTACTTGGGAGGCTGAGGCAGAAGAATCACTTGAACCTGGAAGGTGAAGATTGCAGTGAGCTGAGATTGCACTACTGCACTCCAGCCTGGGTGACAGAGTGAGACCCCATCTCAAAAATAATAATAATAATAAAATAAAGAGGGTGTATATGGCAGGGCAGTGTGAAGTGTGGAGAAAATACTTGGTGGGAACTGTCAAAGCAACTGGATAGTTGGTTTTTAAGACTCAGAAACAAACTAGATCAAACTAGTCATAGCCTCTCTTGACTGTAAAAGTGAACAAAGAATCAGGAGCCAGATGAGCTAAAGGAAGATTTGGAATTACCAGCTGGTGAGAAGAGCACACTCATGGGCCATGCTTGGAATTCATCTACGTTCTGTGTAGTCTGGGGTGGGCTGTGAAGGTCCTGGAGCAGGGCAGTGGGAGAGTCTTCAGAGAGCCTGGTGTAGCAGCACAGTGGGGTAGTGTGTCATTCAGAAGAGCCTACCATGGCATCTCTTTGGCAGTCACACCAGGGTGGTACCAATGTCAGATGTATGTGATGTATGTTTATTTTTTACACAATCTTGTTTGTTAATGCATTTTTAATGACTTTTAGAGAGGTAGGTATTAACTGTGGCTTCTGGATCCTTTTGGCACCAAGAAGGAATAATAAACTTTCCATATAACATAGATTCCACATAACATAGATCTTATCCTTTAAGTTCTTGTTCTCTACTTCAAGTTGAGTCCATTCCCAGACTCCACATCCTAGAGTTATGAAATTATTAATTATTATTTTATAAAAACTGAATTTAGTTAAGTAATAGTAACCAAACAAAGAAAGAAAATGATACTGGATATTGGAAAAGTAGTCACAGTCTTGTTGATATCGTGAGACTTTGGGGTTCTGGTTCTTTAGAAGTGCTTTACAAAGCTCGTAGAGATATATTACTTTCCTTTATACCTACTTCTATAGTTTTATCACTACCTTTAGTCAATAAATTCTAAGTATTTCTCAGTATTCTTTGAGCTCCTTCTCTATACCCAAGTGCTGTGGAGAATTCTAGAAAAGTATACAATACTTGTCGATTTTTAGATATATAGTCTTCTTGGAAAGACCAAATTTACATTAAAAAATGAAAAATAGCAAAATAAACATACAAAAGTTTTAAATGGCATTACATAGGAAATGGGCTTGTGTATAAAATTTATTCCCATAACACATTATTATAATCTATAAGAAAAAAAAGCAAAGATGGGATGAAAGCCCCAAATCAAATTAATACCTACTTATTAATCAAAGCTATACTAGAAAATATGGGGAAATACAAGAATCACATGTTATATTCAGAGAGTTTTCAGTCTAGTCTTGGATATGAGGCATACTTTTGTGAGTCATGGAAACCAAACAGAAAGCATAGGAGAGATGTCATCAAAACTAAAAACCTTTTTAAAAATACATACTAAGGCTTCACCAGACTGTGTTCAACATCTAACCTGCAATGTCCTTAGGCATCTTTTGCCTTCAGGGTGGTCTTTGCTTTGTCTAGTTCTTGTATGGTACTCTAGTATAGGGCTCACATATCACTGCAAGACTCTTGTGATAGAACCACCTAGATCCTGGGATTATGAAGCAGCTTAATGGGGAAAAATGAATTTTGAGGTCAGAAAAAACAATATTCAAATGTCAAATCTCATTTTCACCGAGCCTCATTTTCCTCATATGTAACATAGAAATAGTGATAATAATGTCTTATCAATATAGTTTTGTGGAGACTAAATGAGGATATATATGCTTATGTATATATTTAATAAATGGTAATACATACTTAATAATCAGTAATTATTGTTATTATTGCCTTTGACATGAGCTGTTTTAGAATCACAATCTAAACAGGCCTCTTATTAGTGCAATTGTAGCCACTGACATAGCATTGAGATCTCTGCAGTGTAAACAGTTTACAAGCCATCCAACAATATATCTTTACAGTAGTCTATCTTAAGAGACACTTACTACTAATAATATTTAACATTAATTCTGAAATGTGCTCTTTACAAAGCACATTCAACTATATCACCTCATTTGATCTTCAACCTTTTGGAAAGTTGTTACTACTATTCCCAATCTACAAGGAAGGAAAATTAATCAGACAGGGTTAGTGGACTTGCCCTAAGATCACACCACTAGGAAGTCACTAAGCCCCCAAATCATACAGTCAGAAAGTTCCTAAACCAACCTTGAGCCCATGTCTTCTGACTGCAAACCTCATACCTTTTTCTCTTCTCTACATGCCTCTCATTTTTTTTTTCATGAGATCCAGTAAAAACTGTCTTTCTCCAGAGTCTTTATTTACCCACAAGATACGTCCCATTGAGAATCATGAAAATATTATGACTAACTAGCTGATCCATTATATAGATATGTATGCCAAGGTTATGTTTTCCATGCCCAGTGTTTTCGGTAAAGACATGAAATTTTGTTTTGTAAAACCTGCTGGATTGCTATTTGTTTTATCATTTGATTAGGATTCCACAGAACAGATTGACATTAAAAAGCTGTTAACTTCATTAACTCCAGAGGGCACAGCTAATGAAATATCCCAAAATTTGAGCACTTTCCAAAACCACCATGTCGTATGGAAGAGCTTTCTATTGATCAAGATGAAAGTACGTCCTTTATCTAAATGAAATCTGTAATTTGAGACAAAGATTAAAGATCCTTTGGGGGATAAAGCAAAAGTTGTTGTGAAAATTCTAGAAACTAAAAAGTAAAGATAGCTCTACTCAATATTCATGAAGTTAGATTGGGGATGCAAATAGAGATTGCAGTCTCTTATTTTCTAGTGATTTGCCTTGTAGCACTCCTATATCAGTTTTACACAGATTCCCGCTGAACTTTAAAGAGAATTACTGCAAATCGCACAATTTTTTTTTAAAAAAAAGAAAGTTGAACATATCCAATATGATTTTCTGTTATATTTGACTGTTAATGTTCTATCTAGAGATTTCTAAGGTTTATGATTAGAGGTGCATAAATCATAAAATATGGCAGGGCGTGGTGGTTCATGCCTGTATTGGGAGGCTGAGGCGGGCGAATCATGAGGTCAGGAGGTGAGCCCAGCCTGGTCAATATGGTGAAACCCCGTCTGTACTAAAAATACAAAAATTAGCTGGGCATGGTGGCACATGCCTGTAGTCCCAGCTACTTGGGAGGATGAGACAGAAGAATCGCTTGAACCAGGGAGGCAGAGGTTGCAGTGACCCGAGTTCACCCCACGGCACACTCCAGCATGGGCGACAGAGGAACGCTTCGTCTCAAAAAAAAAAAAGAAAGAAAGAAAATACAGGATACAGCATGCATAATGTGTAAACGTAGATGTTGATAACTGAAGCCTTTTTGTATTGAATATAGCATACTCTCAAAAGGCAGTTTGAAGAGAATAACTATGAATATTGGTTTAGGTTTAATTTTGCTTCCTTGAGAGAGAAATCAAATTCCTTTAGCAAAGTCATTTCAAAAAGAAATGATACAGGTCGAGTGCAGTAGCTGATGCCTGTAATCCCAGCACTTTGGGAATCTGAGGTGGGTAGATCACAAGATCAGGAGATCAAGACCATCCTGGCCAACATGGGAAACCCTGTCTCTACTAAAAATACAAAAGTTAGCCGGGCGTGGCGGTGCGTGCCTGTAGTCCTAGCTACTTGAGAGGCTGAGACAGGAGAATTGCCTGAACCCAGGAGGTGGAGGCTGAGTGAGCCGAGATCACGCCACTGCACTCCAGCTTGGGTGACAGAGCGAGATTCTTGTCTCAAAAAAAAAAAAAAAAAAAAAAATAGATATAAGTTTTAACTCTCACCCAATTTATTAGAAATCCTTACCTTACACATAGCGGAAATCCGCACCTCCTACACTGTTTTGTAGAATGTAAGAGAAAATGGATGTAAATTATATGGATGCTTACTTAATTTCTTTATGTGGTAAATGTAAGAAACAAATATTTGAGGTGGGGGAAGGTACAGAAACTCTTAGTCATTTTATTTACCCCACTAACACTTGACACAGTGCCTGTACAGGTCCTCAAGAAATGCCTATTGAGCTCTTTGTTAAATAAGCTAACAGAAATAATTTGTCTCAGAATACACTATTCATTATTTAATTCTTTTTTCTATTTCCTTTTTTCAGGCCAGTCCTGCTCCTATAATTGTCAACACAGATACTTTGGACACAATTCCTTATGTAAGTAACTTTTTCATTAATACCTTCTTTTAAAACTGTGGTAGAACTTAATTGGTTGAATTTAAATTCAATTCATATTTAGTTTCATCCAAACTAAATAATCTTATGGAATGACATGTAGTTTTGTAAATTTTCTTTTAGTAATTTCTAAATCTTGTCTTAGTCATCAAACATTTCTCTCTTTCATTCATGTTTTGTAAAACACAAGGGCCCATTATGAAACAAAAATAAACAACACTGTTTAAATAGTGTTAGTTTGCTAAGTGCCTCACTGAAAAGAGACTGAATTGCTCATAGACATGAGCAAACTTCTTTGGGTTTCTTATGAAAGGAATATTCAAGTCAATTTCTGTGACAGAGTCTGGAACCTAAAGTAAGTAATCAATAAATATTTTTATGGATTTTATTGGGCTTCTAATAAGAAGTGGACAAAAGTTTTGTGAGAGTAGAGCCTATCTATATATAATGAAAGTTATGGTTTTATAAAAGCATGGAGCATAATATAATAGGATCAAGCAAACCAATGAAGCCTAGGATTCTGTACCTGTAATACGACCACTATGATGGCGAAAGTTCTTGAAGATAGAGTCTGGCTGGGCAGGGAAGATTGGAGACCAGCTATAGGCCACAATGTGGGTGAGTGGTTGACATTATGGAGGTCCAACAAGGCTTTGTGAGTGGGGCCTAGCTGAAGAGTGGAGGATAGTGATCAAAGAAGATGGGACAGCCACACATGCATGCTAGACAGGGGGTATGAAGCTGAGAAGAAGGGCTACAGAGGTAATGGACAACAACAAACAGATTCCTGGCCTTTGATTAAATAAGTAAAGCACATAAAGCCCTTAGAACAGTACCTAGCACAAAGTAAGTGCTTGGTAAGTACTGGCTCTTCTCAGTTTTAGCCCACAACCTCAAATCCCTTCAATGACCAAGCAAATCACAGAAACAAATGGAGCAGTCAGAGTGGGGCCTGTGGGGAATAGAAAGCACATGGCCATTTAAAGAGAGCAACTGCCACTTGGAATCCACTGGTGCCAGATCATTTTACAAAATAAGATGGAAATTTGTACATGTTTGCAATTTCTAAATACAGGCAACTAATTTTCAAAAGTGCAAACACTGTGTCTGCCAAACAAAGTGTGTCTAGTCCATAGGCTGCCTTTTGAGAGATGTTACCTCAAAGGAACTGGCGGTCCTGAGCAGGTTCTGCAATCCAGGACTCAGCCACAGGGGAGCAGAATGTCAGAACTGGAGTACAAGGTTGGGACTTGATTATAAGAAAACGGGGACACAGGGTCAGGACAAGAATAACAGCAAGCTTGACTTAATGCTGAATCACCTGAACTACTGAACTAGGGCTTCTTAAATCTTTCTGAACAAGAAGAGTCTGGGACCAGACCGGAAACAAGGTTAGGCTTACTGGAAGAAACCAAGAGGCCCCAACACTGGAAAGTAAAGGGCTCTGCAGAAGCAAACAAAGCAACGTCTTAAAGGCACATACATCCACTACTCTCTCACTCTTCCTACCTTTCTTTACTTACCAAACATCTGCAACAGTGTATGCCTAACACTGCTGTAGGCACTTAACAAATTTTAACTCATTTAATCCTCATAACAGTCCTATGAGGTAGGTACTATTAATTTCTCTATTTTACAGTTGGGAAAAATGAGTCATAAAGAGGTCAAGTAACTGGTTCAAGGACTCACAGTAAGAGGCAGAGTCAAGAGTCAATCCAGATAGCCTGGCTGTAGAGTTAGAAGTCTTATTTAATTTCTAACATGCTGCTACCTATGTTTCTTTCTTCCCTCCCTTGTTTTCTGCCTGTCAGCTTGGGAACATAGTTTCCTTACTTACTCCCCTGATACATGCAGATTTGGATGAGAGATAACTTGTCACAAAAGCTTCAATATATTCAGGACAGGGATCCATGTATACATGAAGGAATCATATGTTCCAAAAAATCTCTTCACTATAGCCATTGTCAAAGCATGTGAGCAGTGCTCTCAAGAAGTAGGCCTGGAGCACAGAGAGTTGATTTTGTAATTAAGACCACTTTCTTGTGGTAGATCTATATTATTTCAAAGCCTCCTATTAGAGTTCTGGTGATGTAACTGCCAGATACCCTCATGTAGAAATAATTTATCAGTAAGATCTAAGGGTCTTTTGTAGACATATTCAATTGGTATCCCAACTGATTAGGTAGTAAAATCAGTCACAAATAACAAATTCATCAAAATTCTTCCCATTCTTCCAAATATCAGGTTTGTATCTGACTTTGAGTCCTTCAAAAATTATTTTTAATCATCTTTTTTGTTGTTGTTGTTGTTGTTGTTGTGGAGACAGAGTCTTGCTCTGTCGCCCAGGCTGGAGTACAAATGGCTGGAGCCTGATCTTGGCTTACTGCAACCTCTGCCTCCTAGGTACAAGTGACTCTCTTGCCTTAGCCTCCTGAGTAGCTGGGACTACAGGAGTGCACCACCATTCCCCACTAATTTTTTTTTTTTTTTTGTACTTTTTAGTAGAGACGAGTTTTCACCATGTTGGCCAGGCTGATCCTGAACTTCTGATCTCAGTGATCTGCCCACCTCGGCCTTCCAAAGTGCTGGGATTATGGGTATGAGCCACTGTGCCTGGCCTAATCAACTTTTTCATACTTAACGTAACCCACTTTGTGCTTCTTTAAGGGTAAGAATCTTTATAGTGGTTTGTGAGCAGCTTGATATGATGAAAATGTCCCAATTATCATGGTAGTATGTTCTTAAGTAATTTATTTAATCTCTATGCACCTAAATTAACCTATAAGACAGGACTTATAATACCTGCCTCAGAGATTTTCTTAGCTTCTGGTTGATAGCAGCTAAAGTATGTATCATTTTTTTGAAAACAATAAACACTTAGGAGGTAAAACATGCTAAATTCTAGGAGAATGGTAAATATGAATGTCTTCCCTGATGTAGAAAAAACATGAATACATTATGTATTGAAAATAGCAGATTTAGCGCATACTCATTAATGTGGATAAGCTTTGGTTCTTGGCAGAGTCCCAACTATCCCCTTTGTTCCTGACTCACTGGGTAACCTTGAACAAATTATTGTTCCTTTCACAGTCTATTTTCTCATTCCCCAGTGTTCTATACTTTGTTTTCCTCTTTTCTTCCTCGTGTTCTAGTTGTTCACATAATTTCAGCTCTATTTAATGAAAAAACGATTTCAGAGTTCCCTAGGGCATTTTAGTCATGTTGCGTAAGAACATTTCCTTCTTAAAAATATTGTCAGAATGCCAAGCTTTAACATATATTAAAGTCTTTCTAAAAAATAATTTTTTCATTGCAAGTACATGTATTAATTTTGCTGATTAGCAAATTTGATTTTTGATAGAAATGGTTCTTGTGAAAATGATTCTTTGGCACAAAGGCAAATGACAATTGAATAGCTACAGGAAATTTCTAGGGCCAAAGGGAATTTTTGTGTAAGTGTCAAACAAATGTACAAAATATACTTAAAGAGACTTCTTTTTATTCAGGAAGGTAAGTTAAGAGACATTAGAGCTTGCATTAATGAAGGGGTCACTGAGGTTCTTACATGAAAATGCCTTAAGTAAGCTCTGTCTTATATGAGGTCATGAAATATTAGAGTTGGGTATGACCTTAAATGTGACATAGTCTAGCTTCTCATGCAAAGCAGGAATCCCTATATGAAAATTAAAATCACCCAAGCAGAAACAAGGAAAGATATTTTTCCACTTCAATACTCTCTAGTTTCTATTTTTGCTCAATATTTTTATTCTTCCCCATTACATGTTGAATATTGTTTCATGCCAGGTACTGAAAGTACTTTGTTCTTAGGGAGCTCAGAGTGATTAGAACCTGCTTGTGAATCCAGCTCCCTGAAGGTTGACTCAATCAGATAATAATGCTTTACTCTCTGGTACTCTGCAACCAACTGACATTGTGCTCTCCTCACCTTTCAGCAGACACTTTAGAGTTCAATATTGAACAGCACCCTAACAAATAGTATTCTTTATGCTTTAGAAAATAAAATTAGAGAGATTCTAGAATGCTTTTTTATTTTTCTCTAACCTTCTCTAATATTCGTTTTATATTTTGGTAATATTCTGACCTCTTTTATAGAAATGCACTGTTGAGAGAGGTATACTTGAGAATCATGAGTTTTCAATCTTGTTAAATAACTTGGAGTTCAATGAACAAAAACCTTCCATTTTAAAGATGGATTTTCTATCTCAACTAGTAAATGGTAGTGCTTGATCTATCATTTACTGTTACCTCATGTAATTGTCAATTTTTAGTGTGTAACCACAACCAAAAAAATCAGTAGCAATAAGCATTTTTTTCTTTTCTATCAGTTAGCTAGGACAGCTGCCTCAGGCTGCAGAATACAGTAGTCTCACCTTATCCATGGATGATACATTCCAAGTCTCCTGGTTGATGCCTGAAGCTGCAGATAATGCCAAACCCTATATACATGAATTTTCCATCTTAACTATCAGGCACTGTGGCCATAACTTTTGCAGTTTGGGGTGCAACAGCAAAACTAACATGATTATATTTTTCCTTGTTCGCAATATCATGGATGAAAGATACATTTTTACCATAGATCTTAGCAACTTCATCATGCAATGTTGTCTCTTTTTTTTTTTTCTTAAGTCAGGAATTTTCATGTTTTCCCTTAAAGGAAGCACTTTAGGGCTTCTCTTAAGCATATCTGAATTGTCAGCATCACTATTCTTGTGCTTTGGGGCCATTATTAAGTAAAATAAGAGTTACTTGAACACAAAAACTACCATACCAGGATAGTCAATTTGATCACCCAAACAGCTACTAAGAGAATAAAGGGCAGGTAACATCTGCAGCACAGATACCCTAAATGAAGAAATGACTCACATCCTGGAAGAGATGGAGTGGGACAGTGAGAGATTTCATCATACTACTCAGAATAGCAAGCAATTTAGAACTTATGAATTGTTTATTTCTGGAATTTTCCATTTAATATTTTCAGACAATGGTTGACTGTGGATAACTGAAACTGCAGAAAGTGAAACCACGAATAAGGGGGCGAGGGGGGTGCCATTGTACCATGTTGGCTGGGGCATCTCTGCTTCAGAAGTTTCATTCTGGGGACCAGGAGGTGGGACAGTGGCTATCCAGGGTATGTTATTCATATTGTGATAGTCAAAGGACAAGAAATCAAGCCCATGACACAAACACAGTTAAAGCTTCTGCTCACCTTACATCCACCAACACCTAATTGCCCAGAATAAGTCATGTTGCCAAGCTCAAAGTAGGGGAAGAGTGAGTATTTGCTAAACAATAAACTAGTACATCAGGGCCTTAAATAAAGGGCTAAGAATCTGTGTATGTCCCTTTATGAGAATAAAAAATAAAAACAAACCAGATATAAAAGAAAAAATCTTGTACTTTATATTGGTAGGTCAATGGCACTAAACAAAGTGTCAGAGGGACCTGGTTCAGCTGATAGGGAGAGTGAGTGTGTAGATTTTTGTATGTTGTCTAAGGGAAAATATTGAGAAGTAGAAGAAACATCTAGCAAGTATTGGCAGTACAATGACTTTACTTTCCTATAAGACACTTTGTTGTCTGAAACTTTGTTTCTAGAGGTAGAAATAATAGTGAAGACAAGGCAGAAGTTACAGGTCTCTTGCTTGGAAAACCCTCCTAGGAACGTAAGGGAGAGAGAAAAGTAGAAGAAAAAGAGAACACAAAGAAGAGTTAGGTTACGAAGAATATGAGTGGGTCCTTAGTAGTATCCCCCATTGGATTTGGCTGCCAAGAAAGTTATTTCTGTAAAAGTTATTTGTGGACAATTATAATATCATATAATATCAGCAACATCTGTATAGAGTGCTTTCAATGTGAAAAGGCCATTGGATGCAAACAAAACTATGATTCTGGGGCCAAGGACAAGAGAGTGAACTAAAGGGAAAAAATGAACCAAAAAAGGCTGAACACATGAGTGTCAGTGACAAGAAAAAGGATACTGTGGGTTCAGCGACATAGAGACACAATTGAATTAGCAATGAGCTTCATTCAGGAGCCAGAGAATGGGTTTGTGTCTAAGAGATGTTTTAAGCAACATTTAAATGGCACTGCTGATTGATTCCAGCATCAGGAAGCTGAGGACAAGAGCTCTCTGAGAAGGAAGTTGCCATATTACAGAAGTGAGGTGACCAAGCACTTGTTATAGGGCTGTACATTTAGACATTAATTTATTTGAATGTAAATAACATATTCTTATGATATAGGCTATGATTCACTTTTGATTGGACCATTTTCCAGAATTGCCTCTGATGGGAAATATGTGTGTTCCTTTGAACCATCCTGGCAGTAATTAATAATGGTATGATATTTTGGAAGAATTTGCTGATTTTAGTACATTTATCTTTCAACAAACGTTTTCTTCTTTTTGTGGTTTTTCCCATGACATTGTTAAAACTATGTTGTTAATGTTTTCATCTATTGGGAATGCAGTCGTATCCAAATTTTAAAATCCTTACCTACCAGGAAACAGCTTCATTTTGTCTAAACTACTCCTGTGAAGCAACAGGCATTTGGCAATAGAGGCAAAGCTATCCATATTTGTTCTGGTGTCAAACCTAGCCAATCTAAATTCATTTCTCAACTGCCACAATCAGCAGAATCCCTACTCTTAACTGCTTGTTACTTTGCTTTATAAGCAAGAGGTGGGCTCACGCCTGTAATCCCAACACTTTGGGAGGCCTAGGCGGGTGGATCAACTGAGGTCAGGAGTTTGAGACTAGCCTGGCCAACATGCCGAAACCCTGTCTCTACTAAAAATAGAAAAAATTACCCAGGTATGGTGGCGGGTGCCTGTAATCCTAGCTACTTGGGAGGCTGAGACAGGAGAATCACTTGAACCTGGGAGACGGAGGTTGCAGTGAGCTGAGATTGTGCCACTGCACTCCCGCCCTGGGTGAGAGAGCAAGACTCTGCCTCAGGAAAAAAAAAAAAAAAAATGCAAGTTCTGATTCACTAGGTCTAGGATGAATCAGTCTGCATTTCTAATAAGCTGCCAGATGAGGTTGATGCTGCTTAGTTATGCATCATACTTTGAGTAACAAGGGAGTATAAAGAGAGAAACTAGCCTTTGGCTTCATGCGCAACTGGGTTGTAAACCCACCTCTGCCAGTTAGTTCTTTTCTTGAGTTTTGGTTAAGTGACATCACATCTCTAAGCCTCTATTTCATTATATATAAAATAGGAATAATACTACCTGCCATGCAGGGGTTATTATGAATATTCATCCTAGTATGCAGAAGGGGCTTAATGAATATTCATAAGACTGGGGGTAAGGTGGGTGTATCTATGATAAAATAAAACATTTCGCTGACTTAATCTTGAACTGGCGAGTCAAAATGAGAAGCCACTGCTAGTTCAGGGGTTGAGCCAGTAGCAGTTATGTAGGTCCATGGCTTACCTACATCTAGACCTTTGCTGCTCAGAATGTGACCCATGGACTAGCAGCAGTGATATTACCTGGGAGTTTGTGAGCAATAGAATCTACAGTTCCACCAAAGACCTACTAAATCAGAAACTATGTTTTTTAATAAGAACTTCAGTGATATCTATGCATATTAAAGTTTGAGAAACACTGCTCAATAGCAAACTTACTTTTTGGTTTAGATCCTGATATTTTGTTCTTTCACTACATGTTTTGGCCTGCTGTTGAGATAGCTGCCGTTTTCTAAGTCTTTTACTTTAAACATATACACATCTATAGGGAAAGAGCTCTATTTAATTCAACAAATTGAACACACTATGAACAACTACTATGTTGTCCTACTTTCTAGACCTGTGCTTTCCAAAAAAGTAGTTATAAGTCATATATGTTTATTTAAATGTAATTAAAATAAAATAATATAAAATTACAAATTCAGTTCCTCAGTTGCACTAGCCACATTTCGAGTGCTCAGTAGCCAGTAGAGCTAATGGGTATTGTATTAAACAATGCAGATATGGAATTGTCCATTATTCCATATCTGGCTCATTCCATATCATTCCATATCATGGCTCTGAAAAGCTTAACTTTTAAGACTGTTAAACATGATATACATGGAGGCAAATGTCAGCAATTACTGAAAGCTTTCTTAAAAGTTCAGTGATTCATCATTTTCTTATTGTAAAATTATAGAATTCCTATTTTGGCCAGGCGCGGTGGCTCACGCCTGTAATCCCAGCATTATGGGAGGCCAAGGCGGAAAAATCACCTGAGGTTAGGAGTTTGAGACCAGCCTGGCCAACATGATGAAACCCCGTCTTTAATAAAAATACAAAAACTAGCCGGGCGCAGTGGCAGGCGCCTGTAATCCCAGCTATTTGGGAGGCTGAGGCAGGAGAATCAGTTGAACCTGGGAGGCAGCCGTTGCAGTGAGCCGAGATCATGTCATTGCACTCCAGCCTGGGTGACAGAGCAAGACTCCATTTCAAAAAAAAAAAAAAAAGTTCTGTTTAGATTGGGATGATTTTTTAAAAGCCTAGTCAAAACAAACAAACAAACAAACAAAAGCAAAAAACAGAAGACCTGACCTACTTACCATTCACAAACTAATTCACTTTTTTTTTTTTTGCCTCGCATTACCCTTGCAGAGGGCAGTTTGTTGACTACTGTACTCATAACTTCTCATTTACTGGGAAGCCCTTACTTAGCTTGTCATTTTGGACTTACAGTGAGAGCCAACGGGAAAATAAAACGGTTGTCCAAGTGAAGAATGTGACTGTTATGTGAAAGTAGCAATATTGGCCCGTCTTTCTTGGAGGGGTTCCCCTAAAAGCCTCATCTACCCGGGCAGAGAAACCACTGTTGTTCCAAGAAGTGTAACCTAGCAGAGCACTTTGAAGAACGAGGGGGAAATAATCCTGAAAAATATTTGTGTGGCTTCTCCAGCGTAATTCTACTCACGGTGCAGTCTGTGAACTGGCAGCATCAGGTCTCACAGGTCAGATTGTTAGAATCATGGGATCTCCAGCTCCTCCCCAAAGCTATAGAATCGGAATCTCTGAGAGTGGAACCAAGAAATTTGTGTTTTTAAAAGTACCTCAGGTGATTCTTAGGCTTGCTGATGTTTGAGAGATGCTGCTCTACAATTTACAAGACATTTTTAAAAGCTGGTGGGAGACCTTAAGCAGCCCTAGTTGCTAAACTGAAGTGGAAGTGAAAGTTAAGTAGGAAATACTGCATACAGGAAGGACAAAATAAAAATATCTAAGGCACAATGATAAGACGTTTAGCATGAATCTGAATGCATGTTTAATCCTGGTGGGTTTTTTTTTTTTCTTCTTTTTAAATCACTTGGGACCTTTAAACACATTCTGTTTCATAGTCTAATGAATAGACATGTTAATGAAAATGGATAATGCATAGTGAAAAGCACATGTTGTTAAGCATCCCTTGCTTATCTCTGCCTGGCTCATTCTTACATATCCTAAAGGGTTCAGCTTAAATAATGCTGCTTCTAGGAAAGCGAGATTCAGGGTAGAGTTCCTATTATGAGCTTCCCCTGAAGGCTCTTCTTCCTCTCAAAGCAGTTATCACACTGAATTGCAGCTATTTCATTAATAGTTGATCTTTCTCTCTAGAATGTAAACTTCATGAGGCACAAAGAAAATATTGCTTTATCTTTCCCACAGTTGTACCTCAAAAACCCTGCACATTTTTACTGACTGGTGGAAGGCAAGCAGGCAGGCAGGAAGGGAAGAAACTACAATAACAAGCCATCCTATTTCAAGGAATCAGAGAAAGGTAGACTTTTGTCTAGCTCTTAAAGAATAAAAAGACATTTCTAGGCAAAGTAGGTAAAAGGCATTCCAAGAGGAGGGAAGTGCAAGTACAAAGGTCAGAGGTCCAGCAACTCATATGTTCTGAGTTTCATCCAGATGGAGCACAGAGCAGTAGCATAATAGGAGGTCGGGTTGAGTCTGATTGTGAAGGCCTGTTTTGCTTGATAGAGGCTTTGGACTTTAACATGTAGGCATTGCTGGTAGCATTATCTTCTCATATATCTAGGAAATTATGATCTGATTTTATCACTCTATTTCTAGGTCTTAATTTTTATCTGCTATATAGTAGGTGCCCTGAAATATGTGTTGAATAAAGGCAAAGACTTAATAGTGATCACCTAAGAACAACTGACACAGGCTGCTCTTGAGCCTTTTCTACATTTTCCTGTATCCTTACCTTTGTTCACCCTGTTCAATTAGTCCACAATGCCTTTTCCTCCATTCCCATCTTTTAGATTTCAATAAAATGCCAGCACGATCAGGAAGCCCCCATCAATCCTTCCAGGTCATATTAATGTCTCCTTCCTCCTTGATTCCACAGTATTTCAATCAAGGGAGATTGTTATTTTAGTAGAAAGAGAATGGAGTCTGGGATCTTTTGATTCAACGATACACCTGCTGGATAACTGGAAATTAACTTCTCTGACCCTTTTCCCTCAGCTGTAAGAAGAGACAGTAATAACTATCTTGCATAATGTATTCTTTAGGAGACAGGTTCAGTTACATATAACAGAGACCAAAATAATGATGTGTTTGCAAGTTAGGAATGTATTTCTTTCATATATGACAGTCCCTAGGTTAGCTGTCCAGAGCTAGAATGTCTATTCTGCTCCACAAGGTCTTAAAAGGACCCACGTACCTTTTATTTTCTTTTTTGCCACCCTTGGGGGTTGCCCTTGCACACATAGTCCAAGAGGCCTGCCACCATGATGACCTGCTAAATAGCAGGTTAAAAGAAGTACAGAGATGGACATTGTTCATCCCTTTAAAGCAATGTCTGAAAAGTTGTAAACATGATTTTTCCCTCATACCTCAAAAATTAGGCACAAAGCCACTCCTAGATGCAAAGGGAGACTGAGCCATATAACCTTTATTCTGAGATGCCATGGGCTCAGATAAAAGTGAGAGATCCCATTATTATGGAAGAAAGGGGTAATGAATATTGAGGAGAAGCAGCGGTTTCTACCAAACAACATGTTAGTAGTATTCTTCAATGTCGGGAGCTTCTGCCCAGGGGATGCTGAAGCTGATCCATGAAGTGCTAGCCTTTATAGTTTTCCATCATTTCTAATTTCAACATTTTATATATAAAACACTGTATTGTTACAGTTGTATAAGTATACTATATCTCTACAGACTAGCACATATCGGGGAGCACGCTTACAAACATTTTATTGATAAGAACACTAAAAAATTTTCAGAAACCACCGGTTGTAAGCATTAGAGATAATATTTAGACATTGCTTGGCTCATAATAGATGTTCAACAAATGATGGCCATTGGCCATTGTTACAGTCCTAAATTAGTATTTACCATATTCCTCCCTATTTATTAATAGTTCTTAGTACTTGATATTTTCCAGATATAATTGTGCTTTACTTATCTTTAAATTCCAGGCTGGGCATGGTGACTCATGCCTGTAATCCCAGCACTTTGGGAGGCCGAGGTGGGAGGATCACCTGAGGTCAGGGAGTTCAAGAGCAGCCTGGCCAAATGGTGAAACCCTGTCTCTAGTAAAAATACAAAAATTAGCTAGCCGTGGTGATGCCTGCTTGTAATCTCAGCTACTCGGGAGGCTGATGCACGAGAATCGCTTGAACCCAGAAGGGTGAGGTTGCAGTGAGCTGAGATCACACCCCAACACTCCAGCCTGGCTGACAGAGTGAGAGTTGGTCTCAAAAAATAATAATAATAATGATAAAATAAATAAATTGCATAAATAGCCATAGTCCATGCATGTAGTGGGATTTCAATAAAAGTTTTTTTCACGGTTACACTCAATTGTTTATGTGCATTTCACTGTTTTAATAGAGGGAATTTTTATTTGAAAAAGTAATTCATCAGGTAAATATGTGTGTTTTAATTTAATCTACATGATCATGTGGATCAATGTGCATGTGACCACCTAAAAGTGGGGTGCCCAATTTATTGGCTCTTTGTAGTTTAACTTGCTCATAGATGAGTGCTCTTTTCAAAGTATGGTCCTTTACAAATGCTTTTTTCTTTCTCAAATATATATTTGAAAGAAAATGTAGGCAGTCATAGATGATGACAGAGAAGACGGTGGCTAGTTGAGTGAAAAGAAAGAGGAAGAGTGACAGTTGAGTAAAAATCAAGGAGAGGAAATGAGAATGGAGTAATAAAGAGAAATAGCTTAACATTTTTATATTACTTTCCTCACTTGTAACAGTGTTATATTTGGATTGAGCTAAAAACTCTATTTCAAAAAAAAAAAAAAAAAAAGCAAATACTAAAACTTATTTCTGGGGCCCCAGGAACTTTATGTGATGCTTAGGGTAATTTATAATTTTATATCTCCCTGTTAAATCTTGCTTGGCTTTTTTTTTTTTTTTTTTTCTTTTTCTTTTTTGAGACAGGGTCTCAGTCTGTTACCTAGGCTGGAGTGCAGTGATGCCTTCAGGGCTCACTGTAGCCTGGACCTCCTGGGCTCAAACAATCCTCCCATCTCAGTTCAGCCTCACAAGTAGCTGGGACTACAGGCACGTGCCACCGCATCCAGGTAATTTTTGTATTTTTCATAGACATAGAGTTTTGCCATGTTGCCCAGGCTGGTCTCGAATTCCCAGGCTCAAGCAATCTGCACACCTCGGCCTCTCAAAGTAGTGGAATGACAGGTGTAAGCCTCCATGCCTGGCCTTGCTGGGCTTTTAAATTGACTTTTTGACACTGATATTTTTTAGGGGCCAGTTCTTGAGGGTTACTATAGGTATTTTTCTCCAAGAAATCAGACAGCTACCTTGCAACCTTGCAGCTACGTTGTTTGAGTGACTGACTTCCCTCTAGTGTATTTCTTTTTCTTTTCTTTTTTCTTCTTCTTCTTCTTCTTCTTCTTTTTTTTTTTAGACAGAGTCTTGCCCTGTCGCCCAGGCTGCAGTGCAGTGGTGTGATCTCTTGGCTCACTGCAACCTCTGCCTCCCGGGTTCAAGCGATTCTCTTGCCTCAGCCTCCCGAGTAGCTGGGATTACAGGTGCCCCACCACCACGCCCGGCTAATTTTTTCTCTTTCTTTTTAGTAAAGACAGGGTTTCACTATGTTGGCCAGGCTGGTCTTGAACACCTGACCTCGTGATCCAACTGCTTCAGCTTCCCAAAGTGCTGGGATTATAGGCATAAGCCACCATGCCCAGCTGTGTCTTTCCTTTTCTAAGTGCATCATATCTCAGCCTTAAATTACTTCCCCTCAGTTGTCACTTAGAAGTTCCAAGTTTGTTTAAATACGTGAAGAGCTGGATGAACTTTGATGAACTTTACTTTTGGTGACAAAGTATAGTTGCCTTTTCACGAACAGCATTAATGGAAATGCACTTTGATTATCCTAATTTCTACCAAGTGCCCTAAATGATGTTTTGCCCCCAAGAATTTTATTTTAGAAACTCAGGAGCATAAAACTCAAACATTAGCAATCTAATGAGGTGTCACATGAAGAAAAAGTAGTAATGAAATAACAAATTCAGATAGGTCAAATGGCATGCTGAGAGGAGCAAATAAACAATAGCCTATTATAATCACTATCTCTTTAAAAACAATCTCAGGAAATTTTCGTGGTTTTCTTGTTTTTAAAGCAAATTACTAATACTCTTGCTGATGTCTCAAAGCAGTGGCTCCCAACCTTGCCCCCACCTTTTAATTGCTTCCTGCTTCAAAAATAGTGATGCCAGGCTGGGCACAGTGGCTCATGTCTGTAATCCCAGGACTCTGGGAGGCCGAGGCAGGCGGATCACGAGGTCAGGAGATGGAGACCATCGTGGATAACACAGTGAAACCCCGTCTCTACTAAAAATACAAAAAATTAGCCGGGGGTGGCGGCACGCACCTGTAGTCTCAGCTACTCAGGAGGCAGAGGCAGGGGAATCGCTTGAACCCGGGAGGCGGAGGTTGCAGTGAGCCGAGATGATGCCGCCGCACACTAGCCTGAGTGACAGAGTGAGACTCCATCTCAAAAAAAATGCCTCAACCCCAGAAATAAAGATTCCTGTTTAATGGGTCTGAGTCTGGGTATGAGAATTGTGATATTAAAAAATCTCCCCAAGTGATAAATAACTAAATAACTAAGTTAAAGCATCTAATTCTTCTAACCTAACCTACTATGATTCTGGGAAGGCCTTCCCATAGAAATGGGTGGTTGGGTTAGTGTGCTTATTATATAGGCAATAAACTGAGCTGCCACCTGTTAACTTGGTAACAGATACAGCCACTGCTAACAAAGCTATCTGTCTATGCAAGGCACATGCCGTCAGGCCCAGACATGATCAAGTTAATGAAACACCCCCCCAAGGGTTGTTCTGCTGATGCATTTCACCATTTACGAGTTGTAATTGGGTTTATTAAAAAGGGAGTCATGGTCTGTGCTTTAGCAGTTTGCCCTAAGGGCCCCCAAAAATACTGAGAGAAGAAATTTGCAAGCCAAACTACAGCTGAAAACCAGACTGGGGTTGACCTTGAAGTAGGTCATTGTAGAACCTGAGGCTCAATGTAAGAAAAAATCAAATATCAAAACCCTGCCCAAGTCCACCAGAAGCTTTCTCTGACAACCGACCTCACTGATATTTCCCTGTCTTTGAATGTCTATTGCACATACTTTAAGAAGGACAATGGCCAAAAGTTTATTTAACTCAGGTTTATTTGATGGCAGTTTGATTAATAAATTAATGCTTTGATAGTGAAATTATCTGGCTTCTTTAAAATGGAATGTTGTATTGGTATGGCCAAGGGCACAGACTTGGCATCTAAGAGAACTAACTCTCTCTTTTGTGAACTTCAGGAAATTACTTAAGCTCTCTGAGCCTTAGTTTTTGTTTTTTTTTTTTATAAAAGGGAGAAAGGTGGAAATACCTCACAGTACTGATATGAAAATGATCTGAACAATGTCATTGTAGGAATAAAAATAGCTATTACTGAACCGTACTCTAGGCACTATTAACATTTTGTACATATGTTAATTTATTCAATCTTCACAGTAACCATACAAAGTATGTTATTGTTACCTCTATAGGTAAGAAATTGTAGGCAAAGAGATTAATAACTTATCCAAGGTCACACAGCAGATAGTGAGGGGCTCATAATAAGAATAGCATTATACCACCCTGCCTCTCAGTAGTTGTAATAGAAGTTAATTTGCTAAATTATTTAACAGACTGAAGGAGACACTTAAAAGCAGCTAAGGTCCAGCACAGTGTTGTTGAACACTTCATTAATAAAAGGTTGAAGAGCTACAAAGAGAAACACATTGTTCGAGATTGTGGTTGACAGAGGAAATTTGCGAGTATACATGTTGTTGTGAAAGTTTAAAGTCAAGCTGGGAAGAGATTTTTTTTAAGACAGGTTCTCCCTGTCACCTAGACTAGAGTACAGTGGTGCTATCATGTCTCACTGCAGCCTCAAGCTCCTGGGCTCAAGTGATCCTTCTTCCTTAGGCTCTCAAAGTGCTGAGAAGAGATCTTTAAAATGCAGTTAGTGTCAACAAAAAGGGTCAAACTCTGTAGAGTATTTGAAGAGATTTATTCTGAATCAAATATGAAACCTATGGCCCTTGATACAGCTCCAGGAGACCCTGAGAACATGTGCCCAAGACGGTCAGGCTACAGTTTGGTTTTATACATTTTATGGAGACGTAAGGTATCAATCAATACATTTAAGACGTACATTGGTTCAGTCCAAAAAAGTGGAACAACTGGAAGAGAGTTGGGGGTGGGCTTTCAGTTGGTAGGTGGATTCGAAGACTTTCTGATTGGCATTGGTTGAAAGAGTTTATCTAAAGACCTGGAATGAATAGAAGGGAGTGCCTGGGTTAAGGTAAGAGGTTGTGGAGACCAAGGTTCTTATTAGGCAGGTGAAGCTTGCAGGCCGCAGGCTTCACAGCGAATAATAGATTGTAAATGTTTCTTAGCAGACTTTAAAACGTGCCAGACTCTTAGTTAATTCTCTCTTGGATCATGAAAAAGGCCTGGAAAGGGGAGGGGATTTTCTACAGAATGTAGATTTTCCCCGTAAGAGAAAGCCTTGCGTGGCCATTTCAAATTATGTCAAGTAAATATATTTTGGGGTAAGATGCTTTAATTTCTTTCAGGGCCTGCTGTCTGTCATGTTGGTATTTTATTACTCTAAATAGTCAGCTTTGTCAGTCTTCTGTTGTAATGTTAATGCTGGTCAGCTGTGCCTAAATTCCAACGGGAGGAGGAGGGTTTAATGAAGCATGTCCAACCACCCATTCCCATTATGGCCTGAACTAGTGTTTTGGGTTTACTTTAGAATGCACTAGGATTGGAGGAGGGGTCCATTCGGTTGGTTGGGGGGCTTAGAATTTTATTTTTGGTTTACATTAGTGATGTCACTTTGTCTAACAAATAATAATTAGAAATTGAGAGTGATCTGGGACACATGGGGTGAAAGTCTTGAACCAACACACTTTCGTTAGCAGTGGTGAATCCATACGGTTCTGCAGCAACCACAGTTCCTGCCTTCTCAGAAGAAAGAATTCAACTGATGGGCAGAAGGCAGAAGGAGGGACCAAGGCAAGTTTTAGAGCAGGAGTGAAAGTTTATTGAAAAGCTTTAGAGTGGGAATGAAAGGAAATACACTTGGAAGCTGGCCAAGTGGGCAATTTGAGAGATCACTTGCACGGCTTGATCTTTTGACTTGGGGTTTTATACGTTGTTGGCATCCTTTCAGGGTCTTGCATCTCTTCTCCCATGATTCTTCTCTTGGGGTGGGCTGTGCACATGTGCAGTGGCCTGTCAGCACTTGGGAGGGGAGCAGGTGCTGCGTGTGAGGCATTCTTCCCCTACCAGCCCAATGTCCCTAGAAGGTCATATGCCAGTTAAAATGCCATTTTGCCTCTTAATGTGCATCTTTGAGCTCACTCTGCCAGCTCCTAAGATCTTGTCAGGAAGCTGCTGATCACCAGTGTCAGGTTTTTGCTATTTATTGGGAAGCTGCCTTTCCCTGACACTGGTGAAATGGCCTTGTTGTCTGGAGTAACAACTGAGATTCATTGTCTCACAGATGACAAGGATGCAGACACACAAAAAGTGAGATTGAGGGTGGAAGTTTAATAGGCAAAAGAAAGAGAATAGCTCTTTCCTGCAGAAAGGGGTTCCAGAAAAGTGGGTTGCTAGATCTGTGGTGAAATGCATTGGGGTTTACAGATGAGCTGGTGAGGAGGCAGTGTCTGATTTACATAGGGTGCAAAAAGCTGGTTAGACCAGGTGTGCCATTTGCACAGGGCATGAATTTTTTGTACCCCCCTCCCTAATCTTTTATTATGCAGGCAGGTTGTCTGCCTGAGCTATGCCATGTTATCCATTTCTTTGTTCCTGTACATGTGGTAGCAGAGAAAGGGAAGATGGAACATCCATGTTGGCCGTGCCTGGCCCCCAGCTAGCCCTTTTCTATTGGCACAGCTGCCAGCATTCTCCTGTGCAAGTTTCCAGCTTGCTGATTTATGTTTTCAGCTTGATTTTTCAGGCTGCTCTTTATTAGGAGAAAAATAATTTCTTGGGCTGCTTTTTGCTAGAAGGGAAGCTCTGCCAAGGACTCTTTGCCCTCACTATCTGCCTAAACAATTTCTTTCTACCTCCTGTATCACTGACTGTGACCAATTATTATTTTAGAGTAGCAGTTAACCACCTGACCATCACCTGATGGTTACCTGACATTTCTAGTAGTAGGGGTTGTGGCTAGGGAGACGGTCTCTCCTGCCCTGCTCATGTCTGACTAGCTACCTACTCTAACACTTTCATCCATGTTACATTAATTAGTTCTCAAAATTGTGGAGGAAGCTATCGTTTTTTAGCTAAGGAAACTGAAAGGTGCTTTGAGGTTGTGAAGTTTCCAAGTTCATATCATTTTGTAATGGCAAATTGGACTTGTGCTCAGGCCCTCTGATTCCTCCCACCTAAATGGTTATTTTCTCTTGGGCAGGTCTTCATGGGCATTGCTCGAACTAAGCTTCCTTGTCATTCATCAGATGGGGGACCTCTCCTATATTATGGCCTTGGTCTCTTCAATATTTTATTCTTATTTATAAACTCTGTTTTAGTTCAGACTAGTATAGCAGAATACTGAAGACTGGGTGGCTTAAATAACATAAATTTATTTCTTATCATGCTGACTGGGAAGTCTGAGATCAGGGTGCCAGCATGGTTTGGTTCTGGTGAGGCCTGTCTTGCTGGTTTTCAGATAACCATCCTTCTGCTCTGTCCTTATATAGAGAAGAGCAGAGAGTGGGAAGCAACCTCTTTCCTTCATCTTTTTCTAAGAACTCTAATCCCATAATGAGGGCTCCACCTCATAACCTAATGGTCTCCCAATGTCCCCATCTGAAAATTCTATTGGGAATTAGAATTTCAATATATGAATTTTAGGGGGATAAAATTTTAGGGTGATTCAGTCCATAGAAATCTCTGAATTTCAAACAACTCCAAGGTAATTTGATTAACTAATGTAGTAAAAGTTCTTGAATGCCTACTTGTGCCAGGTACTGTTACCTAGGTTTACTGTAAGCAAGACATAATTTCTACTCTTGTGGAAATTATGAGCTTTCATTCTTGTCAAAGTAGGTAACGAACAAAAAGGAAGCTATAAAATAGTAAGCGCTCTGAAAAAAATGAAGCAAAGTGCTTTGAGGGGAGGGAAGGGCAGTGGCTTCTTTAGAAAGGGAGTATGGCAAAGATCTCTTGGAGAAGGTGATATTAGAATTGTAACCTGAATACAAGAGAAATCCTACTGTGCACAGATCCTTGTGTTGCAGTTTTTCTTTTATATATTTTTTTCCTTATTTCACATAGTCTGGCTTTCATTTGTATGTTGTTTGTTTCTCTTCCTTCCCCATCATGGTGGTAAATGACCTACTATCATCTCAACTCACATTATATTTCTGGGAGTCACGTGAACTCCTTTTTGCTTTCTGTCCTGGTACGTATGCGATCAGTAATCCTTACATATTATGTTTGCTAAACGTGTCCTGTCTCTCTCCTATCTTCTTCTTCATTGTCAAGACCCTTGGTCTAGGAGTCTTCACTACTCTCCTGGACTCCCTCATTTGCCTCTGAACTTGTCTCTCTGATTTTGATTTTCCTTTCTCCTGTCCACATAGCTCTCTGAGTTCTTATTCCAAAAAAACTACCTATGGTCCCATCTTTTAACTACCTGAAAATTTTCAGTGGTCTTGCATTGCCTCATAAAATATAAACTCACTAATATGATATTTCAGAGTTTTTACTAGTGCCTTGTCTTCCTCTGTTCCTTTCACACAATAGTCCCTGTAATTCCACTACACAGTTCTCCCAGTTGCCTGAATACACTGTATTCTTGATGATTTACATGAACACAATAGCCCTTCTTTAATGACCTATCTCTTATTTTGTACCTGATAATCTCCTACCCATCCTTCAGTATCTACTTCAAATGCCAATCATTCTTGAAGCCCTTCCACATTTCTGTAGTTGTATCACTGAGAATTAGGATCAGTGGCATACAACTCCCAAATTAAGAGTGGCAAAATCAGTGAGAAAAAAATGATCTTTTCCCCTTCCTGTAAATGAAGTTGTAAGCTAGACAACCCATGGCTTATAAGGTGCTCCATAGTTAAGATCTAGCATCATTCTATTTAACTCTTCTAACGTTGTAGCTTGAGGCTCCCTTTTGCTAGGTTACCTTATGGTTCAAATGGCTGCTGTAGCGCCAACCATTACATTACATTTCAGGAAACAAGAAGGGACAATAAGAAGGTTGTGCTCTTCACCTTTAAGGACACTTCCAGAAGTTACCCAGAAGAATCAATTCATCCGTTGGTCGAAGACAATCACATGTCTATACCTAGGTGAGAGAGGCTAGTGTATTTAATTTTTTAGCAGAGTAGCAATTTCTAATGAGAAGAAGACAATGTATATTCTGAGGTAGTTAATAGTCTTTGCTACAGTCATCCTCTGAATAGTATTATTAATATCCCTCATGAAGAAGTTTATTCTTTTTATCCTTCAAGTTCTCGTATTTCCACTATAACCAATACTTGCTATAGAAGATACTCGTGTTGTCTTTATGATTTGGACCTTGCTTTGTCTCCACTGTTAATTTCCAGTTCACATCCTATCTAAGGTTTCCTGTTCGTCTCACTGTTTCACACTTTTGTGAAATTGCATAATTTTTTTTTCTTTAAGTGGAAAGCTGTTATTTCACTCCCACCTCTATTTTATGAGCTCTTTCCTTATTCATCCCCTTTCCATATGGAGTTGATCATGTATTCAGTTTTGTGCTCACATATCTTTCCCCTAAGTAGACCATAAGCTCCTTGAACATACTGTGTCTTATGTATTTAAAAGTTCCCAGCACTTAGAACCAGGAAAAAAATTCACAGCTGCTCAATGCATTCTTGAATAAATTAATAAAATGTACAACTAAGGTACATGTTCAGTTATTTATTTTATACTTTTACAAACATTTATTTATTACTGGCATAACAAATATCATGCAACAAGCTAGATGCTGAGATACAGCAGCAAACTAGATCAACATTGCCCCTCCCTCATGGAGTTTAAATTCATGTTGAGGGAGAGAGATAATAAACAACAGATAATTATAGTTGTGAGAGAGAATAATAACAGAGCAGGAAGAAAACAAACTACTAACGATGCTGTGGGGCTCCTGGTAGGTTATATCTTAGTTATTTTGTAAACATATTTAGTTCTTCTTTGTGTTGCATTCTTAATGAAAAAGGTAGATGAAGAAGTTTGCTGTTCTATCATGACAGGCTCATGCCTTTGTGTATGGCTAACACCAAAAAAATTGTAAATTACCTTCTTTAAGTTCATTGGCTTGAAAAATTATAACTTGCAAAGCTTCACATGTGGGGATTTATGTGATTGTTGACATTAATGCCTTAAAATAAATTATTGTGGGGAATTAAACAAGATTAAAATTCTGGAATATTCATCTCTCTTGACTAGCTTAAATGTTTATAATGAGAAAACTTTACTTAATCATAAAAATCATTTATATTCATTGAGTGCTTACTCAGTACTGGGTACTGTTTTACATGCTTTACATGTATTGATTAATTTGATCCTCACAACCACCATTATAGTTAGATATTGATCTTATCCTCATTTGATGATTTAAAAAATGATACAAGAAAAAGTTAACTAACGTGGCCAAGGTCAAGTAGTTGGTAAGAGGAGGAGCCAGTACTCAAACCCAAGCAGTGACTGTGCTCGAAACCCTTACTACTTGAGAGAGGGGTCTTCCAACCAGTGGCATTAGCATCACTTGGGAGCTTGTAAAAATGTAGGATCGATCTGAGGCCCAATCCGGACCTTCTGAATCTGCGTTTTAACAAGATCCCTGCATTTTAACAAGATACCACATAAGTGCTCACTCAGAGAGTCTGCTTTCCATTTATTTTATTCTATATAACAACGCTACATCAATTCTGGGAATCTGCCCGCTTATTGAGATTTAATTAAAATATTAGTCAGAAATATTGACCCTGTTGACCTCTGTTTCTGTAAACCACTTGGGTTACGTGGATCAAGAGAAATATGGTATCATCTCTTCATTAAAGTAGTTAAACCATGATATTGGAAAAAATTTGGAGGCAGGAGGTTAGATGCCAAAGCAAGAAGAACATTTTAAATCCTCCATTGATTTTCTTTCTCTGTGTTTGCTCTTTTTTATTACAGGGATGCCTGCCAGCATCATTTTCTTCTTTCTCTGGTTTATAACTTTTCCATTAAAAAGTAATTTGAAAGACAATATGGCCAAAGAATTTTATCTGGACCTTTCTTACAGCACTTTATCATTTTGTCTCTCAGTTATTTGCGTGCTTACCAGGATATAATTATAATTCCCAGCATCTATAGAGTACATACAATATATCAGGAACTGTGCCAAGTGGTTTTCTTCCTTAGATAATTTATTTGACCCTCACCACAACTTTTTAATGGAGACATGATTGTGGACCTCATTCAATGAATGAGAAAGCTGAGGCCCAGAATGTTTAAAACTATACCCAAGTCTCCCGGTTTATACACACTGAAGCTAAAGTTGAAGCCAGGTGACATCAATACAGAGCCCACCAGCTTTACCAATGTGCTACACTGGCCTGCCATGATTTCATTACAAGCATTGGGCTGAAATTAGCATAAGCAGTAGTAGGGTAGTCCTTTAAATTTTTTTTCTGGATTCTAAAAGACAGTTATTATCTTACCTGTGTTTATGAATTTTGATTTTGGTCTCTCAAAATTATACTTTGTTAAAATGATAAATGTTTCCAGCATTTTAATGTTCAAACAACCCACTTTTCTTTCATGTATCATATTGCATCCGAATGTGCAGACTTAATTTAGAAATATGTGGGCTTCATTTCTTAGGATCACTTCACCAAACTCCAAGAACCACTTGGAATTATTTTTCCCTGAATTGGCTGTCATGAACTACATATAAATTGGCAATACATAGTTGGGAGTAAAACTCTGATTAAAGTCTTGTTCCCGATAGATAATAGCTAACAATTGAGCAGCTGCCAAACAGCACCAATTGAATAAGTGCCAATGAGATCCAAGATGAATGTGTCAAGGACTAATGTGCTGAGAACAATTAGTCCCTAAATCCCTTTTAATCATAGCAAGTCTATGACCAATGCAGTTAAAACAGCCGTGATTGACTCTAACCAAAAAAAGCAATGGGAGAATTCCGGAAAATGTTTCCAAATAAGCAAGTTCAGTGGAGGCTGGAGATAGAGTAAGGAGGAGATGGATAGTTAAGGGCATTAGGAAAATAAGACAGTCCATCATGTCAGTGATGCAACCAGAAGATGAGTCAGAGTTTTAGAGGAAAGCAATCATGAAATAGTTTATGATACTGATTTAAATATATCCAACACCAGATAATACAACATTCCACCATAGATCCAAGACTTTGAGTCCAGATTTTGTGGTGTGAAAAAATATAATTTACTCAGTCAACATGCATTTTTTATTTATTTTTTTTTTTTTGAGACGGAATCTCATTCTGTCACCCAGGCTGTACTGCAGTGGTGTGATCTTGGTTCATTGCAACCTCTGCCTCCCGAGTTCAAGTGATTCTCCTGCCTCAGCCTCCTGAGTAGCTGGGACTACAGGTGTGTGCCACCATGGCCAGCTAATTTTTGTATTTTTAGTAGAGATGAGGTTTCATTATGTCGGCCAGGGTGGTCTCCTGACCTTGTGATCTGCCTATGCTGGCCTCCCAAAGTGCTGAGATTACAGGAGTGAGCCACCATGCCCTGCCAATATACGTATTTTTTAAAGCACCAACTCTGCCTGGCACAGGGCTAGCTGTTGAAATACTGAGATAAATGAGGCAGTTTCTGCCCTCAAGATGCTTGTAGTTTAGTATAAGATTATTGTGAACAAATAACTATACTCTTACAGATGCTGTGATTAAAGAAAATAAATGGCTCAGTGGGGGCACAAACATAAGGGGGTTCAATCCTCTTTGCAGTTTTCCATGATATATACTCATGACCTCCTCTAAGGCCTGGTTTCCTTCGTATCCATTGTGTGTCTCTCTTCCTAGGCCTCATTCCCTCTGGTCACACAGAATTTCCTTTTGCAATTCTCTGATCTTTTCTACCTGTATACTTTTGCACTAATTTTTGTCTACGTCTAGTATGTCTTTTTCTTTCATTTCACCTGTCAAAATGTGGTTTATTTTTGGAGTGGGATCTCCTGAAATGCCACCTCCTCTATGAATCCTCACCCCTCCTCCTACCATGTACACCCTCTTCCTTGTTCTGAGGCACTTTTTAAAAATTATTTATTTATTTATTTATTTATTTTTAAGATGGAGCCTCACTCTGTTGCCAAGCTGGAGTGTAGTGGCATGATCTCGGCTCACTGCAATCTCCGCCTCCTGGGTTCAAGCCATTCTCCTGCCTCAGCCTCTGGAGTAATTGGGATTATAGGCGCCCACCGCCACACCCAGCTAATTTCTGTATTTTCAGTAGAGACGGGGTTTCGCCATGTTGGCCAGGATGGTCTCGATCTCCTGACCTCATGTTCCGCCTGCCTAGGCCTTCCAAAGTACTAGGATTACAGATGTGAGCCACCGTGCCCACTCATTTCAAGGCACATTAAACTTGATTCAGTTGCAGCACACATCACATCATATTTGCTTATATATCTGTAACTCCCTGAGGCAAACACTGTTTCCTTATCTGCCCCAGGATTAAACAGACTTGTAGTAAATTGTTTTTATTTTTGTTTTTTTGACAGATAAAAGGATTAAATAAATTGATTTAAAGTCATTCTTGAACCTAATTACTTTCTGGGAACATAATATGAGTAATCAGTTTATGAACTATACAATGCATACGTTATCAGAAATAGTATTTTTATTTGATCCTCCATTGACCTATTTGCAATTTAAAGTCCTGTTTGTTTAACCTACCTTCACATTGTCAGGGATTTATGTGACATTTTGATCCCTGAATTAGGATGTGTGAGTCCAGTCCTGTGTGAAGAATTAACTTTCTTAAAACTTTATGCTACTTTTAGGGGGTACCTGTTTAAGGTAGCTGAGTGGTTAGACATGCTGGCAGACAGCTCTGAAGAGCTGAATTAACAGAGAATCTGTAATCTGCTGTTATAAACAAACGAAAACCAAGAAGTAAAATTAAATAAATACCATCCCTAGTAACATCATAGCACAAAAAAATATTTATGTTAGGGACTTAAAAAATGTCAGTGCCCTGGTTAAAAATTAGTTAGAAGTCTAACCAAATTTTAAATAAAAAATAAACAATAAACTACCCAAAGAAAATGTTTAGGCCGGGTGCAGCAGCTTACGCCTGTAATCCTAATGCTTTGGGAGGCCAAGGCAGGCGGATCGCTTGAGGTCAGGAGTTTGACACCAGCCTGGCCAACATGGGGAAACTCCATCTCTACTAAAAATACAAAAATTAGCCGGGTGTGGTGGCCTGCGCCTGTAATCCCAGCTGCTTGGGAGGCTGAGGCCCAGAATTGCTTGAACTCTGGAAGAGGAGGTTACGGTGAGCTGAGATTGTGCCACTGCACTTCAGCCTGGGCAACAAAGTGAGCAAAGCAAGACTCCATCCCAGGAAAAAAAAAAAAGAAAAAAGAAAATGTTTCATGTTACATATTTATTTAAGAAATATATTTTTGAGTACCTTCTCTATATAGAGTGTGATTAATGGTATGGAATGCATAAAGATGAAAAATATAGAGAATTTTTGTCCTGTAAAGAACATACATTGGGGAAAAGGACATGATAGGGAGGAATGAGAGTTTAAATGTCCTATCACTGTTTTTATTCTATCACAGTGGCATCACTGATGGCAAAAGAGTCCACTAAAGGAAACGACCGCCCTTGAATGATATTCTAGTGGAATAATCAATACTAGAATACTGTGAGCACCATCGAGTAGGTCATTCAGGACAATTACAAATCGTGACACGAGATCTTCCTGGTTTTGGGAACAACTGTCTCCAGATATACAGAGCAGGATTTTAAGTTGGAGAAACTGTGACCAACTTCCCTGAACCTAGTTTTCTCAGTTGTCAAATGAAGCTGAATAATCTCTGTTGTACAGTATGTGTGTGTGATATGCATGTTTGTCTATTTAGATAAATAAGGGAATGAATGCATAGAAAGCATATCAGAAGCTCTCAAATGCTATTCAAATATATTATTAATAATCAATCCATTAATGTATTACAGAAATATTCACTGAGGGAATTTACTGTGTGCCAGACCTTAGCTGATATCCTGATGCAACAAAGAGGAATGAGATAGAGACTATAGCTTCAAGAAGACTTTAGATTTGTAGATGATAAAGATACATAAACAGACCAACAAAACTTAGTACGGTAACTGTGAAGAGGGAGTAAGAAGTACACTGGGATGCAAGCAAGGGAGTAATTAATATTGTTTAGAAGTTCAGGAAAGGCAAATCATCTTTGTAAACTAAATGTAAAGGGCAAGAAATTGTCTTCAAGGGAGAGGGGACTTGGGGGAAGAACAATCCATGGGGACAAGACAATCATATACAGAGAAAGATCGGATACATGAAAAAGGATAGGCAATTCAGTAAACTGTTTTCAATTTGGTGTAGCAGGAATAAGATCTGTAAGATTAGAAACAGTGAGAGGATGCAGAACAGGTGGCTGTTCCTGCAGCAGTAGAGCACATGGTATAATAGTTAAGAGCATTGGCTCAAGCCAAACTGCAGGGATTTGAATTTAGGTTCTGCAACCTGTGTGACCTTGAGCAGGGACTTAGTTTCTTTTTCTGTGAGATGGGGGTAATAGTAATACCTATCACATAGGATTAAGAATGGCATCAGTTAATATGTGTAAAGTATTGAGAAAAGTGCCTGGCATATAGTACAAAGTATATGTCTTAGCTGCCATTATCGTGATTTTCCCCAGCCAATTCCTAGGAAATAATGTACACAGCTGCAAGACCATTTATCTTTTATTCTGACATTCTAACTTACTATTTTATTCAATAATTCCTAAGAAAAATGTGAAGCAGAAAATGAAAGATCAAACAAACAGCCTCTTAAGACCTTAGGGGCTTTGTCAGGCTGGTTCAGTGAGACAAAAGCAGCCTAGGATTGACTGGACTCAACTGGGGCATCTGACTGTTAGCTGGCTAAGCTGCTAACTGATGCAACTTCACTCAACACCTGGACCTCTCAGGCATCTGGAAATAACCACTCTCAACTTCTTCTAGCATAGGTCAGAACTCTCTGCTGCATCCTTCCTCAAAGTCTTCATAACCTTGTAGCCAGTTATGTCTGGGGAACAGTGGGGACAGACAATGTGGGAGGAGCTGGGGAAGTCAGGAAGTTGCATGGGTGGGGAAGCCCTCTGTCCTCCACCCTCTATGTCTTTCTGCCATAAACCTGGAGGCCTAAACCCTGACCCTTGAGTGGAAAGGCAGGCCTCCATTAAAGTAGGCTGGGTTCCCTAATGGGCTAATGTAAGCATGTGTGCCAGGCAAGGAGTGGAAGAGAGGATGGGGTCTTTATATTTGTGCATGATTAAGAGGTGCATAATTTTTGCCAGATGCAGTGGCTCCCGCCTGTAATCCCAGAACTTTGGGAGGCTGAGGGGGCAGATCACCTGAGGTCAGGAGTTCGAGGCCAGCCTGGCCAACATGCTGAAACCCCATCTCCACTAAAAATACAAAAATTAGCTGGGCATGGTGACACGTGCCTGTAGTCTCAGCTACTTGGGAGGCTGAGGCAGGAGAATCTGTTGAACCTAGGAGGCAGAGGTTGCAGTGAGCCAATATTGTGCCACTGCAATACGGCCTGGATGACACAATGAGACTCCACCTCAAAAAAAAAAAAAAAAAGGTCACATAAATTTTCCCAGTTAATGATCTTATGAGAAAGACATGTGTGCCTCTGAGCATAGGCAGAAACAGGAGGTTGTGATGGGCTGGCTGTGACCCACCACCAAGTAACATGACACTCTGGTCACTGTACATAGGGTAATAAAAGTGAATCTTAGTGGTTAGAAAACACAGAGAAATATCTTACCAGCAGTTAATTTTTTTTAGAAAATATATTGTTTAAAATCCCATGTGCAGAAAAACACATTATTCTCTCTCAATCAATGTCTTATCAAGGGCAAAAGCATTTTACTCGATTCCATGATGCTACTTGGTCTGACTGTTCTTAACTCCTACCTCACTACTGGACAGTGAGTCTTGTTTTTAGAGAGCCCTACACAGGGAAGCCTGACAAATCCTGTTGACATCCCATCTCAGTATTGAATCATTCCTTATAAGTCCCAGTTAGTGCTTATCTTAATATTTGGGAGCTGAACAATAATAGATCCTACAACATTTTGGCCTGTCCAGGAACCTGACCCATCTGTACTCACCACACTGGAGGAAGGTTTAACAACCAAAGGACGAGCTGCAAGTTTCTCTTGTGCAAACATGATGAGTTTCACAAAATATACCCAAGTATTAAACTCATTAACGTCTTCATTATGCCACACATTAGCCAAAGATTTTATCACTTTTTTTGCTCATTTGCAGTTTTACCAAATTGGTGATCTGCTCTTAGTATCTTTCCAATTAATAGGATTTTTAATAGTCATTAAATTAGTTTTAAACCTATCTTTCTGCATCCATCATTAAGCTCTAGAGTGAATTTTTATAAATTGATGAGAGTAGGGTAAGTGGAAGCTACATTGTATGACTTTATACACATCCACTGATCTCTCCAGGTGAGCCTCAGGTTCTCAGGCTATAAGAGCAGAATACTGCTACTCATCTTCCAAGCTGTGGTGACATGAGGTTAGGTGATACATGTGCAAAATATTTTGTAAAATTTCCTGCTCAGAAAAGATTTTAGATAATACTATTATTGTTGTTAAGTATCTAAGGAAGAGAAAATTGACATTTTATAGCCGTTTCTTATGTCTTCTTGTCATATGCCTTATTTATGAATCGTATTTGAATTCTGAATTATAGTCATAGATGTAAAAAAGTAAAAAAGGTATTATAGTACAGTGTCTCAATTAAATGTCATCAGAAAGTAATATTTATATAAATACCAGAACTTGGCCAGGCGTGGTGGCATATACCTGTAATCCCAGCACTTTGGGAGGCCGAGGCAGGTGGATCACCTGAGGACAGGAGTTCGAGACCAGCCTGGCCAAAATGGTGAAACCCCATCTCTACTAAATACAAAAAATTAGCCAGGTGTGGTGGCACATGCCTGTAATACCAGCTACTTGGGAGGCTGAGGCAGGAGAATCGCTTGAACCGAGGAGGTGGAGGTTGCAGTGAGCCGAGATCGTACCGTTGCACTCCAGCCTGGGCAACAAGAGTGAAACTCTGTTTAAAAAAGAAATAGAACTTAAATTTTACCTGTAATACATTGCTATGTTAATTTTAATATAGTATTATTATGCTAATATTGATACTATTAGTTTTTAATAATTTATCTAATAACATAATATCTATAAATGCTTAGAAGTTATAAAAAATATTAAATATAATTGTATATATATTTCAATTTTAATGTTATCTGATGGCCAAACTTATCTATCATTCGTTCACTTAGCAAGCACTTGCTAAGTTCCTTACATGAGACAAACGTGGCAGTAGTCACCGTGGATAAGCAAAGAAAGTCCTTGCCTTCAAATTATAATGCTAACCGCAACTCCCAATTCCCTTAGAAGAAAATATTAGCTGATATTTTCTTTAAAAGTTGAACATTCTTCTTGATAATAGCAGGATCTGACATGAAAAGAAAATTTTCTTAAAATGCTGTACAGGAGACTTAAACTGGGCAGCCAGCTAGAAGGAAACTTTTGATAGAAAATGGCCTGGAGGTGACAAAGAAACTTTGCTACTCAGCACTTTACATAGATAGCATTAATTGAGAATAGCTTCTTCTTCTTCTTCTTCTTCTTCTTCTTCTTCTTCTTCTTCTTATTATTATTATTATTATTATTATTATTTGAGATGGAATCTCGCTCTGTTGCCCAGGCTGGAGTGCAGTGGTGTGATCTCAGCTCACCACAACCTCCACCTCCTAGGTTCAAGCTATTCTCCTGCCTCAGCCTCCTGAGTAGCTGGGACTACAGGCGTGTGCCACCATGCCTGGCTAATTTTTGTATTTTTAGTATAGATGGGGTTTCACTATGTTGGCCAGGCCGGTCTCGAGCTCCTGACCTCATGATCCACCCACCTTGGCCTCCCAAAGTGCTGGGATTACAGGCCCACTGCGCCCAGCCTAATATTAAATTTTAATGGTTACACAGATACAGGCGTTTTGATTTGTTTGTTTCACCCAATCAGGATGCTTAAGTTCATGCATGTGACCAGGTGCAGTGCCTCATGCCTGTAATCCCAACACTTTGAGAGGTTGAGGCAGGTGGATCACTTCAGCCCAGGAGTTCAAGAGTAGCTTGAGTAACACAGTGAGACTCTGTCTCTACCAAAAAAAAAGTAAAAAAAAAAAAAAAAAATCAGCTGGGCATGGTAGTGGGTACCATGCACCTGTAGTCCCAGCTACTTAGAAGACTGAGGTGGGAGAATCGCTTGAGCCCTGGAGGTGAAAACTGCACTGAGCCGTGATCATACTACTGAATTTCAGCCTGGGTAACAGAGCTAGACCCTGTCAAAAAAAAAAAAGAAAAAAAAAGCACGTGACACTTTTTAAGCTCTTATAAATTCTTAGTCATAAATTGTTGGTATTCTTAATTCTCTAAACTCATTTGGTAGGTGTAATTTTTATACATAATTGGGCTTTTATTTCTCTTTCATTAGCAAACCTTCTTAAGTGTGTAATTGTTACCCATGTTAGAAGATTGATGTTATTCCCTCAGTACATAAAATTATAGATTAGCATTGCCCAAATTATAGTTTTGTTTTATGTATCCCTGTTTTAATTTTTAATTAAGTTTGCTAGCACCAGGAGTGAAACATAGAAACCAACAGAAGTAAGTTTTGGTGTATGTGTGTGATTTGTGATTCTGTCTTTGGAGTCATTAAGGTAATTGGAAAACCTATGGTAAATAGTAAATCTCTAGCTTCTGTGTGAAGCAGTGAGTATTATAGATACTTACTAAGCACTTACTATGTGCAGCTCCAGGTTCTGTGAGAGGAGTACATAAATCGGTAATCTGTGGTCTAGTACCATAAGGAATTTTGTCTACGAGATATAAGAGAAGTTTATAACCAGAGTTCAAGTTACGAAGTGATGGGTCTCAGGACAGGGTCTGATACTTAATGAATATTTGTGGAATGAACGTATGAACACATTAATATACAAATAAAGAGAGATACTAAGGAGAGTGGGAAGTCCATAGAGGGAATGATTATTTTTAGCAGCTATGTCAGGGACATTTTCGGGGTAAAAGTGAGACATTTGGTAGAGTGATAAAATTTAGATATGTAAGCATTCCTGACAGGTGGAACAATGTGAGGTTTTGCCTGTGCTTCTTCTTTGTTTCCCCATAATTGTTTTTTAATGTAAATTTATTTAACATCAACAGCCAAAAATAAGAACCAAGTTACAGTACATGTGTATAACACAGAGGAGCAACTTTAAAACCAATACAATAAACTGAGTGAATGATTACAAATGAAGCCCAACTGTAAGCTGGCTGCAGGTCATAAGGGGCACAAAGATAACAAGATGGCCATAAGTCTGAGTATTCTGTGCAGGCCCACATATGTAAGCTTTGGGGAGAAAGACAGTGCTTGAAAAACTTAGAGATTTCACATTCCCTGACAACACTCTTTCTAGGGAAAGAAAACATCTACCTAGATGGATCAGCAAATAGTTCAGTGAAAAAATGTAGGTCAGTAAGACTGGGGCAATGCAAATTTCTTTTTCCCTAATAATTTGTTACAATTTCATGCATATTTGCCATATCCCAAGAAGTATATTAATTCTAAAAAATAATCTAAACTTAAAATTTTTATTTTACAGTTGAGGCCAAACTCAGACATGTACTTTGTGGTTTTTCTAAAATTATGATTTTATTAAGAATCAAGACTATTTAAAGATAGGTCTCTTCAGTTCTCAAGTTCAAAGTCTCCCCATAACAATAGAGTACCTCTCACACATTGGTGAATGAGTACAAAGGATTTAGATGCAGAAACTTGACTTCAAGTTCTAGTTCTGTCACTACTTAATGTTGTAACAATAACCAAGTCAACTAGGGACAAAAAGTTCATTTAGGAAATTATTGTAATACCTCAGGAAAGAGGAAATGCATATCTTAGTAGGATTGTGCCAGCTAAAACACAGAGGTTGGAATTACATTCAGAAATTCTCTGAAGGTAGAGTCAGCACATCTTGACAACCAATAAATCATGGTATTTACAGGATTGATTATGTAATGTATTTTTCCTGAAGTATGGTCCTTGGAACATCAACTGTAGGAGATAGAAGTTAAGGTACCAATAGCTGCCATAATAAACCCCATAATTTCAGTGCCTTAATACAATAGAAAAATATTTTTCTCTCACTTAACAGTCTAAATGGTTTATCAGCTTTGGCCCTATTGATACATTGGATAATTTGTTGTCGTGAAGAGCTGTTCTGTGCACTGTAGAATGTTTAGCAGCATCCCTGGCCTCTACTCACTAAATGTCAGTAATGCCAACTCCTCAGTAGTGATAACTAAAAATATTTACAGATATTGCCAAATGTTTCCTGAGGGACAAAATCACACCAAGTAGAAAATCGCTGGTCTAATATATGTATTCCTGATCACCGAGAACTTTCTTCCACACAGTGACCCAGGCTCCTTTCATTTTAAGGGTCTGCCAACCTTCTTTCTACTAGCAGAGAAAGGAGAAAGAGATCACAGACAAGGGATACCGTTTTCTTAAAAGCCTTGCTTCAGGGACTCATATGTCTTTTGCTCAAATTCCAATGTCATGAACCTGTCACCCAGTAATATGTAGATACAAGAGGAGCCAGGAAATATGCTCTTATTTGGAAGCTTGCTTCCCAGGTCCGTCCTTCCGTCCATCCTTCCTTCTTTCCTTCCTTCCTTCCTTCCTTCCTTCCTTCCTTCCTTCCTTCCTTCCTTCCTTCCTTCCTTCCTTCCTTCCTTCCTTATTTTTCTTTCTTTCTTTCTTCAGCAGAGCCTGCACTATCACCCAGGCTGGAGTGCAGTGGCACAATCTCAGCTCACTGCAATTTCCACCTCCTGGGTTCAAACGATTCTCCTGCCTCAGCATCCCAAATGGCTGGGATTACAGGCACATACCACCACACCTGGTTAATTTTTGTATTTTTATTAGAAATGGGATTTCACCATGTTGGCCAGGCTGGTCTCTAACGCCTGACCTCAAGTGATCTGGCCACCTTGGGCTCCTAAAGTGCTGGGATTACAGGTGTGAGCCACCGCACCAGGCCACAGGTTCTACTTTCTGCTATGGAAGAGAGAGCACAAAATTTGTTGAACAGCTAGCAACCTCTGCCATAGTCTGACTGAAAACATGTTTCCTAGCCAAATATTTTTGGAAACTCTTCAGATTAAATATCTCTCTTAAAGACTCACAATGAACATTAGCACTTTAAAGTTTCTGAGCAATCCAGCATGGAATATGTCTGTTAAGTTTTGTTGAAGTTAACACGCCTGAAATTTATTTGACCACATAATCCCTTCTCCCCCATTTTGTTGTTGATTTTTGTTTTTGAGATAATATTAGTGTGCTATTGATGGTTGTATTAGTCCATTTTCATTATGCTGATACAAATATATGTGAGACTGGGCAATTTACAAAAGAAAGAGGTTTAATGGACTCACAAGTTCCATGTGGCTGGGGAGGCCTCACAATCATGGTGGAAGATGAAGGGCACATCTTACTTGGCGACAGACAAGAGAAGAGACTTTATGCAGGGAAACTCCCCTTTATCAAGCTATCAGATCTCATGAGACTTATTCACTATCACGAGAATAGCACAGGAAAGACCTGCCCCCATGATTCAATTACTTCCCACCAGGTCACTCCCACAACACATGAGAATTGTGGAAGCTATAATTCAAGATGAGATTTGGGTGGGGACACAGCCAAACCATATAAATGGTCATCATATTTCTGCCACTTTACTTCTGGCTTATTTCAGAGGTATTAGAACCTGGGCCAGAGAATGGACAGAAATAAGGAAAGAAGTTCATATTGATGGAGAGTTTGAACATATTCATTGACCAGTTAGTCTTAGGAAACATTCTGCTAAGTCCTATCTATTGATTTGATATAAACTGATGACAATTAGTGGTTTTTAAATAATCAAACTTTTTTCCTTCCATTTATTTATTTTTTAGGAGCTAAATGTGAGCTTGCCACTTGTATACATACTGTCCCCTTCAATTTTTACTATATTTTCATGATTCCATAGTGCTAGCTGGTAAATTCAGAAAAACAAATACACTTTATTTATTGTAATCTATTTAGGTAGTAGGTAAATCAGGAAATTCTTAAATTCATATTTAAGCTTCTTAGTACCTGAATTACTATAAGCAATATAACATTTCTTTGTTGCTAATGATTTATATTATAGCCCACTATATCGTCTCTCCACCAATTGCAAGTATTAAGCTTGATGTTTCCTTCATGCTTTCCATTGCACATCCACTGCTCCCTTTATTCTCCTTACTCTTAGCCCTATTTCCTATTCTTTTTCATTTTCCCTCATCTCTAAATTGGACAAACTTATTCTTTATAACTTTCTCTTTCTTATTCATCACTCATCCCAACCCAAATCCATTGAAAGTATGTGTCCATTTTACAATATCCTGTTAGATAAACAAAATCCTTACATATAAAACAAATATTAGGCTTAAATATTCCTATTACAGTGTAGTAGGCAGATTTTTGCCCCCCATGATCTCTCCTGCTTGGTGTTATTCCTTTGGTTATATTACATTATGCAGTAAAAGGGAATTTGCAGACATAATTATGGTTGCTAATCAACTAAACTTAAAATAGGGAGATTATCCTGGATTTTCTGGGGGGATTCACTGTAATTACATGAGCCTTAAAATAAGAAGAGAAACTCAGAAATATTCACAGCATGAGAAGGACTGGCCCGCTGATGCTTGCTTGAATAGGTAGGGGCCCACAAAGAAAGCATGAGAAGGAAATTACTTCAACCAGTGAGCTTAGACCCAGAGCCTCATATTAGAAACACAGCCGTGGGTGACACTTTGATGTAATCTAGTGAAACTCAGTTGAGAATCCCATTATGTCATATCAAACTTCTGACCTACAGAAATGTGAGATAATTAATGGCTATTTTTAAAGCCACTAAATTGCAGTAAGGTGTTATGAATCAATAGAAAACTAAAACTTACAGAACAAGTCAGTTCTTCCTTTTCCAAAAGCACTACTTCTGGAATTCATTAAGCAGTGAGCAATTGGAATGCATTCAATTTATAAGCTGATTCTAAGACATTGTCCAATACATCATCTTTCTGGACTATTTCTACACTAAAAATGACCTGTTCATGACCAGTGATGTTATTTTTTATCTTTTCATCTCAAAGTATGTCCTTATCTACCTACTTTCCTCAGAGATGTTTGTTTCTGATGCTGATGCTGGACCCTCTGTTGATATCATCTAACATATGCTCACTAGTAACATCATTACTGCACCTCAATATCTGGTTTTCCTCTCTTTCATGGGCATGTAGACGGGACACTACATTTCCTAGCTCCTTTGAAGTTAGGCAGGATCTTATGTTTTGTTCTAGCCAGTGGACTTTAAGCTGAACCAGCAAAAAGCCCCTTCTTGACCTCTAGCTCTTTGTTAACAGCCTGGAAACTGCTCAACTTGTAGAAGATATGTGTAAGGGAAAAAAAAATCATTGATAATGTTAAGACACTGAAATTTAGGTGTTAATTTTGCTCAACAGTGTAACCTAGCCTATCCTGATTAATCCAGAAACAGATACAAGCTCTTCCCAGTGACAGTATTTTACTAGATTTCTAGATTATCCTTCATTATGTAGCATTCAGACCAAGATACTACGCCTATGATCAGGTGGAAGTTTTCTAATTCAGCTCATGTTGTAGAGAAAATTCAGAGTATGATTTTTGAAAAGGAAAAAATAAGCTTTGACATGTTTCGGACCCATATATCAACTAAAACAGGCACATGCTTAATTCCACCAGCAACACCTCTACTGTGATTCATATTCTTCTTTCTGTGTTTTTCTTTGAAGTTACTTTATTCTTTTGAAGTTCACCTTGAAGAACTGAGCAACTCTAAGACAGTCATTATTTCTTCACCATGACATGACTAATAGCTTCTGCCATAGATGACAGTTCTTTGCAATCTTTAATTTCTCTTTCTATTCTTCCAGACTTGCATTGAAATGTATCTTCATCAAATGGATATATTTATACCTATTCCAACTTAATAACATTTCTGATATATGATTGCTCTTTCAATAGATTACCTAAGTGCCTGAAAATATAACTACCCTTAAAATTGAGCCAAGATGATTTTATCTCTTTTTGCTGGAAAAATTCCAGACAGTTGGTTAATCTGCTTAACAAGAGAGTGTGGAAGTGGACTGTAAACTGAATATGCTAGTTATGTTTCTCTCATGCAATTAAAACTAGGTGAGTTTTAATTTACAACCTGAGATTTCATTTGGCACATACTTTTTAAAAGCTGTACTGGGAGTGCAATCTGGCTAAATTTAATTTTATGTGATTTTCCAAGATTATTTCTTCATCTCAAGCTTCTGAGATACAGAAGCATTGGTCTACAAAAACTGAGGTTGAACTCTTGAGGATTTGTTTTTTTGTTTGTTTGTTTGTTTGTTTGTTTTCTTGAGACTGAGTCTCGCTCTGTCGCCCAGGCTGGAGTGCAATGGCGTAATCTCGGCTCACTGCAAGCTCCGCCTCCCGGGTTCACGCCATTCTCCTGCCTCAGCCTCTCCGAGTAGCTGGGACTACAGGCGCCCGCCACCACGCCCGGCTAATTTTTTGTATTTTTAATAGAGACGGGGTTTCACTGTGGTCTCGATCTCCTGACCTCGTGATCCGCCCGCCTCGGCCTCCCAAAGTGCTGGGATTACAAGCGTGAGCCATCTTTTACTAATTCTACTAAGCTTGTATTTTTTAAATTACTGTTTTATTTTGTTAAGGAAAAGAAAGAGTAAGTAAGATAATAGTCCATTGGGTTATTTGCCCTCTGTGAGTGTGATCAGCAGAGCCAAACATATTAATAACCAATAATGAACAATTGTGATGTATAAAATGATATGGCTCTTGGCGTAGTCCTTCATTCAAGCTAGTGTAATGACAAAAACCACGGTGTTTCTCAGACTTTATTGTGTATAGGAATTACCTAGGGATCTTACATACTTTTTTTTGAGACGGAGTCTCACTCTGTCACCCAGGCTGGAGTGTAGTGGCGCGGTCTCGGCTCACTGCAAGCTCCACCTCCGGGGTTCACGCCATTCTCCTGCCTCAGCCTCCCAAGTAGCTGGGACTACAGGCACCCACCACCATGCCAGGCTATTTTTTTCTATTTTTAGTAGAGACAGGGTTTCACCGTGTTAGCCAGGATGGTCTTGATCTCCTGACCTCATTATCCACCCGCCTCGGCCTCCCAAAGTGCTGGGATTACAGGCGTGAGCCACCGCGCCTGGCCTCTTACATACATTCTAATGCAGTAGGTCTTAAGTCTATAAATTTTACATTTTCAATAAATGCTTGGGTAATGCCAATGCTAATAGTTCATACTTTGGATCATACCTTGAGTAGCTTACCTCTAAAGCAGTCATTCATTAATTTTTTCAATAGACATTTGTTGAGCCTTTTAAGTTCATAGAGCATTTCCTGCTGTTAAGGAGCTCACATCCTAGCAAAGTCAGGCGCATACACAGATAACTAATGAAAATGAGATGACTACAAAGGGTATGGAAGGTCAGATGGGGGTGATTAATCCTTCTTGTGGTGTAGCAAGGGAGTTGGGGTGGCAGTGGAAGATTTCCTCTGACCTAACTCTTAAGGACTCGGAGTTCTTTTCATTTTGAGGATTTACGTTTGCTGGAACAAGGCCTAGGGAGTTGGTAAACTGTGTAAGCAGCTCCTCCTGAAAGTAAAGAATAATAACAGTGTGGCTCACACAATGTGGCAGCATGGATTTTCAGACAGGAACTATCTACCTACCCGCTCTCATAAAAGTGAAAGTAAGGCCGGGGGCCGCGGCTCACGCCTGTAATCCCAGCACTTTAGGAAGCCGAGGTGGGCAGATCACCAGATCAGGAGATCAAGACCATCCTGGCTAACAAGGTGAAACGCCATCTCTACTAAAAATACGAAAAATTAGCCAGGCGTGGTGGAATGCACCTATAGTCCCAGCTACTCAGGAGGCTGAGGCGGTAGACTCGCTTGAACCCGGAGGCGGAGGTTGCAGTGAGCTGAGATTGCACCACCGCACTCCAGCCTGAGTAACACAGCGAGACTCTGTCTCAAAAAAAAAGTGAAAGTAAGTACCGTACTTGCATTCAGTCAAACGACCCCTTAGAAAAGCATCATTAGCCACTGATTTTCAAGTCAACTTAAGGAAACTCAAAGGCTTATTTGTTAGCTTCTAAATAGGTTTAAATGGACAAATTCTTTGATCTACTGCCACTACTTCTTAAAATAAAATTGACAAAGGCAGATTTTCCTTTAAGCAAATGAAACTTACAGGCCATTCATTTGCATGGCTCTTTCCAATGCCCCAAGAGGGATTGTAGCAATTGTGTTTTTGTAATTTTATGTCATTTTTCTTAAATAAGAGGTCCCCAAATTATATAAGATTCAATCCCCACAAAACCTGGATCCAGCCCTGCAAGCACACCTTCTATTGTGAAAATCATTATGCTTTTAGTGTTTGCTTTAAGGAATATGCTCTGGTATCACTATAATTGGTAAATGATGTTTAATCAATTTTCATACAGTTGAGCTCTGCAGGTAATAACCCAAAGAAAGACGATCTCCAGGGATGATAAAAATTATCTCTTAACTCATGAATATTCCATTTGCTCATTTTCTACAGATGGATTACTTCATTTGAAAGTAATAGAAAAACACAGAACAGCATGCATGCTGCAAACAGTGCTTAGTGTAGATGTTTCATAATGAAACCAGCATCTTGGCATAACTGTTTATACGCAATGAACTGAGCCTTTCTAGCTCACACTTGAGGGAGGTTATATGCACATTTATTTATCCTCTTATATCAGAATAGAAGTATAGCATATATTCTAAGTTTGGAAATGTTGGAGTCATCTACTCTAATTTTGATAAATTTATCTTCACAGCAAACAAATGTCTGAATATAATCGGCCATTATTTTCCCTTTAACAAAAGGGATTTTTCTACTGAGTTAAATCTGATCCTATAGACTGAGTTTCCTGGAGGTGATAAAACTAAATAAAATAGTTTTAAACATAGTTATAATACTAAGGAAAGTCTATTTTATCTTGAATTAAAATTTTGTCTTCTGTTTTTTAGTATTGTTTTTACCTAAAGCAATAGGGAAAATTTGGGAAGGGGGCATGCATTTATTATATTTACCCATAAGCTTTCCCTTTTTAAAACCTGTTACGAATTAAATTGGCTGGGTTTGGTGGTTCACACCTGTAACCCCAGCACTTTGGGAGGCTAAGGTGGGCAGATCACTTGAGCCCAGGAGTCTGAGACCAGTCTGGGCAACACAGTGAGACCCAATCTCTCTCTTAAATAAATAATTATTCAACCTAATTTTGAAAGCTTCTCTTGTAGAGAATATGGCGCTGGTCTCAATCTGAGCAGGGAAGGAGGTGAACTACAAGTATAATAGGATAATAATTACCTAGGCTAAAGTAGGCTATCATTTGCATTCATCTCTGCAATAATAGGAATGCCATAAGAGAGGAATATAGGAATACAGGAAGTACTTTGATATCACCAATATGAGAGGCCTTAATTGCAATCAGGAGAGTCTGAGAAGACTATAATCACTTTTTACAGTAGTTTATGCTCCAGTGGGAACTAACAGATGTCATGTATTTCTGTTATATCTGTTTCTACAGTTGTTTTGTTTCTGTTCATCCAATGATATACTTTAGCAACTTGATTCAAGAGTTCAAATCAGAGCCTTTCTTTTCCTTACCTAAATGTTCAAGTGAAGTACAATTATATACAGCAAAATGCACAGATCTTAAAGTGTACAGATTGCTGAGTTTTGATAAATGAATATGCTTGTGTAACAAACACTTTAAATTCAGATATAGAGTGCTGACATCACCCTAGAAAGTTCCCTTGTCTTTTTTTCAGTCTGTGCCCTCCCAGAATCAACCAGTATCCTGATTTCTTTCTTCATTACTTAGTTTTGCCCTTCCTTAAACTCATAAAAATGAAATAATTCAGTATATACTTGCTGTGTCTTCTATCACTCAACATGTTTTTTAAGATTCATTCATATTGTTATTTGTATCAATTTGTTCCTTCATTTCTAAGTAGTAGTCTATTGTTTAAACATATCATAATTTGTTTATCCATGTTCCCAATAATAGACATTTCAGTTGTTTGCAGTATTTTTCTATTGTGAATAAAGCTGCAATGAAGATTCTTCACAGGACTCTTTGTGGACATATGTTTTAATTAATTTAATTTTTTGGAGACAGAGTATCACTCTGTCACCCAGGCTGGAGTACAGTGGCTCTATCTTGGCTTACTGTAACCTCCACCTCCCAGGTTCAAGCAATTCTCCTTCCTCAGGCTCCTGAGTAGCTGGGATTACAGGCATGTACCACCATGCCCATATAATTTTTGTATTTTTAGTAGAGACAGGATTTCACCATGTTTCCCAGGCTGGTCTCGAACTCCTGACCTCAGATGTTCTTCCCGTCTCTGCCTCCCAAAGTGCTAGGATTACAGGCATGAACCACCATACCCAGTCTAATTTATTTGGAGTAGATAACTAGAAGTAGAATTTCTGGATCCTTAGATAGGTGTTATGTTTAACTGTTATAAGATGATACCAATCTTTAATCAGAACCTGCCCGACATTTTGGTACAGTGGTTGTTCTAGTCTACATTTGCACCAGCAGTGTATAAGGGAGCCAGTTGCTTTGTATCCTCTTCAACATTAAATGTTGTTCATCTTTTTAATTTTAGCTATTCCAGTGAGTGGCATCTCATTGTGCTTTTGGCGTGTGTTTCCACTAAGACTAAAGATTTTGAGCATCTTTTTCATGTGTTTATTGTTTATTCATATATCCCATCTTGCTAAGTGTTGGTCCAAGTGTTTGTCCATTTCTTTACGAACAAATGTTTTTTTTTTTTTATTTTGGAGCAATCTTAGATTTACAGAAATGTTGAAAAAATAGGATAGAGAATTTCTGTATGCCCTTGAACCAGTTTTTCACATTGATAACATACTATATTACCATAGAATATTTGTCAGAATTAAGAAACCAACTTTGGTATATTACTATTAACTAAACTCGAAACTTTATTTGGATTTCACCAGTGTTTCTATTAACATATGCTTTCTCTTCTGGAATTCAATCCGAGATTCCACATTGCATTTATTTGTCATGTTACTCTAAGTCCTCCAGCCTGTGACAATTTTTCAGGCTTTTCTTATTTCTTGCGACCTTGATTATCTTTAGAATACTGGCCAAGTATCCTGTGAAATGTGCCTAATCTAGATTTATCTAATGTTTTTACTTTAATGATCAGACTAGTTTTTTGAGTGTTTAAAAAGAATATCACAGAGGTCAACTGTCCTTCTCAGTACATCACATGAGGTGATGTGTAATATCTACTTGACATTTCTGGTGATGTTAACCTTTACCATGTGGTTAAAGTAGTGTTTCCAGATTCTCTCAAGGGACAAAACTAGGTAATATACATATGTATATTATCCTATGTATACACATATATCTATAATTTTTACATCTATTAATTTGGGTGCATATATGGGTCTATATTTAAACATGAGTTCGTATTGATGTCTCTGACTCTAATCCAGTTCTATTCTAACCTTCCTTTTCTGCTTATCTGTTACTTCCCTCTCCAATAGTGAGAAGCTAGACTCCCACTTTCTACCATCCACCACTTACTTAATACCAGTATACATGTAAACTGGTTTCAAAACTTTTAACCTTAATCCCTATGATAAACAAACTTATCAATTAGAGTACAGTGTTTATGTACAGTGTACACTTCCTTTTATCTTTAAATACATAGTTTTCAGCCAAAACACCATTTTCTTTATTTTTCTTTTATTATTTTTTATTTTAAAAAGTTTATTCTTGCCGGGAGTGGTGGCTCATGCCTGTAATCCCAGCATTTTGGGAGGCCCAAGTGGGCAGATTGTCTGAGTTCAGGAGTTCGAGACTAGCCTGGCTAACATGGTGAAACCCTGTCTCTAGTAAAAATACAAAAATTAGCCAGGTGTGGTGGCGCACACCTGTAGTCCCAGCTACTCAGGAGGCTGAGGCAGGAGAATCACTTCATCCCAAGAGGTGGAGGTTGCCGTAGGCTGAGATTGCACCACTGAACTCCAGCCTGCATGACAGAGTGAGTCCATCTCACCAAAAAAACAAAAACAAAAACAAAAAAAAGTTTATTCTGAGCCAATATGAGTGACCATGGCCCACAGAAACACAGTCTGAAGAGGTCCTGAGAGAGTCCACCAAAGTCGGTTGTGTAACAGTTTGGTTTTACACATTTCAGGGAGATGAGAGTTGCAGGCAAAGACATAAATCAATGGAACAAAATTGTAAGTCAAGATATAGTGCCATAAATATATAGTAAAGGTAAAATACAAATACTAATGTACACATGAAAGGTATATGTTGGTTTGGACTGCAAAGGTGAGATATGTTGAAGCGGAAGCTTATAGGTTAGAGGTGGATTCATAGATTCTTTTTTTAAAAAACTTTTATTTCAGGTTCAGGGGTACCAAACACTGTTTTCTGAAGTTACTCAGGTGAGCCTTTTTTCCCCATTTAAAGAAATGAGCTATTTACTTATTATTTATTTGTAAAAATTGTTTTGTATATTCAAGATGCAAATCTTTTTCATAAACGTGTTTTGCAGTTCTGTCCCAGACCGTGGCTTACATTTTTCACTTTCTCAAGAGTGATTTGTGATGAGACATTTACATTTTTATCATGTTGTTTATAAAATTTTCTTTTATGGTTAGTGAGTTGGATTCTAAAATACCTTTGTATATCTCTAGATCACAAAGATTTTTAAAAATGTTTTCTTTTATGAACTTTATAGTTTTAACTATTACATAATGGTTTTTAATCTATCACAAAATAATTGTTGTGTATGATGTGAGGAAGATGTCAAGGTTCAATTTTTCCAATAGATACCCAGGTAATCCAGCACCATTGGTCAAAAAGACGTTTCCCCGCTGAATGCCATTGGCGCCTTTGTCAAACATTATTTTACTATATATTTATGGTACTATATCTGGACTCAGTATTTTGTTCCAGTGATTTCTATGTCTAGCATATGCCAATACCATACTGTCTTAGTAAGTACAGCTTTATAATAAATATTAAAGTCAAGTAGTGGAAATTACTTGATTTTTTTTTTCTTTCAAGATTGTGTTGGCTATCTTGACCCTTTACATTTCTTTATACACTGTGGGGTCGACTAACCAAATTCTACAAAAAGCCTGCTATGATATTCATTGGCATTTCATTGACTTTTCAAGTAAACTTAAAAATAATTTACCTTTCTACAATATTGGGTCTTCCAACCCATAAGCATGGTATATTTTTCCATTTATGTAAGCTGTCTCAGCAGTATTTTGTAATTTTCAGTGTAGAAGTAGTCATATGTATATATATATGTGTATATATATGTGTATATATATATGTGTATATGTGTGTATATATATGTGTATATATATGTGTGTATATATGTGTATATATATGTGTATATATGTGTATATATGTATGTGTATATATATGTGTATATATGTGTGTGTATATATGTGTATATATATGTGTATATATATATCTATATATATATAGAGAGAGAGAGAGGGAGAGAGAGATTCTTGTATAGCTTGTATTTTTTGTTGCTGTTGAATTGGCATTGATTTTTTAAATTTAATTTTCCAACAGTTGGTTAGTAATATACATACATGCAAATAACTTTTTACATTGAACTTTTATCCTAAGATGTTACTGAATTCCCTTATTAACCTAATTTTATATGAATTTTTTTGATATTTGTTTGTTTTAGATTGGGGGGTTTCTACATATAAAGTTGTGTCATCTGCAAACAAAGTCATTTTTATGCATTATTCCCCAAACTTTATGCCTTCTATTTCTTTTCTCTGTCCATTATAATGTCCATGCTAAGGTCTCCAATATGTTGAATCAAAGTAATGGAAGTATTATCACAAATAGGTATAAAGATACTGTCCGATTATTTTTCTATACCTATTGAGATGACTATATGAATTTTCTCTTGTATATTATTAGTATGTTGAATTACACTGAATGATTTTTAAATGTTAAGCCCACCTTGTATTGTTGTGAAAAATTCCCCTTTGTCCTGATGTGTTATCCTATTTATATATTATTAGATTTGGTGTGCTACTATTTTGTTTAGGAATTTTGCATCTTTGTTCTTGGAGGATATTGATCTTTTGCTTTTCTCATTATGTTCTTGTCAGGTTATATTATCAGACTAACCCTGGCCTCAAAAAATGAGTTGGGATATTTTCCTTTCTTCTCTATTTTGTGAAAGAGTTTGTATAAGAATGGTGTTATTTCTTCTTTACATATTTGGTAGAATTTACCAGCAAGGCCATGTGGACATGGAGTTACTATGTAGAAAGTTTTTAAACTTCACATTCAGTGTTTTCAACAGATGCAGAACTATTCAGGACTATACAAAACTATGTAAGACTAAACAGTTTTCTATTCCTTCTTGAATAAGCTTTGGTAGTTTGTGTCCACTGAAAAGAGTTTCTATGCCAAAAAAATCTGCAACTTAGATGAAATATTACAGTATTTCATCTAAGTTGCAGAGTTTACTGGCATAGAAATGTTGGTAATATTGCCTTCATTTCTGTTTAATATATTTAAGACTCGTAATGGTGTTCTCCCTTTATTCCTGATACTGGAATTGATGCCATCTGTCTTTAAAAAATCAGTCTTATTAGGTGTTTATCAACTTCATTGATTTTTATCAGAGTACTACCTTGTATTTAGTGACATCTTCTATTGTTTGCTTGCTTTCTATTTCACTGATTTCTGTCTTTCATTATTTTCTTTTAGTTACTTTAAATATACCATCCTCATTTTTGTAGCTTTTTAAGATAGAAGCTTAGATCATTGGTTTTTGATCTTTTTTGATTTCCACTACAAGCATTTAAGGCAATGAATTTCCTTCTTGGCACCACTTTAGCTGAGTCCAAAAAAATTTGTTATCTATTATGCTTTTATTATGCTGCAAATCAAAATATTTTTTATTTTCTTTATGATCTTTTATTTGACTCACAAATAATTAAGAAATATGTTACTTTAATTTATTTTTGTTATTTTTTAATTTAATTCTGTTATTATCAGAGAATTTAGTCTATGTTTTCAATCCTTTGAAATTTATTGAGATTTGTTTTATGGCCCAGTGTAGTCTAACTTGATGAGTGTTTTATGTGTGCTTAAAAAGAATGTGTATTATGCATATGTTGAGTGTTCTATAATATATATTGTGCCAGTTTGGTCAATAGTATTATTTGAATCTTTTATATTCTTACTTTTTATTTACTTGTTTTCTCAATTACTCAAAGAGGAATATTAAAGTCTTCAAATATATTTGTAGATTTGTCTATACTTCCCTGTAGTTTTGTAAGTTTTTGCTCCTTCTATTCTGAAGCTTTATGGTTAGGTATGAATACAGTTAAGATTGCTTTGTCTTTCTGCTGAATCTATCTTTTAGTCCTTATGAAATATCCCTCTTTTTTCCCTTTTGCTCCTTGTTTTACAGTCTACATCATCTCCTTTAATAAAGCAGTTCACTATTATTATGATTTGTGTTAGCTTTATATAATATCCTCTTAATTTCTATTTATGTTTTTTAATTTAAAGTATATCAGTGGCTGCTGGGTGCGGTGACTCATGCCTGTAATCCCAGCATTTTGGGAGGCTGAGGCAGGTGTATCACCTGAGGTCAGGAGTGATTGACCAGCCTGGCCAATATGGCAAAATCCCATCTCTCCTAATCATACAAAAAAAATAGCCAAGTGTAGTGGCGGAAGCCTGTAATCCCAGCTACTTAGGAGGCTGAGGCAGGAGAATGTCTTGAATTTAGGAGGCAGAGGGTGCAGTGAACCACTCCAGCCCAGGTGCCAGAATGAGGCTCTATCTCAAAAGAATAATAACAAATAAAATAAAATAAATAAAAAAGTACATCAATGGCAAGCACTGTAGAGTTTTTTAAAATAATGTTTATTCTGCTATCTGCCTTTTAATTGAAATGTCTTGCATTTGCATTTAATATAAATAATAATTATAATGTTTCATTTAAGTCCACCATTAGTAATTTGTTATCTGTTTCTTCTGTTTTTTGTTGTTGTTGTTGTTGTTCCTTTGATATTCCCTTCCAGCCTTCTTTTGGAATAATCAGATATTTTGTAGTATTTTATCTTCCTGTATTGAAAATTTTTCTTGTTGTATTAATTTTTAGTAGTTGCACTGAAGATTATACTATCCATCTTTAACCTATTGCAGTTTAGATGAATCAATACCGTGCCCTGCCACGTATAAGAAATTTATTTTACTGTATTTCTCTATTTCTATTTTTTGTGTTACTCTTACCTATGCTGTACATCCCCCCAAAATGTTGTTTGCTTTAAAAATCAAATATCTTGGCGGGCACGGTGGCTCACGTCTGTAATCCCAGCACTTTGGGAGGCCGAGGTGGGTGGATCACCTGAGATTGGGATTTCGAGACCAGCCTGACCAACATGGAGAAATTCTGTCTCTACTAAAAGTACAAAATTAGCCGGGCATGGTGGTGAGCGCCTGTAATCCCAGCTATTCGGGAGGCTGAGGCAGGAGAATCACTTGAACCTGGGGGGGCAGAGGTTGCGGTGAGCTGAGATCGCACCATTGCACACCAGGATGGGCAACAAGAGCAAAACTCCGTCTCAAAAGTAAAAAATAAAAAATATTTTTTCCGCGACTTTTATTTTAAGTTCAGGGGAACATGTGCAGGGTGTGCAGACTTGTTACATAGATAGACGTGTGCCATGGTGGTTTGCTGCACAGGTCATCCCATCACCTAGGTATTAAGACCAGCCTCCATTAGCTGTTCTTCCTGATGCACTCCCTTCTCTCACCCAGACCCTCTGACAAGCCCCAATTTGTGTTTTTCCCTTCCATGTGTTCATGTGTTCTCATCATTCAGTTCTCACTTATAAGTGAGAATATGTAGTGTTTGGTTTTTGTTTCTGTGTTGGATTGCTGAGGTTAATGGCTTCTAGCTTCATCCATGTCCCTGCAAAGGACATGATCTCATTCCGTTTTTTTTTTTTTTTTTTTTTTTTTGAGATGGAGTCTTGCTCTGTTGCCCGGGCTGGAGTGCAGTGGCGCAATCTCGGCTCACTGCAAGCTCCGCCTCCCGGGTTCACGCCATTCTCCTGCCCCAGTCTCCCGAATAGCTGGGACTACAGGCATCTGCCACTATGCCGGCTAATTTTTTGTATTTTTAGTAGAGACGGGGTTTCACTGTGTTAGCCAGGATGGTCTCGATCTCCTGACCTCGTGATCTGCCCACTTCGGCCTCCCAAAGTGCTGAGATTACAGGCGTGAGCCATCACATCTGGCGGATCTCATTCCTTTTCGTGGCTGCATAGTATCCCATGGTGTATATGTACATTTTCTTTATCCAGTCTATCATTGATGGGCATTTAGGTTGGTTCCATGCCTTTGCTATTGTGAACAGTGCTGCACTGAACATACACGTGCATGTGTTTTTATAATAGAATTTTTTATATTTCTTTTGGTATATACCTAGTAATAGGATTATTGGGTCAAATGGTATTTTTGCCTCCAGGTCAATGAGGATTCACCACAGTGTCTTCCACAACAGTTGAACTAATTTACACTCCCACCAACAGTGTAAAAGCATTCCTTTTTCTCCTTAACCTTGTGAAAAACTGTTGTTTTTTGACTTTTAAATAATAGCCATTCTGACTGGCGTGAGATGGTATCTCATTGTGGTTTTGATTTGCACTTCTCTAATAATTGGCGATGTTGAGCTTTCTTTTCATATGTTTGTTGGCCACATGATGTCTTCTTCTGAGAAGTGTCTGTTCTTGTACTTTGCCCACTTTTTAATTTGTGTGTGTGTGTGTGTGTATGTGTAATGTTTGAGTTCCTTGTAGATGCTGGAGGTTAGACTTTTGTCATATGAATAGATTGCAAAAATATTCTCCCATTTTATACGCTGTCTGTTCACTTTGATGATAGTTTCTTTTGCTGTGCAGAAGCTCTTTAGTTTAATTATATCCTATTTGTCAATTTTTGCTTTTGTTTCAGTTGCTTTTGGTGTCTTCGTTAGGAAATATTTGCCTGTGCCTATGTCCTGAATGATATTGCCTAGATTTTCTTCTAGGGTTTTTATAGTTTTGGGTTTTACATGTAAGTCTTTCATCCATCTTGAGTTAATTTTTGTATAAGGTTTAAGGAAGGGGTCCAGTTTCAATTTTCTGCATATGGCTAGCCAGTTCTCCCAGAACCATGTGTTAAATAGAGAATCCTTTCCTCATTGCTTATTTTCATCACATTTGTTAAAGATCAGAGGGTCGTAGGTGTGAAATCTCATCTCTGGGTTCTCTATGCTGTTCCATTGGTCTATGTGTCTGTCCTTGTACCAGTCCCATCCTCTTTTGATTACTGCAGGCTTGTAGGACAGTTTGAAGTTGGATAGTGTGATGCCTCCAGTTTTGTTATTACTGCTTGGATTGTCTTGGCTATTTGGGCTCTTTTTGGTTCCATATAAATTTTAAAATAGGCTGGGCATGATGGCTCCTGCCTGTAATCGCAGCACTTTGAGAGGCCGAGGCAGGCAGATCATGAAGTCAGGAGTTCAAGACCAGCCTGGCCAATATAGTGAAACCTAGTCTCTACTAAAAATTCAAAAATTAGTCAGGTGTGGTGGCATGCACCTATAGTCCCAGCTACTCAGGAGGCTGAGGCAGGAGAATCGCTTGAACCCGGGAGGTGGAGGTTGCAGTGAGCCGAAATCCCACCATAACACTATGCCTGGATGACAGAGCAAGACTTCATCTCAAAAAAAAAAAAAAAAAAAAAGAAAATAGTTTCTTCTAACTCTGTGAAGAATGTCAATGGTAGCTTAATGGGAATAGCATTAAATCTCTATGCACATAAACTAGAAAATCTAGAAAAAATTGATATATTCTTGGACACATACACCCTTTCAAGACTGAACCAGGAAGAAATTGTATCCCTGAATAGACCAATAATGCATTCTGAAATTGAGGCAGTAATAAATAGCCTACCAATTAAAAAAAAACAAAAAGCCCAGCACCAGACATATAAACAGCTAAATTCTACCAGAGGTACAAGGAAGAGCTGATATCATTTCTACTGAAACTGTTCCAAAAAACTGAAAAGGAGGGACTCCTCCCTAACTCATTCTATGAGGCCAGCATCATCCTGATCTGATACCAAAATGTGGCAGAGATACAACAACAAAAAAGAAAATATCAGGGCAAGATGCTTGATGAACATTGATGCAAAAACCTCAATAAAGTACTAGCAAACCAAATCCAGCAGCACATCCAAAAGCTTATCCATTACAGTCAAATAGGCTTCATCCCTGGAATAGAAGATTGGTTCAACATCACAAACCAATAAATGTGATTCATCACGTAAACAGAACTAAAGACAAAAACAACATGATTATCTCAATAGAGGTGGAAAAGGTGTTTGATAAAATTCAACATCCCTACATGTTTAAAAACTCTCAATAAACTAAGTAGTTAAGGAACATATCTCAAAATAATATGAGCCGTATGTGACAAACCCACAACCAATATCATACTGAATGGGCAAAAAGCTGGAAGCATTCCTATTAAAAACAGGCACAAGACAAGGATGCCCTCTCTCACCTCTTCTGTTCAACATGGTATTAGAAGTTCTGGCCAGGGAAATCAGGCAAGATAAAGAAATAAAATTTATTCAAGTAGAAAGAGAGGAAGTCAAACCATCTTGTTTGCAAAAAAAGTGAACTATAGCTAGAAAACCCTATTGTCTCAGTCCTAAAGCTTCTTAAGCTGATAAGCAACTTTAGCAAAGTCTCAGGATACTGAATCAATGTGCAAAATTCACTAGCATTCCTTTAAACTGACAACAGGCAAGCAGAGAGCCAAATCATGAATGAACTCCCATTCACAATTGCTACAAAAAGAACAAAATACCTAGGAATACAGCTAACAAGGGAAGTGAAGGACCTCTTCAAGGAGAACTACAAATCACTGCTCAAAGAAATCAGAGAGGACACAAACAAATGGAAAAAACATTCCATGCTCATGGATAGGAAGAATCAATATCGTGAAAATGGCCATACTGCCCAAAACAATTTATAAAATTAAACATCTTTCAATGAAATTGGGAAGCATTATCAAAAGTCTTGGATATTTACATAGTGAAACCTAGTCTCTACTAAAAATACAAAAATTAGTCGGGTGACTAATTTTTATATGACTTTTAAAATTTTTCTGTAAATCTGAAATTCCAACTGTTACTATTTTTCTTTCCCCTGAAATGTTCCTTCAGTGTTTTATTTGGTGTAGACATGCTGGCAATTAATACTCTCTGATATGATCTATTGGAAAATTACTTATTGACTACATTTTTTAATAATATTCTTACTCATATTGAATACTAATTTGACTGATTTTTCCTTCCCTTCGAGTACTCCAAAGACATCACTGCTTTGTCTTGTGCATTATTTTTTCTAAGAAGTTTTCAGTCACTTTTATAATGGTACCTTTGTATGTGACATATCTTTTTATTCCTTAGTAGTCTTGGGATTTGCTTTCTTTTTTAAAATTTATAATATTTTGACTAGAGTATTTCTGGGCATTCTTTTCCATATATTTATCCTCTTTGTAATTCATTGGACTTCTTAGAACTGTGGTTTTTTTCATTAAACTTGTAAAGTTTTAGAAAAATAATTTCTCAGATATTTTTGTCTTTCCCACTTTTTCTTTTCTGAGACTCCAACTGCATGAATGTTAGACCACTTGCTATTGTCAGACAGATAACTGACACTGTAGGTTTATTTTTCAGTATTTTTTCTCTCAGATTTTATCCTGAATAATTTCTATTGACCTATATTCCAACTGAGTAAACCCTTCTTTGGTGATTCATTCATTCTTCTTTTGAACCTTTTCAGTGTATTGATAATTTAATGTATTTTTCATATCTACAATTTCGATTTTGTTCTTTTTAAAATTATTTTCAGTTTACTGCCAAGATTCCTATTTGTTCTTCCATTGTTTTCTTTATTATTATGTAAATTTTGAATGTATTTGTATTAGTTACTTCAAAAATCTTTGTCTACTTGTTCCACTATTTTGGTGATCTATGGATTGGTTTCTTTAGGATCCTATTTTCTTGCTTTTTTGCATGTATTGTATTTTATTATACTAGACATGTTTTATAGGAAAACGTTTTTTCCTAGAGAATGAGAGCTCTGCCCTACATTTGGTAACTAAAGGGAGGCAGTAATAATTCAGAAATTATTAATATCGAGTGAATGTGTGACTGAGCCTCAACTTTAAGCAGATTATGTTCACTTTTGTTTATGTCAACTTCAATCTCACTGTAGTCACTGCCTAGGAAATTGTCTTTTTGACTAGTTTGTGAGCCTAGATTCAAAGCTTTCTAGCATTCTTAGAAATACATACTCTCTTAAGAATACATACATTCTTTGTTGCTTTTCAAGCCTATCTTCACTTCCCTTTTCTCAGTAAACTTGGGAAAGAATAAGGTAGGAAGACTTTTTATGATGAGCAAATAATACTGCACTTGAGAATTTTTCAAACCCATCTTTCCTAGCTGATCCTACTGGTACCCATAGTTCTGTTGACCTCTTTTTAACAAGGTAAGTTTCTTGATCATTGGCAGATCTCCTTTTCTGTTCCCTGCACCTGCACCATTTGCCCCTGAAAGCTGCTGTAACTCACCACGTATCAGTAGTCCTACAAAATATATGTCTTGTGTACTCTCTAGATTTTATTGGTGTTACCATGAGTGCAAAGTCAACTATCTATGTTTCTTTACATTCTAAATCACAGATAGAATTTTTCTATTTGACTTCCCTCTCTAAGTCCTTGTCTCCCCAGTAGTGATAAAGGGTTAGCACTCCACTTTATAATTTTTATTTTACTCATATTCAGTTATACCATTTATTTGACTATTTGTAGATAATTGTCATGGTTTTATATTTTTTCTTAAGAATACATGCAATTTACTTACAAAGTATAAATTTTATTTTGGTATTTTGACATTACATTACCTGGTAAATGTAACATTGTAATAGTATTTATTTCCTCGTGCTTCCCCACAACGAAAATAAACTTTCAGCTAGAGGCCATTTCGTATGTTTCAATTTTTTAAAAATAAAATTAAGAAAAATCGATTCTCCTTTTATAAAATATATTTCCCTAAAGCTATTGCTTCTTTTGAGAATTACTATAAGAAACAAAATTCCAATAAGTATAAGCTCTAACTTTGTTACTCCTATATTTTGTGGTGAAAGCATTATGATATTATAGAAAGAGCATCAAGGGCTTTGGTTTCCGAAAAACAGGGATTAATATACACTCTCTACCTCTTAGTATTAATAGCTGTGTGACCTTGGGCTGGTCATATTCTCATCTGTAAAATGGGGGTAATATTATTTACTTCATAGAGTGGCTGTGAAGCTTAAACTAGTTTTCAAGGCAAAATATCTATACCTGTATTTATACAGAAGTTGTCCAAGAAGGTACACAAACCCAGGAAAAGTATGGCTGACTTTCCTAGATCATTATGTGGAGTTTTGAGGGAAAAGTATCTTAATATTACATATTTTAAAAAATATTTTTTAAAGATGAAGTATGACATGATAATAAATTTGGGGTGGGACCGCGGAAGCCATCCCTCTAAATCCTACATCCCCATATGTAATTATTCTGTAGCCCCTGAGAAGTATTTTAGTGAAAATATCTGGGAAACTCTAGGCTGACCTATAAAACATGACCAGAATTATTTGGCTCACAGTATGTGTTAAGATTAGCTGTTTATCTACTTAATTGAGTGAATACCTGGGACATAATTTAGCTTTAGAATTTTTTTTAGTCACTAATGTGCCAAGCTTTGTTGTCAACATTTAGATTGTTCTCCCTTTCATATGAAACATTTTATTAAAATTCCTAAACATCATTTTTAAGCCTAATAGTATTAAAATACCTTCTGCTTAGGCACCTTCCTTTTTAAAAATTTTAATTGTGTCTTGACTCTTTGGAGGCTTTTTTAGTGATTTGTATTTGATTCTTTTCCCTGGGTGGCATGGGAATCATGATATCATTCTTTCCATTGTCCTGGTCCTAGATTGAATAATAGAAGATCCTCAACTTCTGGAGAACAAATTTTAAAAATGGCAATACAAATTCATTGAGTTTTAACTATGCTATCATCATTTTATGCATGAATGATTTCCGTTTTATATTTTGATTATATATATAGATCACCTCACACATCATAGAGCCTTCCTTTTGGAAAAATGGCATAATGTAAGAATCATTAGGGACCCATTCAAAGGAAATGAATATATTAGGTATGTGGACCTAGAGATAATTTGGAAATCAACCTTCACTTCTCCTGTATATTTAATATACCTTGGGTCATAGCTTAGTATAAAATTACTCAACATATGGTTCAAAGCCTTCTATTTAAAAAAGATACTGGAATGATCATTATTTTAATTTCTTTCGTTTCTTTTTTTTTTTTTTTTTTTTTGAGAAAGAGTCTCATTCTGTTGCCCAGGCTGAAGTGCAGTGGGGTGATCTCAGCTCACTGCAACCTCTGCCTCCTGGGTTCAAGCACTTCTCTTGCTTCAGCCTACCTTGTAGCTGGGATTACAGGCATGAGCCACCATGCCCTGCTGATTTTTGTATTTTTAGTAGAGACGGGGTTTCGCCTTGTTGACCAGACTGATCTCAACTCCTGACTTCAAATGATCCACCCGCCTCAACCTCCCAAAGTGCTGGGATTACAGGTATGAGCCACTGCACTCGGCCATCATTATTTTAATTTCTAACCTTGTTTCTTTAGGAAACACCCTATAAACATAAATAAATGTAAATGACAGAAATAACTACTTTCTTTTAATTTAAGGTGAATCATACTGGTACATATACTGAAAGTCAATCTTCCTAAAATACCAGTTAGTTAAATTATTTAAAATTCTTCAAGTTTCCTGTTAGCAGCAGGAGAAAATTTTATTTCTGAAAATTGACTAGGAAATAATACTCTGCATCTCATTCCCTGGAGTATACTCCATTATTCCTCAATAGTATTTTTCTTTTTACAGTACAAGCTGGCTTTATAATTGTCCTTCATTCTCTTTGAGAGTTGTTTTGGCCACTCAACACTTTTTCACACAGTTCTCCTTGCCTAGAATGTCCTGATTTCTTTTTCTCTTACTCTAATATCCATCTGTGGTAGTCCAGTTTAATCTTTTCTGTCTCTTGAGTTCCTGTGACATTGATTGTAAGTTGTTTCTTGTCTCTTGAGTCAGATAGCAAAGGGGACCATGTTTTATGACTCTTATCTTCCAGATGAGATATAAGAGAAACTCGACACTTATTCAATGCTGGGCTAAAAATTTTAAAAAGCACTCAAAAGAATGAAGTCTTTCTTGAAATTGGAGTTAAATTTTTAAAAAAATTATCGGAGATAAATATTCGATGGCTTTTATAACTTTTCCCTGATTTCATTAATTTAATAATGATCTACATACAAATAATTTTATTTTGGTGTTGGTTTTATGTTAAGTGCTTGTTTTCTTTGTTCCCTCATCCAACATGTATTCATTGTTTGTCCAATTGTGTCAGGAGTTCTATCTCCTAGAATTATAAATGCAAATATAGCAGGCATGATCCTTGCACTTATGGAGCTTAATAATGTAATGGAAGAAACCAACATTAAATAAACAAACACACACATAATTTATTATAATTATGTTAAAAGCTGCAAGGAAAAGTGGAGGCATCATAAGAGCATGTAACAGAAGAACCCGGCTTACACTGGGGAGGTTGCTGCAGAAGTTTCGTGAGGAAGTGACATATACGCAAACATGTATTTATCAAGAATTGTCATAATTACACGGTATGGATTTTTATCCCAATTTTCTAGATGAGGGCACTGAGGTTTAGAATTGTTGAGGAACTAATATAAGTGGCAAGGTTAGAATTTGAGCCTAGCATTGTGTAACCTACAGGGCCTCTTTGCGCACAGCACCTCCCTTTTAAAAGACTCAATTCCAAAGGAGAGGCAGAGAAATACTGGGTAGGCGGAGAAGAGTAGAGGCTAGGCTAGGCGCGGTGGCTTACGCCTGTAATCCCACCACTTTGGGAGGCCGAGGCAGGTGGATCACGAGGTCAAGAGATCGAGACCATCCTGGCCAACGTGGTGAAACCCCGTCTCTACTAGAATAAAAAAAAATTAGCCGGACATGCTGGCTTGTGCCTGTAGTCTCAGCTACTTGGGAGGCTGAGGCAGGGGAATTGCTTGAACCCGGGAGGCAGAGATTGCAGTGAGCTGAGATCATGCCACTGCACTCCAGCCTGGCGACAGAGCAAGACTCCGTCTCAAAAAAATAAATAAATAAATAAATAAATAAATAAATAAATAAATAGAGTAGAGGGAAAGGCACGTACCACCACACCCAGCTAATTTTTTGTATTTTTAGTAGAGACGGGGTTTCACCATGTTAGCCAGGATTGTCTTGATCTCTTGACCTCACGATCAGCCTCCCCAAAATGCTGAGATTACAGGCGTGAGCCACCGCACCCAGCCTTTCTTTGTTAATTTATTCTGATCAAAAAATAAAATATCTCATTATAAAAAGGCCCATATATTCTTTACATACATGTAGTTTTCTAAAAGGACAGATATTAGATGTATTAGATGCTGTTAACTTTACTCAGAACATGTTTTAGATGTCACTGTTACTTAGCAAACCCCAAATTATCTTACCATTATGTGGAGGCCAACTGTCAAAAGTTATCTAGAAGGAAACTGTCATATACTCACCCACCCCTGCTTACTAAAACTATTTTCTCCTTGTAATCTACCTTATTTTTTACCTGGGGGTAGAGAGTATTTGTCCCCCTTTCCCTATCTTCTGTATCACATTAGTTTTCTTACTTGTCCCATGTGCAGCAGATCTTAATGGAATTCTTTGGATTAATGTGTCCTTTTAAATTTTCATTTATGTTCTAGCAAATCTATATAGTGCTATTAGAATGACCCACTTTTATAACAAATGGAGCTAGTTGATAAGAGTAGCCGGGGGAAATTCCAAAATGTTACTCTGTGTTCAGCATTTTTTTTTTTTTAAGTTTCAGCAGCAGATTTAACAGAAGGTTCTATACACAAATTATAGTTTGTTGTTCAGTTGTTTGCCAGAATGTTAAGCTTAACTAAATGTCCACAGTTCTCCCTACCACTCCACTTTCTCTACCCGCTTTGTGGCTTTGAGTAACAGACTGTATGCAGTTGTCAATGATTATTTATTAACTGTTAATTACCATCTGTTTCAGGATCCCTGAAACAATTATTTAATGTAAGCTGCTTTTTCCAGCTGAGGATTTTCTTTAAGAAAGTGTCATAAATAGTATGATAAGATATTTCAGAAAGTTCTAACTTTGGATATTTGTATTAGTTCATTTGCAAACCAGGCTTTTCTAGTTCCCACATATGTGGTCTTTTAACATTGAGGAAGTTTGGATGAGGTTTCTTTAACAAATGAAATAATGTTCTACTGCAGTTTCTAATGTAGTTTTTGAAAGAGTAAAAAAAGTCATCTTGTCCACAAATCTGGCATTCTTTCCTTTTAAAAGGCAGCTATATACAAATTATTTTTCTTTCGGATTGCCAGTTAAAATCATATACAGTAGACATCAGGAAGGAAAGACTAAGATAGTCAATTTGAATAATTCTATGTGTAGTCATATCTTGCAAAGTCACATGAACAATAATTTTCCTTTGGTCTTAAAATTAAAACTTCTGTTATAAATGTTTTACACATTAAAAAAAAAGTGGAGATCAAAACTCAGTTACCTGAATATAGAAATTGAGAAACTGAAATCCACATAAAAAATTCTGACTTTCTCCAGATTGCACATTTGGTAGGCAGTAGAGTCAGGGCTAGGATCCAGGTCTTCAGATTCCTACACCACAAACCAAACTGCAATTTAAATGAACACAGTTTTAACTTCTTATCCATTTTTTTGAACTCATGTTCTTTATTCTTCCCTTAAAGTAATATCAACGTTTGGTCAGTACATACTTAATGAACATGTTTATTTTGATGTGTGCAATACTAATTGACCAGCATTCACTTTTTCTCTTTATCAATAAACTAGTATATCCAACTAGATTTTTAGGATAGCTGGTCCTATTTTTCTGAAATCTTGAGAGAAACTTACCAGTTGACAAGCGAGTGAGGGAAGAGGAAGGAAGTAATTTTGATTGGAAGGAAATGTTGGCCTAAAGGTCACTTAACTACCCTTTCCTTATAGCTCCAGAACATTGCAGATTGTGCGTCTCCTAACAGAGAATGCCTGTGGGCCTCCAGAAGCAGCCCAGGGAGTTGCTATTTCCGTTGAATGTATATAGTAGCCAATTTTCTGAAAAGGGAGTTTTCATCTTCTCAAAACATTAAAATGTCTGAAAATTATACAACTCTGAGTTACTTCAGCAAACTTACGTATGCAACATGACTTATATAATAAGAAGTTCTAAGAATTATGCTTCTTTGATTTGACTTTTCAACACATGGCATCATCACTAACAATTCTAGACGGGGAAAAAGACCCAGTAATGCGTGTTTTCACTTGCTTTCTGGTTCCAAATCCAACTTTGTAATCTTGAGGTTCATTAAATCGGATGCAATTTGGAAAATACAAAATTTAAACTTTGTAATCTTTTCTAGTCATAGTAAAGTCCTTGTAGTACAAGGAGTGCATTTGATGCTTATATCTTTTTCTTTCTATCTTTATGTATGCTGAGCCACTTATCTGGAATTCTAAATAAATTTCTGGAGTATACTTACTCACTCCAATTCACTTTTTTTTGACTACTTAACTTTCTAGACTAAGCATTATCACTTGTGCAAGACCTTTATCTGGCTACTTCCTTCAAGTCAAACAGGGCTATATGCGTCTTCTATGGACTCCCATACTACCATCTTTCTACCTTGACACTTACCTTACTGTGCTGTTTGTCCTTCACACTAGTCTCCAAGCTTTTTTTTTTTTCTTTAATTTTTAAGTTCTGGGTTACATGTACAGGATGTGCAGGGTTGTTACATAGGGAAACGTGTGCCATGGTGGTTTGTTGCACAGATCATCCCATCACCTAGGTATTAAGCCCAGTGTCCATTAGCTATTCTTCCTCATGCCCTCCTTCCCTGCATAGGCCTCTCTGACAAGCCCCAGTGTGTGTTGTTTCACCATGATGTATCCATGTGTTCTTATCATTCAGCTCCCACTTATAAATGAGAACATGTAGTATTTGGTTTTCTGTTCCTGCATTAGTTTGTTGAGAATAATGGCTTCCAACTTCATCCATGTCCCTGCAAAGGACATGATCTCTTTCCTTTTTATGGCTCCATAGTATTCCATGACGTATTCCATGATGTATACTATGTGCCACATTTTCTTTATCCAGTCTATCACTGGTGGGAATTTAGGCTGATTCCTTGTCTTTGCTATTGTAAATAGTGTTATAGTGAACACACACGTGCATGTATCTTTATAATAGAATGATTTATATTCCTTGGGTATATACCCAGTAATTGGATTGCTGGGCCAAATGGTATTTCTGCCTCTAGGTCTTTGAGGGCTCATCACACATTCACAGTGATTGAATTAATTTACACTCCCACCAATAGTGTAAAAGTGTTCCTTTTTCTCCACAACATTGCCAGCATCTGTTGTGTTTTCACTTTTTAATAATAGTCATTGTGACAGCTGTGAGATGGTATCTCATTGTGGTTTTGACTTGCATTTCTCTAATGATCAGTGATGTTGAGCTTTTTATTCATATGTTTGTCGGCTGCATGTCTTGTTGATTTCTGACTTAATTTCATTATTTACCCAAGATATTTGAAAGTTGCTTAAGCAGTAAGACGTTAGCATCAACCATCCATCCATTGTCCTAAAATTAGAACTGACCATCTTTGAACCTGCAGTGTTCAATATTTCCAGAACCTGGTAGACCAAAACACATTTGAATAGATGAATAAATAAACAAATTAGGAAATTTTATTAGTTAATGGGCTTCATTGCACAGCTTACTACTCTTTGGTGAAACTTTTCTGTTAGTGAAACAGAGAAATCAGCGACACTTCAAAAGGCTTTCAAAAAGAAGGCTCTGGGTGACTATTGAGAGTATACTCAGGCAAGCCTTGCTCCAGACTGTCCCCCCTTTTTTTAAATAAATGATCACTGAGTCCAGGCTTTTTGCTTAGTGGATGCTTCTTTAAGGATAATCTGGCAAAAGAATAAGCATGTCTTTGCCAAAGCATTCCCGTTGAAGAAGTGGGAGGAGCAAAAGAGAACATTTAGGGAGAGCTGTGGCTTTGGGTTTGCAATTTTGAAGCCAGTTTTTATGAGGAATAAGTCTTTATTTTTCACTCCAATATTAGCTCAGTGGGAAGAAAATTTCTTGCAATTTGGGAAAATTCATTGAAGTTCCCAAAGATTCTAAAAGAGTCTGGAACCAGAAGTTAAAAAACAAGAATGCTTGCTCAACTCCATACATTTATTAGCTGAACTTGGTCAATGTGCTTCACCTCTCTAAGCCTCAGTTTCTTCATATTTAAAGTGGAGATAAAATCATTCTTACTTCACAGTAAGATAATATATATGAGAGCATCTGGAGATGCAATCATGAAAACTAATCGTTATTAAAAATGTGACTATAATTGAGAGGTTAAAAATAAATTCCAAATTGTTAGTTTCCTAAAATTCAGATTTTTAGATGGACAAGCATATTGAGTATTCGAATGCTTTTCTTTGCATATATCCCTATATAAACATATATGCCTAAAGTGTATAACTATATTTTGAAGTCTAAGTGGCTCCCTCAAGGTTGCTAAAACTAGTAACTGGATCTTGGGTCATAAATGTTATTTTTCATAAGACCACTTTGCATATTTGGATACAGGCAACTTTATAGGAATCTGCTTTTAAATGGATTTGAATGTTGACTGGAAACTAGCAGCAATAATTGTATCCTATTTGATTTTGGGAAAAGCTGAAAGCTGTGGGCATTCTGCAAAGATTTCAGGCAGTAGTGGTTACATTTTAGAGTCTTTCTACAAATCTCTCCAAAAGAATACATGCCACGTTGCCAAGGCAATTTCCCTTATGCTGAGCACTTCCTATTTTTTAGTCCTATGTTTAAAGCAGTCAGATAAATTAGCCAGGGAATATTTCTGTTCTATTGATTAATGGTTTTACGTAGCCTGAAGGTCTTTACCACTCTCATCCAGATACCCATCATTACCTTTAACAAACAAGAGATGTAAAGCAGTCTTTATTTTTTTCTCCTAAAATCCTGTTCATATGAGCAGATTTTGCTGATGACAATACCAGGAATACTTAGCAACATCGAGATAAAATTTTTCTTGGAGCTAGACATAAGAAGAAATGGGTTCTTGTGAGTGTGAAATGAATTTTCTCTTTTGGTTTTAAGATGACCAAATTCCAAAACAGCAATTGGGTGAAACAGTCCTTGGTAAGATTTGATTTCTAACTCAAACAAGGGGGATGCTTCTTTTATTCCTTGTGATAACAAAGGAGAAAATCCACACAAGTACACTGCCTTTGAATCTTTATAAGCCCCATGATTTCAAAGAAAATTAACAAACCACCTTCAAGAGCCTTTACAACTAAATATATTCTCTTGAAGTAGAAATCACATTTTATTTACCTTCTTTTGTAAGTCTTGATATCTGGAAAAGTATCATGACAATAATGAATATAATAAAGATATACCAGCTCTGTTATTACCAATTTTTAGTAAGAAATAATGCTATCACCTTCTCACTTTATTTCAGCTGGAAATGTCTACATCTCAATTTTAATTCATATTTATATATAATACTTTACTTATATATTTATATGAAGATATTATATTTAATTTATTTTATACCTAAAAATTATGCTTGGGAATTTTGGCAAACTCATTAAACGTCAGTGTAAAGTGAACTTTATTAACGCCCTTAACACTTACCATACTTCTTTCTAGTTATGAGATTAAAAGCCAGTTGAGATGGACAACTAAGGGGTGCATACATGCATCTTTTCAGAAGGACATTTTTAGTAATTATATTTACAGCTTTGCTACCAGCAGGTAATTTTTAGCCACCAGTCACCTACCTAAGCTTATTTATTTCTGGTTCAAAAATAATTTTCCAGCCTTAATATAATGTTTAACATACTAGTAGTAGTTTATTGAAGCTGCTAATGTTGGCAAATTGATTATATAAATATACTGTTCAAAAAATCCATTCTCTTTCATTCTGATTATGTTTGGAGCCTATAACTTGAACTGGCAATCTAGATAGGAGGAGTGTTTAGAGACGGATCATATACTAACTTATCTAATATTCATAGAACTCTGTGGGGTATGAGGTGGTTCATAATTCCCCTAGGATTTCGCCCAGCCTGAAAGATTTAGGTCTGACAAACTTCAATCTAACAAATATTTATTGAATACCTATTATATAGTATTATTATTAATAATAATTATTTTCTCTCTCTGATGAACTGGTTTTATAAATGTACTTTGTCTTTAGGAAGCCTTTTTTGTCCTAAATTCTACTTTGTCTAATATCAGTATAGCCGCTCCAGCTCTCTTAGGTTTATATTTGCATTCATTTTTAAAGAAAAATGAATAGATTTTCAGAAACCTGTGGGACAACATTATGCATACCAATATATGTATAATGGAAGTACAGACAAGTAAGAACAAAGGAAATGGGTAGAAAAAATATTTGAAAATATAAAGGCCCCAAACTTCCAAAACCTGATGAAAAACATTCATTTACACAATCAAAAAGCTCAACAAATTTTAAGCAGGATAAACACAAAGTGACCCACAGCTACAAATGTAGTACTCAAATGCTCAAAAGCGAAAGGCAAAGATAAAATCTTAGAAATAGCAAGAGGAAATCAACTTGTCACAAAGAAGGTAACTACATAAGTTTAACATCTGACTTAAAATTAGAAACTATCATGGCCACAGGCAATTGGAATAACATATCTAAAATGCTAAAAGAATAGAACTGATAACGAAGAGTTTTGGATCCAGAAAAACAATCCTTTAAAATTAAAAGGGAAGTAAAGACAATCCCAAATAAACAAAAGACTGAATTTGTTTTTAGCAGTCTTGCCTTAGAAACATTTCCATTGCTAATCTAAATAGATGAAGGAAAGTCCTTTGACAAAATTCAACAACCCTTCATGCTAAAAACTCTCAATAAAGTAGGTATTGATGGGACACATCTCAAAACAATAAGAGCTATCTATGACAAACCCACAGCCAATATCATACTGAATGGGCAAAACCTGGAAGCATTCCCTTTGAAGACTGGCCCAAGACAGGGATGCCCTCTCTCACCACTCCTATTCAACATAGTGCTGGAAGTTCTGGCCAGGGCAATCAGGCAGGAGAAGGAAATAAAGGGCATTCAATTAGGAAAAGAGGAAGTCAAATTGTCCCAGTTTGCAGATGACATGATTGTATATCTAGAAAACCCCATTGTCTCAGCCCAAAATCTCCTTAAGCTGATAGGCAAATTCAGCAAAGTCTCAGGATACAAAATCAATGTACAAAAGTCACAAGTATTCTTATACACCAATAACAGACAAACAGAGAGCCAAATCATGAGTGAACTCCCACTCACAATTGCTTCAAAGAGAATAAAATACCTAGGAATCCAACTTACAAGGGATGTGAAGGACCTCTTCAAGGAGAACTACAAACCACTGCTCAATTAAATAAAAGAAGGTACAAACAAATGGAAGAACATTCCATGCTCATGGGTTGGAAGAATCAATATCGTGAAAATCGCCATACTGCCCAAGGTAATTTATAGATTCAATGCCATCCCCATCAAACTACCAATGACTTTCTTCACAGAGTTGGAAAAAACTACTTTAAAGTTCATATGGAACCAAAAAAGAGCCCACATGGCCAAGTCAATCCTAAGCCAAAAGAACAAAGCTGGAGGCATCATGCTACCTGACTTCAAACTATACTACAAGGCTGCAGTAACCAAAACAGCATGGTACTGGTACCACAACAGAGATATAGACCAATGGAACAGAACAGAGCCCTCAGAAATAATGTCGGGTATCTACAACCATCTGATCTTTGACAAACCTGACAAAAACAAGCAATGGAGAAAGGATTCCCTATTTAATAAATGGTGCTGGGAAAACTGGCTAGCCATATGTAGAAAGCTGAAACTGGATCCCTTCCTTACACTTTATACAAAAATTAATTCAAGATGGATTAAAGACTTAAATATTAGACCTAAAACCATAAAAACTCTAGAAGAAAACCTAGGCAATACCATTCAGGACATAGGCATGGGCAAGGACTTCATATCTAAAACACCAAAAGCAATGGCAACAAAAGCCAAAATTGACAAATGGGATCTAATTAAACTAAAGAGCTTCTGCACAGCAAAAGAAACTACCATCAGAGTGAACAGGCAACCTACAGAATGGGAGAAAATTTTTGCAATCTACTCATCTGGCAAAGGGCTAATATCCAGAATCTACAATGAACTCCAACAAATTTACAAGAAAAAAAAACCCATCAAAAAGTGGGTGAAGGATATGAACAGACACTTCTCAAAAGAAGACATTTATGCAGCCAAAAGAAACATGAAAAAATGCTCATCATCACTGGCCATCAGAGAAATGCAAATCAAAACCACAATGAGATACCATCTCACACCAGTTAGAATGGCTGGAGAGGATGTGGAGAAATAGGAACACTTTTACACTGTTGGTGGGACTGTAAACTAGTTCAACCATTGTGGAAGTCAGTGTGGTGATTCCTCAGGGATCTAGAACTAGAAATACCATTTGACCCAGCCATCCCATTACTGGGTATATACCCAAAGGATTATAAAACATGCTGCTATAAAGACACATGCACACGTATATTTATTGTGGCACTATTCACAATAGCAAAGACTTGGAACCAACCCAAATGTCCAACAATGATAGACTGGATTAGGAAAATGTGGCACATATACACCATGGAATACTATGCAGCCATCAAAAATGATGAGTTCATGTCCTTTGTAGGGACATGGATGAAGCTGGAAACCATCATTCTCAGCAAACTATCGCAAGGACAAAAACCAAACACCACATGTTCTCAGTCATAGGTGGGAACTGAACAATGAGAACACATGGACACAGGAAGGGGAACGTCACACACCAGGGCCTGTTGTGGGGTGGTGGGCTGGGGGAGAGATAGCATTAGGAGATATACCTAATGTAAATGACGAGTTAATAGGTGCAGCACACCAACATGGCACATGTATACATATGTAACTAACCTGCATGTTGTGCACATATACCCTAAAACTTAAAGTATAATAAAAAAAGAGAAATATTTCCATTGATATATTTCCAAGTTTATTTTTTTTCTTGTCAACTGAAATCTACTGTTGAGCTGCTCTAGTGAATTTTTTTAATTAATAACTTTTTCAAGAGCAGTTTTAGGTTCATAGCATAACTAAATGGAAAGTACAAAGGGTTCCCATATACTTCCTCCCCACCTAACACACACACAGGCCTTCCTCACACTGGCATTGACATCCACAACTGAGTGATAAATTTGTTACAACTGATGAACCTATATTGACACATCATTGTCACTCGAAGTCCATAGTTAACGGTATAGTTCACTTTTGTTCTTGAACATTTTATGAGTTAGAAAGTATTTATGAGTTAGAAAGTATTTTTTCTGCTTCTCTCTTCTGGAAGCGATTGTAGATAATTGGTGTAATTTATTCATTAAATGATTGTTAGGATTCACCTGTGAACCCATTTGGGCCTGGTTCTTTCTGTTTGGGAAGGTTATTAATTATTGATTCAATTTCTTCAATAGATATAAGCCTATTCAGATTGTCTATTTTATCTTCTTTGAGTTGTGGTACATGGTGTCTTTCAAGAAAACAGTTCATTTCACCTTGGTTATAAAATTTGTCAGCATAAAGTTATTCAGTATCTTCTCTTATTATCCTTTTAATGACCATGGAATCTGTGGTGATGTTTTGTGTTTCTTTTCTAATATTAGCAATTTTGTCATCTTTTTTTCTTAATTAGCCTAGCTAGAGGCTTATCAATTTTACTGATCTTTTCAAAAAATAGCCAATATTTTGTTGATTTTCTGTACTGATTTTCTGTTTTCAATTTTCTTGATCTTCTCTAACTTTTACTTCTTTTCTTCTGCTTACTTTGGATTTAAGTTGCTCTTCCTTTTCTAGTTTTCCAAAGTAGAAGCTTAGATTATTGATTTTAGATGTTTCTTCATTTATATACATTCATTCAATGCTATGAATTTCCCTCTAAACACTGCTTTTACTGAAGCTTATTAATTTTAATACATTCTATTTGCTATTCTTTTCTTTTTCTTTTTTTTTCTTTTTCTTTTTTGAGACAGGGTCTCACTTTGTTGCCCAGGCTGGAGTGCAGTAGCATGATCAGGGCTCACTGTAGCCTTGACCTCCTGGGCACGTGATCCTCCTGCATCAGCCTTTCAACTAGCTGAGACCACAGGCACAAGCCACCATGACTGCCTAATTTTCTTTTTTTTAGGAGTTGGGGTCTCCCTATGTTGTCCAGGCTGGATAAAACATCATGTATTCAATTTCATTTAGTTCAAAATACTTTCCAATTTCTCTTCAGATTTCTTCCTTTACCCATGTGTTGTTTACTCTCCAAGTATTTCATAATTTTCCAGCTGTCTTTCCGTTACTGATTTCTAGTCTAATTATATTGTGGTGTAAGAGCAGACATTGTATCATTTCTATTCTTTTAAACTTGTTAAGATTTGTTTTATGGCTTAGAATTTGGTCTATCCTGGTGACTGTTTCATGTAAGTTTGAGAAGAATGTGTAATCTGCTGTCATTGAATGAAATAGTCTATGGATGTGCTTTTTTTTTTTTTTTTTTTTGAGACGGAGTCTCGCTCTGTCGCCCAGGCTGGAGTGCAGTGGCGCAATCTCGGCTCACTGCAAGCTCCGCCTCCTGGGTTCACGCCATTCTCCTGCCTCAGCCTCTCCGAGTAGCTGGGACTACAGGCGCCCGCCACCACGCCTGGCTAATTTTTTTGTATTTTTTTAGTAGAGACGGGGTTTCACCGTGGTCTCGATCTTCTGACCTCGTGATCTGCCCGCCTCGGCCTCCCAAAGTGCTGGGATTACAAGCGTGAGCCACCGTGCCCGGCCTGGATGTGCTTTATATCAGTTGTGTGATGGTTCCATGGAGTTCAAATATATCCTTACTGATTTTATGCCTGCTAGGCCCATCCATTTTTGATAGAGGGGCGTTCAAGTCTCCAGCTATAATAGTGGATTCATTTATTTCTCCTTGCTATTCTATAGGTTTTTACCCCCATGTATTTTGGCACTCTGTTGTTCAGCCCATACATATTAAGGATTGTTACATCTTCTCCCAGCATTGACTACTTTATTATTATGTAATGCCTCTATTTATCTCTGATAATTTATCTTGCTTTGATATCTGTTCCGCCTGGAATTAATATAGCTACTCCCACTTTCTTTTGATAAGTGTTATTATGATATATCTTTCTCCATTCATTTACTTTTTATCTATAGTTCTCTTTACATTTAAGGTGTTTTTCTTGTAGACAACATACAGTCATGTCTTGCTTTTTAATCTAATGTGCTTTGAAAATCTTGGTTCTTGAATTGATGTATTTATACCATTGATATTTAAAGTGATTATTGATGTATTTACTACTTGGATTAATATCTGCCATATCTGTTACCATTTTCTAATTACTGTTCTAATTACTGTTCTTGTTCTTTCATCCTATTTTTGTCTTCCACACTTTTTCTGCCTTTTTCGGTTTTAAATGGCATTTTATATTATTTATTTTCTTTATTAATATATCAATTATTCTTGTTTTACTTTTTCAATGGTTGCCATAGAATTTGCACTACACATTTACAGTCAATCCAAATTCACTTTCAAATAACACTCCACCACTTCAGAAATAGTACAAGTGTCTTATAACAAAATATTCCCAATTCCTCTGTAGAGTTTCTTGTATTATTCATTTCACTTATGTACAATCATACATGATTATACATAAGTGACATGCATATATATACAATCATGTATGATTATATATGTGACATGCATATATATGATTATATATGTGATCATACATATATATGTGTATATATAAGCACATATATATAATCATATGCATTATTCCTATTATTTTGAACAAATTGTTATCTGTTAGATTAAGAAAAATAAAACTTTTATTTTATTTTATTTTCAAATATTCTTTCTCCAGAGCTCTTTCTTTCTTTATGTAGATCAGTGTTTCTGACCTTTATGATTTTTCTTCTCTCCGAAGTACTTATTGTAATATTTCTCTCAAGATAGGTCTACTGACAGAGACATTTCCTTAATTTTTGTTTGTCTGAGGAAGTCTTTTTTCTTTTTCATTCTTGAAGGATAATTTTATAAATTTTTACTTTGGTCTTTTTCTCCCCACACTTTAAATATTTTACTTCACTCTCTTCCAGTTTGCATGGTTTCTGGGGGGTTCAGATATAATTTTTATCTTTGCTCCTCCGTAGATATGGCTCCCACCTGCCCCCACTAGCTTCTTTCAAGACTTTTAAAAAATCCTTGATTTTCTGAAGTTTGCATATGATATGCCTAGATGTCAGTTATTGGGAGTAGGAGGATTTTTTGTTTGCTTGTGTGTTTGTTTGTTTTGTCATTTATTCTGCTTGGTGTTCTCTGAGGTTCCTGGATCTGTGGTTTGTTGTCTGACATTAATTTGGGTGAAATTCTCAGTCATTATTGCTTCAAATATTGTCTCTGTTTCTCTCTCTGTTTTGTCTCCTTCTGGAATTTCTGTTATGCTTATGTTATACCTTTGTAGATGTCTCACATTTCTTAAATATTCTCTACTGGTTATTTTGTTTTGTTTTGTGTCTTGTCTTTTTTTCTCTCTTTTTCTATTTGGAAGTTTCTATTATTGTATCCTCAAACTAAGGGATTCTTTTCTCAGCCATGTAAGGTCTGCTAATGAGCCCATCAAAAGCATTCTTCATTTCTTTACTATATTACCTCCAGCATTCCATTTTTATTCTTTCCTGGAATGTATCTCTCCACTTACATCATTCATCTGTCCTTGCATGTTGTCTAGTTTTTTCATTAAAGCCTTTAGTATACTAATCATAATTCAAACATTTCTGCCATATTTGACTCTGGTTCTGATACTTGTTGAGTCTCCTCATGCTGTATTTTTTTAATTTTTAGTATGCCTTGTCATTTTTTATTTAAAATGACAATGAACTGAGTAAAAGAAGCTGTTTTGAATAGATCTTTGGTAATGTAGTGGAAAGGTAATGGAGAGGAAAGCATGCTTTATTCCTGTGATTAGGTTTCAGTATTTTGGTGAGTTTGTCTATCTAGATTGTAAATTTCACCAGTGCTTCTCTGTTGTTCCCCCTTACCCCCAATTTTAGGTGAGACAGGATGGCTAGAGGGTATGGACTTGGGTATTTCCCTTTCCCTGGTTATGTTAGGCCCTGATAAAACCCCAACAGGTTAGGCTCTGGTAAAATAGTTTCTCCTGAGGGAAGCCCTTATTAAGAAGCACTGAATGCTCTAACCTACTTCAGAATGATTCTTTTTCCTCTTCCCTGCCAGAAGCACTAGTAGATTTTCTTCTAATATTCATTATGAAGGCCTCGTAGAGCTTTTGGCAGTAAAACTCACAAAAGTGTGGCGGCCCTATGACTGGTCCCCCTGGAGTTCCTGACTCTCAGTTTTTCACATTGAGCTTCTAGTAATTCATCAGTTATAGTTTAGGTTTTTCTATGCTGGCACTGGTTCCCAAAGAGGTATCTGCCCATTGGTTTTTGCTCTGATAGTTGGTGATTTTTTTGTGTCTACCTATCTGTCTAATTTGGGGGGCAGTGATTTGCTTGTAACTTAAATTCTCTGATGGATCTAACAATAGTTGTTGATTTTTCAGTTTGTTTAACTTTTTATTTGTTGTTAGAACAGAATGGCAACTTCTAAGCTGTTTATGTAGTAGACCATCAGCCCCAAGCTCTAGCAAACTCACTATTTCAGTTTTTGACTCCAAAATTTTCATGAGATTTTGTTTTATAATTTCTATTTCTTTGTTAATATTTTCAATTTGATGTGTCATTGTTGTCATACTTTCCTTTAATTTTTTAAAATGGCTCTTTTAGTTCTTCACACATATTTATGGCTGCTTTGATGTTTTTGTTAGGTAATTCCAACATCTGGAATGCCTGAGAAATAGCTTCTATTTATTGCTTATTTTCTTATGTATGGATCATCATACTTTCCTTTTTTGCATGTCTCCTATATTTTTTTGAAAACTCTACATATAAGATAAAAGCAATTAGAAATTCTGATTTGCCCTCTTCTCTCTTACCGGCTCCAGATTTTGGGGGTTTTTAAATGTTAGTTTAGTCACATGTTAGATCTGTAGAGTCTGTTTCCCCTGCAGTATATAGCTACTGATGTCTCTGATGAGTCTGTCTTGTTTTTGTTGTTGTTGTTGTTGTTGTTGTTGTTTTTGAAGCCTGGCATTATAGCAGTGCCTTTAGACCAGCGTAGCCAGATGGTGAGCCAGTGATTGGTGAGAGGTTATGCTGAAACACCTTGAGTCAGGAAGCCTTCCATCCTTCACCAGTGGATTTGTGAGTGGGCCAGGGAATGTGTTTACATTCAAGCAGCTTACAACTTGGCCTGAGATTTTATTTTCGAATAGTCCTTCCTTTTCCTATCTCTTGTGCATATGTGCAAGGTCTCACATTCAGGCAGGGATGTGTTGATTGCTAGGACCTTCTGTAGTCTCTTAAGGATATGCACGACCTTTCATATGCACTCAAACGTCCAATCCGCCATGGAAATATAGGAGCTCTCAAAGCCTGACATAACTCTCTAAGTACCCAAATTGTTCTGTTAAATTTCTGGCTACTGTAGACAGCGTGTTGACTGCACCAGCCAGTATTGCAACCTTAGACTACTTCCATTTTTGCTTTCCCTGATGTTTGCCACTGAAATCACTATTGTTTTCAAAAACTATGCATGGGATTTTCCCACATTCTGCTCCAAATAAAGTTGGCCCCCACTGGCAGTAAAGCTGCTGGTTTTCATAGCATTTTCTCCTGGTAGAACTACTGTACCCACAGAATTTTGTGGGGTGGGGAGAGACGGGGCAATGTGCAGCCCCAGACTGGAACAACACAGGCTTTCACAGTTGTTAACTAACATTCAGCAGGTTGTTTTTTTTTTTTTAATCAATCGTTTTTAACTTGCTATATGTCTTTAGTTAGTTTTCAAAGTCCAGAAATGGCTATTGTTGGCAATTTCTGCCCAGTTTTAAAGTTGTTCTTTGGGGACAGGATTTGCTGAGCTCCCTATTCCACCAGTCTGTAATAATAACTAATAGTATAATAATAACACTTATCATGTGCCAGACTACTGTTCCAAGAATTTTACTGATTTATTTAAATTAATTTACACTAATTTACTAATTCATTTATCCTTTACAACCCTATGATATTCTTTTAACCCCACTTAACAGATCAGAAAACTGAGGCAGATCTCTCACAGCTATTAACTGGCAGAGTCAAACTTAGGAAATGTCTCTAGAGTATGAGCAGTTGAGAACTGTGCTTTACTTCCTACTTCATTTATGATCCCTAACAACCTTATTGAAGTAAGTATAAGTAGTATCGTATTTTATTGAAGAGGAACTGAGGCTATGTAACTTTTCTAAAGTCACAAAAATTAATAAGAGGCCAATTTAGGATTAGTCTACATGTCTGACTGAATCCAAAGCCTGAGCTGATACTTAACACAGCCTGATAATATAATCAGAGCAAAAAGAATCTACAGAAGTAGTCTGCAAACACAGAGAAACAGCATTAGCAGAGCCTGGCCTGTGTATGTGTGTGCATGCATATGTGTGCATTAGAGTGCGTAGGGAGGGCTAGAGAAAGAAAGGCATGGTTTGTGGTGATATTAGATGGAAGGAGAGAATCATGGAAGATGTTTTTAAAGGCTAAGTAGGAGTTATACAGGGAAAACTTGGCAAGCAAAACCATCCTAAGCAGAGGATGATTAAGAAAAAAAAGAGTATAATGAAAAGATGATTTTAATTTTCTTCTATCTCTTCTCCTTGCCCTACCAACTGACTTCAATCCTTGGTGCTTTTTGCTGAAAGTTTGTTGTCTGATTAACATTTGTTTACTATATTAAAGGAGTATCTATAGTTTAATTAATAGAATGCAAGTGAAAATTTTTCTGGTACCCTTTTGATTCTTCCTGTTCCAAGAAGATATGAAAAGAAGGAAAAGAAAAGGAAAGGAAGGGAAAGGAAAGGAAAGGAAAGAAAAGGAAAGGAAAGAAAAGAAAAGAAAAGAAAAGAAAAGAAAAGAAAAGAAAAGAAAAAAAAGAAAAAAAAAGAGCAAGCAAGCAAGCAGCAGCGAGCTATGCTTAAGCATGAACTCTTAGAAACTTATCCTATCAGCATCCCAGTTGACACTGTGACAGAATACTTGAAGGTCAACAAAGGAAAGTCTCCAGAGATAAAGAAATTCTATCTCTGAGACTTCTACAGATAGAACCGGTGCATACAATTCAGAGTCCAGAATGCCTTAATCCAACTGGCTGTTATAGTAATCACAACTTCAGTATGCATGACCCCTTTTAAACTTCTGGATCAAGTCTGAGAAACACTAATAGATATGTAGAAACTTCTACATTTTTCTTTGAAAAATATATTGCTTATACTTTTTTGTCACTTTAGACTTCTGAGTTAATTGAATCTAACAGAGAAAAACAGGCTAAGTCAGGTCTTCTGTATGAATATTGAACACAACTGCCCCGTGCATATACATATGTGTATATATGTATATATACATATATATACACCAAGCAGTAAAGCTTATATGTTATATGTGAAATATGCTTATATATAATTATATGTAATTATATATATGTAATTACATATATGTGTGTGTGTGTATATATATATATATAAGCTTTATTGCTTAGCATATAGTAAATCTTCAGCAATATTAACTACAATTATTTAAAAGGTTTTTTCCAGGTCTGCTATTGGCATATTTAATTTCCGCCTCTTCACCTTTCTTAAAAGAGACTAGTGTGGCATGTATGTACATGTCTGCTAGGGGGAGGGGGATGGTAAGTGGAGGAAACTGATGATTATTGCTTGCAGGAAATTTTTTAAAACATCACTATATATACGATTGTTATAAGAATCCAAATCAATAATGTATGTGAAAATAGTATGAAAATTAATAATACTGTTGTTAGCATAATCTAAAAATGTTAGATGTAAACAACTTTAAACCTTACAATTTCTGTGTTATCAGCTGGGCTGGACATTGGGTAGGGGACAAAACCTATTAATAAGCAGTCCTTGTCATGGTCCTAAAGTACTTTGAAAAAGGTGAAATAAAATAAAGCAGCAGAATGCTTTCCCTTAGTATCTGATCTGGAAATATTGGTGTGACCTTTATTGTAACAAGCAGCCTGAAGCATTTTTCCAAAATCACAGAACTTCAGATGAAGGAGCAGGGCGATGTGGCTCTATAGCTCTTTTTCCAAGGTTGTGAGGATAGTGATGTGCTTTTTAAATGGGATGAAAAGAGATTATATGAGATAGCGAAGAAGGTGGGAGTAGTCACTCAATAAATATTTGTTGATTGATGAATTGATCTTGAAAGCTGCTGAAAGGGTGACCTATATTTAGATGAAAAGGGATACAGCTCATTTTTAGCAAGATTTGAAGTAAAATGATTAGAGAGAAATTAAGGCAGTTCACTCCTTTGGAAAGTGACAGTGGTAAGATTTTTGAATAAAAGGGATTTTAAAGATATACAGCAAATAAAAAGCCTTTAGCATAAGAGTCAATCCATTTATTTCTTCAATAACAATTTATAATGTGGCTACTAGGGGCAAACATAAGTTCAATTATAATAGGTGCCATAAAAGAACACAAATTTAAAAGATAGTTCCCCATCTGAGCAAGAGGACAGTATGTCAGGGAAGAGAAATCACAATATGAGGAGCTGGCAAGAGGAGGACCACAAGTATAGTAAGAGAGGGTGCTCTGCTATGTATGACCAGAAAGAAAAATTAGTGTTCTAATATCAGATACTGGATTCAAACACTAGATATTTCCATTTCTTTCTCCATCCCTATAGGCACTCGTTTGCTAATTTTGTTCAACAAATTTATATTGGGCATACACTTTCCATCACTAAGTAATGATGAGGATGAACAAGATTCTCCTGGTTTCACGTTGCTTATGAATGCATAACCTTGAAAAAATTGTTTAACTTAGAAACTAGCTTCTTTGATAGTAAAATCAACATTAAAATGCTAAGCTCTCAAAATTGTTACAATTATTAGTAACCATACAGTGCCAAATACTGTATGAAAGCCAGGGTGAATGAAGACTGGGAAAGACTGTTTTATTTAAATGTGAAAAGGCTTTTGTTGATTATTTTGCGTTCAACTTTTGTATAATAGTGGAACACAAACAAAAACTGCAGAGGATTGAGGAGAGAGAGGGGATGAAGTGGAGAACATTGATATGTTCCCTCATGCTACAGTCATATTATACCCAAGTAAAAGAAAATATTCTTGACTATCTGTTTAGATCATCATATTTGTAAAGTCTCATCTTTTGGCTTAGCGCTCAGTTTTTATTTCCCTAAATATTTTGGCTATGTGTTTTGAGTTCTTCATCCTTTTGGATGCTTGCTTGCAAATGACCACATGATTTGCATAGATGGGTGGTGAGGTGAGAGAGGAGATTTGTTGGGACAAAAACCTTGTGTATCATGATGCCTTACAACCATTGATCAATTGTGTTCTTCACACCATTTACTGTTCTCAAAGAACATGTACAAACTCATGAAATATTTAAACCCAAAGAACAAAACAGCCTGCATCAGGCTGGAGCCAAGTGAATGCATTAAAACCACCTGTTATTCTCCATCCTGCACATGGTGCAAAACAAGGGAGCAAAGCTGAGAGAAAATGGACTCCTTCCAAATCAGAGGCAAATCCAGTTTCAAACATGCTAAGTAACTATATTTGTTCCTTTGTTACAAAAGCCTTTAATCAAGACAGTTTTGTATATAGAAAATGATTATTTTATACATATAAGAACTCTAAGCTATTTTTCTTAATTTCTTCTGACAGAAATACTGATAAAAATGTATTATAATTTTACAGCTAAAAAGCCGCTAATTACAAAAAAAATCTGTACTAGTTAAAATTTTAAAAACATAGTAGTTATTAAGTCTGTGATTATTTTTCTAAACCCAAAGTTGTATGTGTTATAAATACTTCATAACAAAGGCAGATAATTAAAAAAAAAAAAAAAAAGTTATTTAAGGGCCTTGCACGGTGGCTCACACCTGTAATCCCGGCACTTTAGGAGGCCAAGGTGGTTAGATCACCTGAGGTAGGAGTTGAAGACCAGCCTGGCCAACATGGCAAAACCTTGTCTCTACTAAAAATACAAAAATTAGCTGGGCATGGTGGCGGGTGCCTGTAATCACAGTTACTTGGGAGGCTGAGGCAGGAGAATTGGTTGAACTCGGGAGGTGGAGGTTGCAGTGAGCCGAGATTGCACCACTGCACTCCAGCCTGGGCAGGAGAGCAAGACTCCACCTCAAAAATAAATAAATAAATAAATAAGAATGGAAAAAATTATCGTATACTGATTTTTTCTTTATGTGGTAGAAGCTATGATTTAGCATTCGCTGAGCTCAGAAGTTTTTTAAATTAAGATTTGAAATTTTAACTTGAAATTAGAGTTTACTGGTAGAACAAATTCAGGTGAATAATAGGAATAGTGATCTCAGAATCTTAACTAAGAATATCAATGATTGTTTTTATAGCTTGTGTTTATTTAAAGAAAGGAATAATGAACTATGATGAGTTTTTTATAAAACTGCACATTTTAAACCAGTCTCATTGTAACTTCATACTATTCACAAAATAACCAGATGTATACTTTACATTAAAACAGGTTCTCGAGTCTTTTTGGTTGGTAAGCTATTGATTATTGCCACAATTTCAGAACCTGTTATTGGTCTATTCAGAGATTCGACTTCTTCCTGATTTAGTCTTGGAAGGGTGTATTTGTCGAGGAATTTATCCATTTCTTCTAGATTTTCTAGTTTATTTGCATAGAGGTGTTTGTAGTATTCTCTGATGGTAGATTGTATTTCTGTGGGATTGGTGGTGATATCCCCTTTTTCATTTTTTATTGCATCTATTTGATTCTTCTCTCTTTTCTTCTTTATTAGTCTTGCTAGCGGTCTATCAATTTTGTTGATCTTCTCAAAAAACCAGCTCCAGGATTCATTAATTTTTTGAAGGGTTTTTTGTGTCTCTATTTCCTTCAGTTCTGCTCTGATTTTAGTTATTTCTAGCCTTCTGCTAGCTTTTGAATGTGTTTGCTCTTGCTTTTCTAGTTCTTTTAATTGTGATGTTAGGATGTCAATTTTGGATCTTTCCTGTTTTCTCTTGTGGGCATTTAGTGCTATAAATTTCCCTCTACACACTGCTTTGAATGTGTCCCAGAGATTCTGGTAGGTTGTGTCTTTGTTCTCGTTGGTTTCAAAGAACATCTTTATTTCTGCCTTCATTTCATTATGTACCCAATAGTCATTCAGGAGCAGGTTGTTCAGTTTCCATGTAGTTGAGCGGTTTTGAGTGAGTTTCTTAATCCTGAGTTCTAGTTTGATTGCACTGTGGTCTGAGAGACAGTTTGTTATAATTTCTGTTCTTTTACATTTGCTGAGGAGAGCTTTACTTCCGACTATGTGGTCAATTTTGGAATAGGTGTGGTGTGGTGCTGAAAAAAATGTATATTCTGTTGATTTGGGGTGGAGAGTTCTGTAGATGTCTATTAGGTCCACTTTGTTTAGAGCTGAGTTCAATTCCTGGATATCCTGATGGATTCACAGCTGAATTCTACCAGAGGTACAAGGAGGAACTGGTACCATTCCTTCTGAAACTATTCCAATCGATAGAAAAAGAGGGAATCCTCCCTAACACATTTTATGAAGCCAGCATCATCCTGATACCAAAGCCAGGCAGAGACACAACCAAAAAAGAGAATTTTAGACCAATATCCTTGATGAACATTGATGCAAAAATCCTCAATAAAATACTGGCAAACCGAATCCAGCAGCACATCAAAAAGCTTATACACCATGATCAAGTGGGCTTCATCCCTGGGATGCAAGGCTGGTTCAACATACGCAAATCAATAAATGTAATCCAGCATATAAACAGAACCAAAGACAAAAACCACATGATTATCTCAATAGATGCAGAAAAGGCCTTTGACAAAATTCAACAACGCTTCATGCTAAAAACTCTCAATAAATTAGGTATTGATGGGACGTATCTCAAAATAATAAGAGCTATATACGACAAACCCACAGCCAATATCATACTGAATGGGCAAAAACTGGAAGCATTCCCTCTGAAAACTGGCACAAGACAGGGATGCCCTCTGTCACCGCTCCTATTCAACATAGTGCTGGAAGTTCTGGCCAGAGCAATCAGGCAGGAGAAGGAAATAAAGGGTATTCAATTAGGAAAAGAGGAAGTCAAACTGTCCCTGTTTGCAGATGACATGATTGTATATCTAGAAAATCCCATTGTCTCAGCCCAAAATCTCCTTAAGCTGATTAGCAACTTCAGCAAAGTCTCAGGATACAAAATCAATGTACAAAAATCACAAGCATTCTTGTACACCAATCACAGACAAACAGAGAGCCAAATCATGAGTGAACTCCCACTCACAATTGCTTCAAAGAGAATAAAATACCTAGGAATCCAACTTACAAGGGATGTGAAGGACCTCTTCAAGGAGAACTACAAACCACTGCTCAATGAAATAAAAGAGGATACAAACAAATGGAAGAACATTCCATGCTCATGGGTTGGAAGAATCAATATCGTGAAAATGGCCATACTGCCCAAGGTCATTTATAGATTCAATGCCATCCCCATCAAGCTACCAATGACTTTCTTCACAGAATTGGAAAAAACTACTTTAAAGTTCATATGGAACCAAAAAAGAGCCCGCATTGCCAAGTCAATCCTAAGCCAAAAGAACAAAGCTGGAGGCATCACGCTACCTGACTTCAAACTATACTAGAAGGCTACAGTAACCAAAACAGCATGGTACTGGTACCACAACAGAGATATAGATCAATGGAACAGAACAGAGCCCTCAGAAATGATGCCGCATATCTACAACTATTTGATCTTTGACAAACCTGACAAAAACAAGAAATGGGGAAAGGATTCCCTATTTAATAAATGGTGCTGGGAAAACTGGCTAGCCATATGTAGAAAGCTGAAACTGGATCCCTTCCTTACACCTTATACAAAAATTAATTCAAGATGGATTAAAGACTTAAATGTTAGACCTAAAACCATTAAAATCCTACAAGAAAACCTAGGCAATACCATTCAGGCCATAGGCGTGGGCAAGGACTTCATGTCTAAAACACCAAAAGCAATGGCAACAAAAGCCAAAATTGACAAATGGGATCTCATTAAACTAAAGAGCTTCTGCACAGCAAGGGAAACTACCATCAGAGTGAACAGGCAACCTACAGAATGGGAGAAAATTTTTGCAACCTACTCATCTGACAAAGGGCTAATATCCAGAATCTACAATGAACTCAAACAAATTTACAAGAAAAAAACAAACAACCCCATCAAAAAGTGGGCAAAGGACATGAACAGACACTTCTCAAAAGAAGACATTTATGCAGCCAGAAAACACATGAAGAAATGCTCATCATCACTGGCCATCAGAGAAATGCAAATCAAAACCACAGTGAGATACCATCTCACACCAGTTAGAATGGCCATCATTAAAAAATCAGGAAACAACAGGTGCTGGAGAGGATGTGGAGAAATAGGAACACTTTTACACTGTTGGTGGGACTGTAAACTAGTTCAACCATTGTGGAAGTCAGTGTGGCGATTCCTCAGGGATCTAGAACTAGAAATACCATTTGACCCAGGCATCCCATTACTGGGTATATACCCAAAGGAGTATAAATCATGCTGCTATAAAGACACATGCACACGTATGTTTATTGCGGCACTATTCACAATAGCAAAGACTTGGAACCAACCCAAATGTCCAACAACAATAGACTGGATTAAGAAAATGTGGCACATATACACCATGGAATACTATGCAGCCATAAAAAATGATGAGTTCGTGTCCTTTGTAGGGACATGGATGAAACTGGAAAACATCATTCTCAGTAAACTATCGCAAGGACAAAAAACCAAACACCGCATGTTCTCACTCATAGGTGGGAATTGAACAATGAGAACTCATGGACACAGGAAGGGGAACATCACATTCCGGGTACTGTTGTGGGGTGGGGGGTGGGGGGGGGGCGGGGACAGCATTAGGAGATATACCTAATGCTAAATGACGAGCTAATGGGTGCAGGAAATCAACATGGCACATGGATACATATGTAACAAACCTGCACATTGTGCACATGTACCCTAAAACCTAAGGTATAATTAAAAAAAAAAAAAAAAAAAAAAAAAAAAAACAGGTTCTCAACAAAGCTTAAGCAGAAAATCTTTTGCTTACTACTAAGTGTTTAAATAAGTAATTTTGACAATTATGCAAATGTGTGTAATGCATAACAAAGATGAATTCTAACAGCTTGTAAGTACAGAACTGTTACGGAATCCAGGTCTTTTAGATTCCAGAATCTAAACTTTGAATTTCTGTGTGACAATGCCTTGTAACTTGAAAAAAGGGCCTGTTTTTGGTCACTAACTTTAGTGAAGATAGTCTAGGAGAAGGGACATTAGTTAAAGAAGGTGATGGACAATCTAGTTGTATTAATGCAAGCCTCAGGCTTTTGTAATGTGTCTTGTCCTATTTAAAGTCATTCTGGTGGAATGACTTTCACTTTTTCAGCACTCAACTGATTTTCATATATTCAGCAGAGAAAGTCTGACCCAGCAATCCCAATACTGGACATCTACCCAAAGGAAAATAAATCATCATATCAAAAAGATACCTGTACTCATATATTTATTGCAGCTGTATTCACAACAGCAAAGATGTGGAATTAACCTCAGTGTCCATCAGTGGGTGATTGGATAAAGAAAATTTGGTACATGTATACAATGGAATAGTATTCAGCCATCAAAAAGAATGAAATCATGTCTTTTGCAGCAGTAAGGATAGAACTGGAGGACATTATCTTAAGTAAAATAACTCAGAAACAGAGTCAAAATACCACATATTCTCACTTATAAGTGGGAGCTATATAATGTATGGAATAATAAACATTGGAGACTTTGGAAGGATGAGAAGGTGCGAATGGAATAAGGGATAAGAAATTACTCAATAGATACAGTGTACCTTAGGTGATCCTTACACTAAAAGCCTAGACTTCACCACTAAGCAATATATCCATGTAACAAAACTGCATTTGTACCCCTTAAATTCATACAGATTTTAAAAATATAGTGAAATATGATAAAAAGATGGGAATAAGGAACATCAGCCTCCTCAATTTTTTCTTTTGGATTGAAGTAGAGCAAATCTTTCTTACCATTTTTCCTTTTTAGAGAGAAACAGCTGCTTACTCTTTTCCCCCAGAAACCTGAGATCTTTGAGGAGTAGAAATGGAAAAAATGCTTATGGTAATGTCCTCGAGTGGAGCCAAGACGGAAAGTGATACTACTATTTACTCTCCTCCCTGTTGAGGTCTTTTATAGATTAAAGAGAAGAGATAAGACAGAGATATTCAGAGGTCAGAGAGATATCACCTGGCAAAATTATGTGTTGCCAGTTGGGATCTTTAGGATAAAGAGTAATAGAAAAATCATAGTAACGATTGGTCAGGTGCAGTAGATGGGAAGAAAAACCCTGTTGCTAGAAAGTCAGAGCTGGCAGGGACCTCAGAGTTATCTGTCTGCATGAGAAAATTAAAGCATCATGACAAGCCCAAGGTTACCTAGCATGTTAAATCACAGACTCAAGAGTACAATCAAGTGTTCTGACTCTAAGGCCAGTGCTCTCTCCAGTAGAACATTCTGAAGATGCAGTTAATATTGCTGCCTCTGCTTAGATAGGCCTACACATTCTCATGAGCACCTGCCCATGAACACACTCAGCTCATCCCATCTCCTTTATGAAAACTTTTCCGACTCACTGCCGGTGGAATCACTTATTACCTCCTTTATGTCACCTCTGCAGCTGCTACAGTCTATAGACATCTGCCACAGCACTCCTATCGCTTTGTTACATGTTTCCATTCACTTGTCTCTATCTGCTAGACTGAGTTATTTGAGGGCAGGAACCATATTTCACCCATCTTTGTATCTCCAGTGCTTATTATTATACCTAGTACATGATATGTACTAAGTATTAATGTATTTAATTGATGTTTTAATTTATTCAGTATTTAAGTTGGAAATTATTTTAAAAATTTGCAAAAATTTCCTAAGATGGGAGGATAAATTCAAGCCGTATTTCATAGGAAAGGGCAGCTGTTGTTAGGGGCTGCCCATACTTATGCAGATACAGCTTAAACACAACTCAATTTTTGGAGTTCGTAGGTGACTTGGGTCTAAAGATTTTTTTGGAGACCTACTATGAACAAGGCATGGTGTCAGAAGGTACAAGGGTAAGAAAAGGATAATATACAACCTGTGCTCTCATGAAGATGAGGATATAGGAAATGCCATGAGAATAGCCTTAAGAAAGTGAGTGCTGATAGCAGAGCAACATAATGATCAATACTGGGCAAGGGAATATTTTTTTAAAATGAAGAGTGAGTCTACAGAAGATTGGGAGAAAGTTTAGTTGAGATAATTTTTTTTTTTCTTTTGAGACCGAGTTTCACTCTGTTGCCCAGGCTGAAGTGCAGTGGTGTGAACTCAGCTCACTGTAACCTCTGCCTCCCAGCTTCAAGCGATTCTCATGCCTCAGCCTCCAGAGTAGCTGGGACTACAGGCGTGAGCCACGACACCTGGCTAGTTTTTGTATTTTTAGTAGCGATGGGGTTTTATCATGTTGGCTATGCTGATCACGAACTCCTGACTTCAGGTGATCCACCTGCCTTGGCCTCCCAAAGTGCTGAGATTATAGGGGTGAGCCACCACGCACGGCCAAAATAATATTTTGAGTGAAGGCCACACTTACTTAATTTGAGAACAAAAGCTAAGGTAATTCCTATACACAAGGCAGTGCGTCTTAGATTGGTTCAAGAAAAAGGTGTTTGAGTTAGGAAAGGCTTTTAGTGGATTTATAGAAAAAGACAAGTTTGTTTGCTTAAGTTATGTATTACCGAAGAAATTAGCAAACATTCAGTATTTGATCAGACAAATTTTGTGACTCTTATAGATTTGTATCCAGAACTAATAATAACAGCTTTCATTATTGAAGACCTGCTTTGTGCCAGACAGTTAACATGTGTAATATTATTTATTCCTACCAAGAATTTTATGAAGTAGGAACTGAGAAGACAATTGTTTGGGATTTTAGCTAAAATTTATTTAATCACTTAAGATGTGTGATAATTCATATAAATTACCTAATTTAATCCTTGCAATAACCATATGAGGAAGAACTATTGTTAGTACCATTCTGCACATAAAGAACTTGAGGTTTTAAGAGATTAAGGAACTTACCCAAACTCACACTCATCAAAAATGTTGGAAAGAAGATTCAAATCTGTGTCTTTTCTTACTCTGGAAGCCATGTTTTTGCCTACCGAGTATCACACTGTATATAAGGTCAAGTGTAAAGAGCAGTAATGCATCATGACATGTTTACTATAAGAGATACTCCAAAAGAAGGGAAGGATGAATATTGGCAAGGTACTAAAAAAGAGGAATGCAAATGAGTGTGTGTGTGTGTGTGTGTGTGTGTGTGTGTGTGTGTTGATTTGCTGTGGCATTTGATGATGGTGTGACCCTGTAATTCAGGGCTTCTGAGAGGAGCCAATCTCAGAGATGAGGATAAATAAACAAAAAATGGCAAAAGGCCTGGGCCCAGTAGGCATGGCATCCCCATTAGCAACCAAGGTCTTCTTTGAGTGCATCAGGTTTAACCCATCTAAAAACCTCATTTATTGATTCATTGATTCATCTACTTATTCAGTCACATAGTCATCATAGCTAGCCACTGTAATACATGCTGCATCTGTGGATGAAGCAAAGTGGCATTGCCCCACCTTCCTCTGGAAGTGACAAGAGGCCATAAGAACTGGAGGTCCCGGTTTGCATGATGATCACATTCCTCCCAAAGTCCAATTGTAGTGCTAGATGCTAAAACAATAATAACCAGAGGTATACCTTGTTTACTATATCATAATTACTTATAGTAAGGAGAAGGATTAGTACATCACCTGTCATATTCTCTACTACTGACTTAATGTATGTAAATGACAAATAGTAAATAGATCTGCACATAACTTGCATGTGGCAATAGTGGCGCTGCAGCTTTAGTCTACCTCTATATTTTAAATACTAGATATCACGCTTGTATGAGGCCTTAATATATTTGTATTTTGGTGCCTCTTTAAAGGTTGCGTGTTTCTTTAGAATATGGCTATATCTTAAAATATTTTCTCAGTATCTGTCACTGTTCTTGACACTTTATGCATGCTTAATAATTGCTCTTTGGGTAGAATTGTGTTTAGTCTAAAAAAGTGAATGCTTTGATATCCTTGTTTCAGCACTTGTTATAATATGTGACACAGAGATATATAAAAATTTATTCATCTTGGGCCAGGCGTGGTGGCTCACACCTGTAATCCCAGCACTTTGGGAGGCCAAAGTGGGCAGATCACCTGAGGTCAGGAGTTTGAGACCAGCCTTGTCAACATGGTGAAACCTAGCCCTTACTAAATATACAAAATTAGCTTGGCATGGTGGTGCATGCCTGTAATCCCAGCTGCTTGGGAGGCTGAGGCAGAAGAATCACTTAAATGTGGTATGTGGAGGTTGCAGTGAGCCAAGATCGCACCACTGTACCCCAGCCTGGTCGACAAGATTGAAACTCCGTCTCAAAAAAAAAAAAAAATTATTCATTTTGGAGTTTAGTATATCCTTAGCCTTAATGAAACTACAAAGGTGGCAAAGAACAAGCAAAATTTTCAGAGAAATTATTATTTAAGATTCCAATGAAACAACATTAAAATATGGATAGTTCACATTTGTTATTTATGGAGAACGTCTTTTCAGGAGATAAAAATATATCTCAAAATCAAATTATATCATCATCCAGGCAGGTGGTTACTGTATCACTTAGGTAGAAAAAAGGCCATAAAATTAACTAAAAGCTGTTGGAGAAAAACAAACATTTAATGCATTCAACATTCATTAAGTTAGAGCTTTAAATTAAATACCAAGTTTGAATTTGAGTGGGCTGTGGGTCACTCTCTTTACTTAACTGCCATATGATTCTAGGAAGGCTACATGCTCAGAACAGTACAGGACAATGTGTGACATCAGTTTGATTTTCTGGCCACCAGAGAAATCTACCAGCTGTCACCACAGAACCATAAAGTTCAGAAAAATCAAGTATCTTAAACACACACACATTTTTCAAACACTGAAAAGTTTAATCTATTTGACTGACTCTCCAAGTCTATGAAAATGTCAATCCTCTCATTTTTCTAGTTCTCAAAGTGGAGAGGAGGCTGTGACAGTTAGGGCTAGAACTGGAATAACAGAAACCCCAACTGTGAAGCTCTCCGGGCCCCAAACTATCAGTAGCATAAAACATGACCAACGTACTTAAATATTACCGTACGTGTTTCTGTACAAGAAAAAAAATGTATTCAGCCGAACTCTTTTCAGGAAAAGGAATTGAAAATCATATGTCGATAACCTGATTGGGAATATAATGAGACACCAAGGCAAGTTCAAACAACAATAGATTGTTTGCAAACCACCCAAAAGATGATGGGAGCCATTTATAACAGTTTTGGTTTTGCTGAATGAGGATACACAAGTTTATGGTTAGGGGTGAATTACTATAGATACCTCTCGGTGTTTCATCACTCAGTAAGCAAACATTGTAGAGCGTTTATTTAGAAATTAAGTCGAAATAAGTATTTAAATCCTTATTTAATACTGTACTGGTATATTGGTTTAAAAAGGCACTAAATTTTCACAAATTAAGATCGAGGTATTGTATTTTGTTTTTGTTTTTGTTTTTGTTTTCTTTTTTTTTGAAACAGGGTCTTACTCTGTCACCAGGCTGGAGCACAGTGGTGCTATCTAGGCTCACTGCAACCTCTGTCTCCCAGGTTCAACCATTCCCCTGCCTCAGCCTCCTGAGTAGCTGGGACTACAGGTGCATGCCACCATGCTCGGATAATTTTTTGTATTTTAGTAGAGACAGGGTTTCACCATGTTGGCCAGGATGTTATCAATCTCCTGACCTCATGATCTGCCTGCTTCTGCCTCCCAAAGTACTGGAATTACAGGCACGAGCCACTGCACCCAGCCCTGATGGGGGTATTCTTAATTCTTTTGTTCTGTCTCATTCTTTCCCTCAAGATGTTTGCCATTTCTTGTCTTAGGAGTCCTTTGGCAGAACATAGACCACACTCTCCCAGTAATGAGAGAATAGAGATTAGGGCCTTTCCAATGTCTTCTGAACTCCCTCACTGGCTCCTGTGAGTCCATGCTTTAAATGCTCCTCATGTAAAGGTTGAAATGATGCCTCACCTATGCTAAAAACCCTTCATGCTTCTATAAGTTCACTAAAGCTTGTTGTAGACATGGGATGCTTTGTTGTTGTTGTTGTCGTTTGTTTAGTTTTGTTTTTGAGATGGGGTCTCGCTCTTTCACCCAGGCTGGAGTGTAGTGGTGCAATCTCGGCTCACTGTAACCTCCACCTCCTGGGTTCAAGCAATTCCTCTGCCTCAGCCTCCAAAGTAGCTGGGATTACAGGCACGTGCCACTATGCCCAGCTAACTTTTGTATTTTTAGTAGACACAGGGTTTCACCATATTGGCCAGGCTGGTCTCAAACTCCTGACTTTGTGATCTAACTGGTCAGCCTCCCAAAGTGATGAGATTACAGGTGTGAGCCACCCGGCCGGGATGCTTTGTTTTAAAAGCAAAGTTACATTCCAACCTTGATGGCATCATCCCTCCTTATGAAAAGAACCTGGATACTGTTGAATTAGACAAATCATATTACTTTCTTGAGTTGAAGATGAAAGACCCATGAGGTAAATATAAGCCTGCAATAGTTTATGTAGCTGACTAGGGAACTTTGGAATACCAATTAGAATATGCATATATAATACTTCTAAAAATCTAAGAGTTAGCATTTATGATCCTAGAAATGTTAAGCATAGGTTTTGATAGGCCACAACTATGCAATGTATGCCACTAAAATATTCCTGTCTTTTAAGCACTTCCTAACAGAACTTCTTTGACTCAGAGCCTTTAGACATTTATTATTAGAGGCGTGTTTTTTCTCTATTGGAAGTTGTTTTTTCTCCCTGGTTTGCAGCACTTTAATAATGTGAAGTGATTCACTCTGGAGAAGCACTGAAGCAAAGAAAAGCCTCATGGAGCCATACTGAGGGAATGAAAACGTATCTCGTTAATTCAGCCTTCCCCTATTGTCCTCTTCCTATCCATCAAAGAAAATTATTTTAAAAATCATTCATATGGAAATATACATATACAAGGAGTTTGAAGTGTGTGTGTGTGTGTGTCTGTGTGTTTTACTTTTGCATATACAAAACAAAACCCTGTAGAAAGCTACTAAAGCTTTCTGACATCATCAAGTTCTTTTCTGTGAGTCATTAAGTTGCTGAAGCCTAGAAAATCAAATTAAGTTTAAGGCTATTTGATAATGTAGTAAAACAGTAAATTGTGATTCACCAATTAGCTCACGTAATTAGAAAATCAAAAACATGCTGTAAGTGGGTGGTGGACACACCTAAGTAAAGCCCATTGTCATTGTCATTCTATATGTTCACTGATTATAACTATAATTACACCTTTAGGTGATGATACTACATTCAATTTTTTTATGAAAGAGAGTCCACAATTATCTATGTTTATAAATTACACAAGTAAATTAATTACTTAGTTCAGTCACTCATTCATTCCCTATCTTTTCCTTCATTATTTTCTTGCCAGGCTCTGTGTTAGGCAACAGGGCTGCCTGTCTGGGCCTTGCCTGCATAGATCTCTCAATCTCTGGTACTGTGTATAAATTCTTCTAAGATAGAAAAGTAAATGTAAGTTAGAATCCTACAAAAAGTATGGCTTTATAGTTAAAATGTAGTCCTTCTGGCTGATTCCTAAATTCCAATGATGTTGCCGAGACACGTATCAGAAATAAGAAACAACCGATTTGAGAATTTTCTTGCTTAGAGGTTTTGCCTGGTTGCGAAGAATTCTGAGATAGATAAAAATGAGAAAGGAATATTTTTTAGATTATTTTAAACCAACTTTTCATATGGTCTCTGTGCACATTTGTGGAAATCTAAGGTGCCTGGCTGTATTTAAAATGTATTTCTCTCTGTAAATTCAAATCAATACAAGGATTGGTTGGATGGTTGAAACAATTTGTCACTAAGCATTTCAAAATGTGTCTTACTTTGCTCATTTCTTACTGCTACTGAGGTACATAGGTATGGTTATATGGTCCAGGGCTTTCCAATAAAGATAATAAAAGGATGATGGGGATGATTTACCTGAGCTTGAGCCACTAAAGAAAAGGTATTTCTCAGATGATGGAGTCATTTTCATGCTATTTTACTATTCAAAAATGGAACAATGTTGTTCTGCCATTATCACTGATTTTTAAGGTCATATTTTAGTGTTCAAACATAACATTTTTTGAAAGCAAGAAAATTATTTTCCTCGTAATTGTATCATTGCCCCTAGATGATTTGTTCTTTGTAAGCTCACAATATGTATTTTGTATTATTACACCTCACTACAAAAAAATCACAGAATTCTAAGGGAAGCAATAATCTTTGATTATTTTCTGTAGCATCCGGTCATATATTTTAGAATAGCTTGGATTATATTTCACTTGAATGAAAATGCACAATCAGAAATATCAAGAAAATGTGGTTATTTATAGCTAGAATGAAAATTTAACCCCAAGCATTATTTAAAATGCAACTGTCTCCTCCTCAACATGTATTTAATAGTTCTCTTCTTATTTTTTCCCTATTTACAGGTCAATGGGACAGAAATTGAATATGAATTTGAAGAAATTACACTGGAGAGGGTAAGAAAAAATTTTGAAAAATCCAAAGCCCCAATCTTGCATTTCACATTCTACTCAACATCTTAATGAGCTGTCTTGTGAAATTATACAATTGTGTTTTATAACCTGGAAGTTTCCCACAGGACTCACAATGAGAATATTAATGAAATGCTCACAGTAGAAAGCATTGAGACAGCAGACCAAATAACAGAACGTTCAGTATGTAAATTTCATTGCCAGGATTTGGAGAAATGAATGGGAAAGAGAAATGTTTGATGAGCTTGTACAGCACTTTGTTCTTAATGGTTTTATTATTAGTGTTTTGGCTATACATTATTTAGATATGTTACAAGATGTTTTCATTTGTGTGATATCGATACTATCATCATAATTATAGTTACCATGTGTTTCTTATTTAGTTAAAAAAAAAAAGTGGTGCATTTTAAAACTACTCCCACAGGAAAAAATACAGCAACCCCATAGAGCTCTGCAAATATGCTTGTAGGGGCCTGGCAAAGTCCTTTGACAAATTAAGGAAACTGTGCAACACAGCCCTAATATATTTAGATATTTTACAGAACAATAAGAGAAAGGCCAAAGGCCATGTAGAAAAAAGTGACCAAAAAGTATTAACAGAACATTCATTAAAAAAGAAAAAGCCAATAAACAAATGAAAACCTGTTCAACCTCATTAAGAACAAAGGAAGACAACGAGAGCAAACAGGTTTTGCCCGTCCAGTTGGCAAAAACTTAAAAGGAAGGTGAATATTCAATGCCAATGAGAGGTTCTGAAAATTAGTACAACCCTACAAGAGCAATTTGGAAACATAGATTAAAAGCCTTTAAAATGAGTACGCTCTTTGACCCAGAAATTGTACTTACAGGAGTGGACAAATACACAATGAATGTGCATATTGATATGGTTTATAATAGTGAAGATTGAAAAACATAGGTGATTAATAATAAAAAAGGATAATGTGTTGATTATATATTCATATAATATAAATTATATTGAAATAATACTTTAGAAAAATATGTAATTATAAGGATAGAAGGTCTACCTAGATTATATTACTAAATTAAAAATTAAGTTTTAAAATGGTATTTAAAATATAATTCAATAGACACAAAGCTATATAATATAATATATTTACATAAATACGCTCATAAAGCCTGGAAGGATGTACACCAAATGTTACACATTTTGGTGGCTAACTCCTGTTAAGGATTTTGGGGTAATTTTTAGCTTATCTTTCTTGCTTATATTTATTTCATAAACCTTCTATGATGAACACAAACCACATTTAGTATAAGAAATAAAAATGTAAATATTTTCACTAAGCTATCATTCAAGCATAAATTAAGATTCTAGACCTGCACTTTAATTTATATCTCCTTTTTAGTTTACTAATTGTTGACTTTCCTGAGTCAGAGCATTTCTCATCTTCAGGCTTATTTTTATCAAGTGCGAGTGCTTTTAAACAAAAATTTACATCGAAACTTAAGTGTTTGACAGATGGGTTCTTTAAAACTTCCATTATGGACTTGATAAAATGTTAATGGTATGCTAACTGGAGAAAAGTGAGGCTTGTGGAAAATCAGCTCAAATGAGACCAAAAAACACATCCCTCTTAAATCATTAGGTTTCTCCCAAGACAAGCTATATGATTTATGGAGTGCAGTACAGCATGAAAATGTGGGGCCCTTCTAAACACAGGAGTCAATGCAACTGAACAAGTCTTATGCCCGTGAAGCTGAGCCTTCTCCTTTTTCCTTATCCAATGTACATCACCATCTTGAATAGAACACTATTTAGTTGCCCTTGTATTAGAGGTCAAAAAATAAAAGCTAACATTGGTATGAGAGAGAACACTCAGTAGGAGTCAGACAACTGTGGGTTCTAGTCTGGATTCTGATCTTACTTGTTTCCTGATCTTCAGCATGTCAGTTTACCTCGCTGACTTCCTGCCTTGGGGTTCGTGACCATACTCTGAACTTTGTTACTGCCATTAACTGCCCCCTCTCCAAAGCCTCTATGTCAAGCAATATCTTTCTGAACGCTTCCTCCCTTCTGTTCATATCATTTATTCTAGTACCTTCTCATTGAAACTTCTTTAGCCCCATTGGAACCTCAGATCTTTGATTTCACCATTTCTATCCAGCTTTCACCTTTCTGTATGCCCTCTCTTCCCTCCCCATCTAGCATGTATTACCTGGTCCCTCACTCTAATTCTCCCTCTCATGCACGTTTTTTTCTCTTCTCTAGCTTTTTGTGCTCATCCAGCAAAACCCCAGTCCAAGTCAGCTTACCCTGGTTAAGCCAACACTTTCCTCTTCACTCCATGCCACTGCCTCAGCAAGTGGATATGGCTAGAGTGACACTCACTCGTCTCACTTTAAATTTTTAACCATTGATTTTAAGTGAACTCTCAAGACTTCCTAGCAATTCTTACGCATTTCTTTAGAAAAAATCACTTTCTCATACTCTGGGGCAACAATTTCATACCTTATCATATCTCCTCAAATCTCAAGCACTGTCTTCTCTCATCTTCTCTTTCAGCTGTTGACATGCCTTAATATGTTTTTGAGAAAATCCAAGCAATCAAATGAAAACCACACTTTCCTACTACCAAGTCTACTAGTATATTCTCCCATGGCAATGAAGGAAATTTCCTATTCCATTCTAAGACCAACTTTTTACTTGTTACCTAGACTCCATTACCACTTATCCATTGAATGATTTTCCTTCTGCAGTTATCTCCTCTCTCTTCTGCAATATCAAGCCCTATCTTACTTTTTACTGGATAACTTTAACACAGACATAGTATAATATCTTTCACCTTAGAAAAAATAAGTAACCGTCCCCTGACCCTGTGTTTTCTTTCCACTATTACCTCATTATTCTATTTTGCTTTACAAAAAATCTGGGAAAGTTGTCTATTTTCATTAGCTCCCCTTTATTACCTCATTTTCTTATTTTAACCTGTTTCATGTTCTCATCCCCACAATAGTCATAAATCCATTTATATCAAAGTCATAACTGGTTCCATCTTGCTAAATTGAAGCATCAGCTCTCAGACCTAACTGACTTCTTAGCAGGATTTGATGCTTCCTCCTTCCTTAAAGATGTCAATATTTTAACTTCCAGGACAAAACACTCTCCTGTTCTTTTACCACCTCAGTGGCTGCCCTTTCTCAGTCTCCTTGCTGGCTCCTCCTCTAAAGGTTTCAGCACTCCAGATACCCAGTGTACAGACCTCTTCTCCATCTTTTCTTCATTCCCTAGATGGCCTCATCCAGACTCATGCCCTTAGATACCAGCTGTCAACTGATGACTCCCAATTCTGAAGCCGTGACACCTCCCTGAATGTGAACTTCGAATGTGTATGGCTAACTGTGCAGTCGGCATCTCTGCTGCTTGATTATTAAGAAAGCCCCTTCCCTGCAGTCCCTCTTTTCAGGGCCAAAGTAACTGCTGCCCTAATATTCTTCATCTTGACTAATTGGTTCTATCATTTCCCATATTATTTATGCCAGAAAAATAATCTAAAAGTCTTGCTCAATTATTCTTTATCCTCAGCATTCATGAGTAAGTCCTGCTTGTGCTACCATGAAAATATATTACAAAATCAGTCAAATCTTACCACTTGCTCTGCTGAATCCTAATCCAAAACAATTTCATCCCATGCCTCGACAACCATAATAGCTTCCACTTTTACCCTGCTGTTCTCCTCCAAGTAACCCAAGTTATCTTTTTACAAAATATGAATATAAGCCAGATCATACCACTTATATTCTTAAGACCTTCCAAAGGTGATAATTAACTTTATTATCATTACCTACAAGGCCTTCTGTAATGTAACACCTGCTCCTCTATCCAACATTATGTACTCACCACCAACTCTTCATAAATTTCACTCTAGCCACAATGACCTTGACATTTCCCAAACAAGCCAAGCTTTTCCTAACTCAAGCCCTATATGTATGTTATTCTAGCTGCCTGGAAAAATTGTCCGTTATATCTTTACATGGTTTATTCTTTTTATTATTTAAATATCTGCTCAAATATCGTCACCTCAGAAAAATCTTCCCTTTTCACTGTAATTAAATTAGTACCATTTCCATCATTCTTTTTTCCCATTTTATTATTACTTAATTGCACTCACCAGTATCTGAATTTTATTTTATTTATAGTTTATTTTGTTAACATCTATTCCTTCCTGTAAGTATATGCAGCATATAAAGTCATTTTATATACAATTTTTCTAGAACAACATCTGAAATGTAGTATATACTCAGGGAGTGGTTGGTATCTAAATGAAGTTGGCCTGGCTCTATTACTGGAAGGACAGTAACATAGACGCACATGGCCTGGTTTGAATCCAGGTTTGAATTCTGGCTCTAGCACTTTCTGGTCAAGTGACCTTGAACTACATACTTAACCTCTCTGTACCTCAGTTGCCACACCTGAAAATGAGGCTAAACTGTTTATAATTACCCCATAAGGCTGTTGTGATGAATACATGAGTTAATGTAAAGGTTTAGAGCAGCATATGTAGTTATTCTTAATATTTTCTTTGGTTAACATGGTAGTTCTCATAAGAATTATTTATAAATATAATTGAGGAAGTTATTAAAGACATAGCATTCCACTCTCAATGAACAACTTAATCTAACAAGAACTTCTTTTGTTTCTGCTTTTCTTTTCTTTATCAGATGTCAAATATCCAAAGACAAATAAGTTATGGTATTTGCTATGTGCATTTACAGCTCATACTTTTTCTGTTTAACCTCTGTAACATTTAATTTAAGTAATAATCGCATTTAGTAACACTCCTATGAGGTAGATATTGCTAACTCCATTTTACATATTAGGATACTGAGGCTCAAAGATTAAATCACTTGCCAAAAATCATAGTTTTATGAGAGATGGAGTTAGGATTCAGCCCTATGTCCAACAGATACTAGAACCTGAGCTTATTACCACCGAATTAGAGTGCTGTCAAAATTAAGCTTAAATATCATTTCCTCCAAAAAGATTTTCTTGACTTTCCATCTTGGGCAATATGCCTCTTTGAAAACAACAAAAGGCCAGGGGCGGTGGCTCATGCCTGTAATCCCAGCACTTTGGGAGGCCAAGTCAGGCAGATCACGAGGTCCGGAGATCGAGACCATCCTGGCTAACACGGTGAAACTCCATCTCTACTAAAAATACAAAAATTTAGCCGGGCATGGTGGCAGGCACCTGTAGTCCCAGCTACTCAGGAGGCTGAGGCAGGAGAATGGCGTGAACCTGGGAAGCGGAGCTTGCAGTGAGCCAAGATGGTGCCACTGCACTCCAGCCTGGGCAACAGAGCGAGACTCCGTCTCAAAAAAAATAAATAAATAAAAATAAAAAGATTAAAAAAAAACACAGAGAATTTATCACACTAGATGATGAATAAAATCTGTTTCTTCCACTGGACTATGAATTCTATGATGAAAGGAATTTTCTCATAATGTTCTTTATGTTATCATGGTGACATTAAAAGAAAAGAAAAAGCCCTTGGGCAATTTGTAAACAAGTTGACGACTCCTCATCTACAGTAGCATTGTTTAATGCATTAACCACTTGCCACACAGAGTGAACTTTATGAATATCTTTTGTACATTTAACTGTCAAGCAATTGCTAAACAGGTACAGGGTACAGTCCTTGTTTCATGGAATTTTGCAGTCTTGTCGAGGACACAGAAGTAAATGCACAAAAACTATGAAGATAAGTAAATTGCTCTCAATATGTGGTCTGCATGAAGTAATTTCCTGAGGCATCATAACTGAGCTGGCTTATGAGAGGTGAGAGGGAACAAGCCATGAAAAGGGAGTGAAAGCCAGACATAGCAGCTCATGCTTGAGGTCCCAGCTACTCAGGAGGCTGAGGCAGCAGGATCATTTGAACCCAGTAGTTTGAAGCTACAGAGAACTATGACTGTGCTCCTGCAGTCCAGTCTGGGCAATAGAATGAGACCCCGTCTTTAAAAAATAAAAATTTTTCAAAAAGTACTGGAGGAAAGCCTCTCAGATAGGGAGTAGCAGGTGCAAATGTTAATAGGCCCATGGAAAAGTAACATGCTAAATAAAAATTCACAAATATTATACAAATATATTCATTTATGTCTAAATACACACATGCTTGGGTGGTACCTTTGTATTTAATATTTACATTTGCATATAATTCAAATATGCTTAAAATATACACTGATAATTGCACATACATAAACTTTGAAGTTCAGTTAAGCAATTTATCTGTTCCCAAAATTTAAACTATAAGATTTTAATACAGTTGACTATATAAAAACTGAAATTCTATCAAATATCTACTCGAACACTGCATGTTTTTTTATTCCTGTCACTATTATTAAAAATAGCTAAAGAGACCTAGAAAAAATGAGGAATTTAGAAACTCAAAAGCTTTATATTATTTGAAGTAACAGATCCTTCATTCTGTTTGAAATTAGGAATTTTCAAAAAGATCAACAATGTGAGATAAAAGAATTTCGTCTAATTAAATCAGACATCTAATGATTTTCTAGTTATTTTGATATCTGGAGAGCTGGAGAGGCCACTATTAGACAACTTTTGGGTCTCTTCTTACCTGGCAATTCACTAATACTGTTTTTAAAATTCCCATGTTACATACTTTATATCCTAAACTTGTTTCTTCTATAGGAATTTGCATGATGCAATAAATCAGTCATTTTTCTTTGCCCTATAAGTCATTTTGTTTTGGCATAGGTGAAATAATGACTAACAAAAGTCAATAATTTACATTTCAGGAAGTGGTTCAGGTTTTTAAATTTTTTTATTAGTTGCAAAAAGAATCCCTAACTTGTCAGACAAAACATTCAAATAGTACCACACAGCCATACATTCTGCAGCTGTTGGGAAAGCACTCCAAATGTTTTTTTCTTCAGTGAGGGTGGGAGGAATATGAGAGTCAAAGAAGGTAGCTGATAGTCATTTTAGCGTCTTTGCAAAACTGTAATCATGCACGCTGGTCAGGGTTATAGAAGCATCATAAATCTATTATCCATGCTCGGTCAACTAACTACTCTTGATACAAATCATGTTGGGGGTATATAAGCTATTAATTTCATACATGGAAAATGGATAAATTACTCAGAGTACGCAAAGACATGGACTTTACTTTGCTGCATTTGCTAATGTCATAAGAATCCAGGGAGTCAGGAAAGCTTGAGATATCAAAGGTGTCTATGGCTGAGAGGCTCAGATTGTGATAGTAAAAGGAATTTGTGGAATTATACTCTAGGCATCTTTGAATTCTCCCTTCTCTTTTGCATTTTCCTATTGTACAGAACACCAGATACATTCTTCTATCATTCCTAATATACTTTTGAATTATTTCCTCCTCCATCAACTTGGCAGAATTTAGCTATTAATTATTTGTCTTAAATGGCATACCTGCATCCTTTCCCAAATCCTATGTATGTGCAATATTGCAGCCAAAGTGATGTCTTTAAAACATAAAAATGGTTATGTCATTTTTATCCTAAAATATCTCCAAAGGCTCTTTATTGTCTTTAGGATAAGGTTTAAACTCTTCGGTATATTATTTAAGGCATCCATGGATGCCCTCTTCATCTTGCCAGCCTCATTTCTCTCTCAGAGCCCTAGTTCATATCTTGAAGTGCAGTCATTCTGAACTACTTGCAGTTACAGAAATACATTTATATGATATGTGTGAATTTTAATGAGTTTTATTGGTTTTGGTTAAAGGTGTTGCAATAATTTGAGAATAAAAATAAGCTTATAAAAACAGTGGAGGCTGGAACTTGACTACCAGTGGCCCCATACCCAAGACATCTGCACACTAATCTGCATCTGGAATTGGGCGTGTATTTCCAGGGGCAGACCCTTTAGATCACCAGGCTTTGGAATTTGTAGCCAGCACTGGTAGGGTCAGCCTGAAGTAACATAGGGGACTAGATGGCTGACTAGATGTAGCTGAGAGCACCTCTTGCACTGAAAGAAACCAAAATATTGAGTAAATCATCACACTTCAAATAGATCTTTTGAAAGAAAACGTTGAAAGTTTATAGAGAGGTGACATAGAAACCAAAATAGAAGAGGGAGAAAGCTGGGAACCCTGCACAGAGTTGACAAGCTCCAGGGCCAGTTCCTGGCCCTGAATAGGACCTAAAGAAGGGCATACATTGCTGGTGAAATCCAGTGCAGAAATCTAGTCACAAATGAAGAGTCTCAATCCTCTAAAAGCATCCAGAAATGAAGCCAATCAACTATGCTCAACATATATCACAATTCAACTCTAAAAGAAATAAAGAATATAAAAACAGGTCCACTTTTTGATGGGTTGTTTGTTTTTTTCTTGTAAATTTGTTGGAGTTCTTTGTAGATTCTGGATATTAGCCCTTTGTCAGTGAGCAGATTGCAAAATTTTTCTCCCATTCTGTAGGTTGCCTATTCACTCTGATGGTAGTTTCTTTTGCTGTGCAGAATCTCTTTAGTTTAATTAGATACCATCTGTCAATTTTGGCTTTTAGACTGGATTAAGAAAATGTGGCACATATACACCATGGCATAGTATGCAGCCATAAAAAATGATGAGTTCATGTCCTTTGTAGGGACATGGATGAAGCTGGAAACCATCATTCTCAGCAAACTATCACAGGGACAAAAAACCAAACACCGCATGTTCTCACTCATAGGTGGACTTGAACAATGAGAACACTTGGACACAGTAAGGGGAACATCACACACCCGGGCCTGTCATGGGGTGGGGGGAGGGGGAAGGCATAGCATTAGGTGATATACCTAATGTAAATGATGAGTTAATGGGTGCAGCACACCAACATGGCACATGGATACATATGTAACAAACCTGCACGTTGTGCACATGTACCCTAGAACTTAAAGTATTAAAAAAAAAAGAATCTATCTATATGTAAATGTGCATTTGCATCTGTTTGAAAGAACAAGGGAAAAATGTGGAAAGTCTACAGCAGGTGTTAGCATTGGCAGCTCAAGGGGATGGTGTTGAAGATGAGGCTAAAGGAGATGATTTGCTTTTACTTTATGTATCTTTATATGATTTCAGTTGTTAGAATAAGCATGTATTACTTTTGTATTTAAAAATATTAAGGGCTGGGTACAGTGGCTCACGCCTGTAATCCCAGCACTTTGGGAGGCTGAGGTGGGTGGATCACTTGAGGTCAGTATTTTGAGACCAGCCTGGCCAACATGGTGAAACCCCATCTGTATTAAAAATACAAAAATTAACTGGGCATGTTGGCATGTGCCTGTAATCCCAGCTACTTGGGAGGCTGAGGCATGAGAATCGCTTAAACCCAGGAGGTGGAGGCTGCAGTGAGCTGACATAGCACCACTGCACTCCAGCCTGGGTGACAGAGCAAGACTCTGTCTCAAAAAAAAAAATAAAATAAACTTCAAAAGCCTGTCCAAGTGATAGCAATGTCAGATAAAGGAATGCATCCATCTCAGATGAGAAAGAATCAGTGCATAAACTCTGGCAATTCAAAAATTCAGAGTGTCTCCTTACCTCCAAATAATTGCAACAGCTTCCCAACAACAGTTCCTAATGAGATTGAAATGGCTGAAATGACAGACATAGAATTCAGAGCCTCAATGACAAGGAAACACAACAAGATTCAGGAGAAATCCAAGGAAGCCAGTAAAACTATCCAAGAGTTGAAAGATGAGAGAGCCATTTTAAAAGAGAACCAAACTAAAGTTCTGGAACTGAAAAATTCACTACAGGAATTTCATAGTATTGTTGCAAGCATTAGCAACGTAATAGACCAAGCTGAGGAAAGAAATCTCAAGCTCAAAGACTGGTCTTTTGAATCAACACAGTCAGACAAAAATAAAGAACAAGTATATATTTTTTTAATGAGCAAAACCTCCAAGAAATATAGGATTAGTTAAGGAGAACTAAACTACAACCCAAGCTGGTATTCCCAAGAGAGAAGGAGAAAGAGTAAACAACTTGGAAAATGTATTTGAGGATATAATTCATGAACATGTCCCCAATTTCACTAGAGAGGTTGACAGGCAAATTCAAGAAATACAGAAAACCCCTGCAAGATACTACACAAGATGGCCAACCCCAAGAAACATAGTCATCAGATTCTCCAAGATTAACATGAAAGAAAAAAATCTTACAGGCACCTAGAAAAAAGGGTCAGGTCACTTACAAAGGAAATTTCATCAAGCTAACAGCAGACTTCTCAGCAGAAACCTTACAAGCCAGAAGAGATTGGAGGTCTATTTTCAGCATCCTCAAAGAAAAGACATTGCAACCAAGAATTTCATATCCAGCCAAAGCAAGTTTCATACACAAAGGAGAAATAAAATCCTTTCCAGACAAGCGTAAGGGAATTTGTTACCACCAGACCAGCCATACAAGAAGTCCTTGAGGGAGTTCTAAACAGAAATCAAAGAATGATACCTGCTACCACAGCAACACACTTAAGTACATATCCACAGACCCTATAGGGCAACTATACAATCAAGTCTACAAAACAGCTAACAACAGGATGACAGGATCAAAACTTCATATATCTATAGTAACCTTGAATATAAATGGCCTAAATACCCCACTTAAAATGCACAAAGTGGCAAGCTGGATAAAAAAACAAGACCCAAGTGTCTTTAAGAGACCTATCTTACATATAATGACAACCACAGTCTCAAAGTAAACCTATCTTACATATAATGACAACCACAGTCTCAAAGTAAAAGAACAGAGAAAGACCTATCATGCAAACAGAAAACAAGAAAGAGCAGAGAACACTATTCTTACTTCAGAAAAAAAAAACCAAACAGATTTTAAAATAATAACAAGTCAAAAGTGACAAAGAAGGGCATTATATGACAATGAAGAGTTCAATTCAAAGAGGACTTACTATCCTAAATATATACATACCCAACATTGGACCACCCAGATTTGTAAAACAGGTACTTCTAGATCTATGAAAATACTTAGCCACATAATAATAGTGGGAGACTTCAACATTCCACTGACAGTATTAGATAGATCATCAATGCAGAAAACTAAGAAAGGAATTGTGAACTTAAATTAGACACTTGACCAATTGGATCTAATAAACATATACAATGTTTATTCTATCCAACAATGATAGAAAGTACATTCTTCTTGTCTGTATATGGAACATACTCTAAGATCTACTACATGCTTTATTTGTAAAGCAAGACTCAATAAATGCAAAGAAATAAAAATCATACCAAACATACTCTCAGAACACAGTGCAATAAAAATAGAAATCAAAACCAAGAAGATCTCACAAAACCACATAATTACATAGGAATTAAACAGCTTACTCCTGAATGACTTTTGGGTGAATAATAACATGAAGGCAGAAATAAAAAATTCTTTGAAATTAATGAAAACAGAGCTGTGACATACTAAAATCTCTAGGATTCAGTGAAAGCAGTGTTAACGAAAAGTTTATAGCATTAAATGCCTACATCAAGAAGTTAGAAAGATCTCACATTAACAATCTAACATTACACCTAGAGGATCTAGAAAAACAAGAACAAACCTCAAAGCTAGCAGAAGAAAAGAAATAACTAGAATCAGAGCAGAAGTGAATAAAATCAGGATGCAAAAATATATACAAAAGATGAGCAAAACCAATAGTTGTTTCTTTAAAAAGATAAACAAGATTTATAGACCACTAGCCAGAATAAGAGAAATAAAGAGAAAACTCAAATAAGCACAATCAGAAATGACAAAGATAACATCACAACTGATCCCACAGAAATACAAAAGATCCTCAGAGACTATTGTGATCATCTCTATACACACAAGCTAGAAAATCTAGAGAAAATGGAGAAATTCCTGGAAACATACAACCTCCAAAGATTGAACCAAGAAGAATTTGAAACCCTAGGTAGCCCAATAATGAGTTCTGAAACTGAATCCGAAAAAAAAAAAAAAAAAAAAAAGCTAATCTTACTGAAACCAGTTTCACTGAAACTGTTCCAAAAAAATCTAGGCAAAGGGACCCCTCCCTAACCCATTCTACAAAGCCAGCGTCATCCTGATACCCAAATTTGGCAGATACACAGCAAAAAAGAAAACTTCAAGCCAATATCCCTGATGTGAACATAGATACAAAAATTCTCAACAAAATACTAGCAAACTGAATCCAGCAGCACATCCAAAAGGTAATTCACTACAATCAAGTAGGCTTTATTTCTGGGATGTGAGGTTGGCTCCATATATGCAAATCAATAAATGTGATTAATTGCATAAACAGAACTAAAAACAAAATTCATATGATGATCTCAATAGATTTAGAAAAAGCTTTGGATAAAATTCAACATCCTTCATGATAAAAAATCTCAACCAACTAGGCATCAAAGAAACATACCTCAAAATAATAAGAGCTATCTATGAAAGTCCTATAGTCAACATACGACATGGACAAAGCTGGAAGCATTCTCGTTGAGAACTGGAATAAGACAAGGATGCCCACTCTCACCACTCTTACAACATGGTGCTTGAAGTCCTAGCCAAAAGAATCAAGCAAGAGAAAGAAATAAAAGGCATCCAAATAGGACAAGAAGTCAAACTGTCTTTCTTTACTGAGAGAATAGAAAACTATGTATACTGTATATTCTATGAGAGTGTAAAATACTATGATTCTCTACCTAGAAAAACCCTAAATACTCCACCAAAAGGCTCCTAGAACTGATGAAGCACTTCAGTAAAGTTTCAAGATATAAAATCAACATACAAAAGTCAGTAGCACTCATATACAACGATAATGTTCAAGCTGAGAGCCAAATAACAATGCAATCCTATTTACAGTAGCCACAAAAAGATTTTAAAACCTAGGAATCTATCTAACCAAAAAGGAGAAAGATCTCTACCAGGAGAACTGAAACACTGCTGAAAGAAATTAGAGATGACACAAACAAATGGAAAACCGTTCCATCCTCATGGATTGGAAGAATCAATACCATTGAAATGGCCATACTGACCAAAGTGGTTTACAAATTCAATACCATTCTTATCACATTACCAACATTATTTTTCACAGAACAAGAAAATACTAATCTAAAATCCATATGTGGCTGGGTGCCGTGGCTCACACCTGTAACCCCAGCAGTTTGGGAGGCCAAGGTGGGTGGATCACAAGGTTAGGAGTTTGAGACCAGCCTGACCAACATAGTGAAACCCCATCTCTACTAAACATACAAAAATTAGCCAGGCATTGTGGCATGTGCCTGTAATCCCAGCTACTCAGGAGGCTGAAGCAGAAGAATCACCTGAACCCTGGAGGTGGAGGTTGCGGTGAGCCGAGATCGCGTCATTGCACTCCAGCTTGGGTGACAGAGTGAGACTCCATCTTAAATAAATAATTTAATGAATAAATAAATTAATGAATAAAATTCATATGTAACCAAAAAAGAGGCTGAATAGCCTAAGGAATCCTAAGCAAAAGAACAGAGCTGGAGGCATCACATTACCTGACTTCAACTATACTACAAGGCTACAGAAACCAAACAGCATGGTACTGGCACAAAAACAGACACATAGACCAATGAAACAGCATAGAGAACCCATAAGTAAAGCCACACACCTAAAGCCATCTGATCTTTGACAAAGTCCACAAAAATAAGCAATAGGGAAAGGGTTCTCTATTCAATTAATGGTGCTGGGATAACTGGCTATTCATATGTAGAAGAATGAAACTGGACCCTTACCTTTTATCATATACAAAATTTAACTCAAGATGGATTAAGACTTAAATATAAGACCTCAAACTATAAAAATCCTAAAAGAAAGCCCAAGAAATACCCTTCTCAACATTGGCATTGGCAAAGAATTTATGGCAAAGTCCTCAAAAGGAATTGCAACAAAAACAAAAATTGACCAACGGGACCTAATTAACTAAAGAGCTTCTGCACACCAGAGAAACTATCAAGGGAAGAAACAACCAACTTACAGAATGGGAGAAAAATCTGCAAACTATACATCTACAAAGGTCTAATATTCAGAATCTACAAGGAATTTAAGCAAATAAACAGGCCAAAAAACAAACAACTCCACTAAAATGTGGGCAAAGTATATGAACAGACACTTCTCAAGAGAAGACATACAAGTAGCCAAAAAACATATGAAAGATTGCTCATCATTACTAATCATCAGAAAAACGCAAATCAAAACCACAGTGAGATACCACCTCATACCAGTTAGAATAGCTTTTGATAATAGGTCAAAAAATAATAGATGTTGGTGGGGATGTGGTGAAAAGGGAATGCTTCTACACTGTGGATGGGAATGTGAATTACTTCAGCCACCGTGAAGAGCAGTTTGGAGATTTCTCAAAGAACTAAGAGTTGAAGTACCTTTTCACCCAGCAATCCCATTACTAGGTATCTATCTAAAGAATTATAAATCATTCTACCAAAAAGACACATGCACCTATATATTTGTCACAGCATTATTCACAATAGCAAGGACATGGAATCAACCCAGGTGCCCATTAGTGGTGGATTGGGTAAAGAAAATATACATACACGCACATGGAATACTACACAGCCATAAAAAAAATCATATCCTTTGTGGCAACATGGATGCAGCTGGAGGCCATCATCCTGAGCAAACTAAAGCAGAAACAGAAAGCCGAATACTGTGTGTTCTCACTTATAAGTGAGAATTAAGCATTGGATACACATGGACATAAACATGGGAACAATAGATACTGGGGAGTAACAGAGGGGAGAGGGAGGGAGGGAGGGTTGCAAGGGCTGAAACACATCCTACTTAGGACCATGCTCACTTCCTGGGTTACAGGTTCGATTGTACTCCAAACCTCAGCATCACACAATATACCTTTATAACAAACTTGCACATGTCCCCTGGAATCTACAATAATAGCTGGAAAAAATTATAATTTGTAAAATTCTGAGGAAAAATCAGAAATATCAAATTTAGAAGATTTTTTATAATAAAACAAAAAGTAAATAAAAATAAAAATGGTGGAAAGAAGCACAGTCTTTGAACTCAGGCCTTGTTAGAATATAGAATCAGCCACTTCCTGAATGACCATTCGTTACTTAACCTATTAAAGCCTCAGTTTTCTCTGTAATGAATGGGATACTACTATCTACTTCATAGCATTGTGGTAAAAAAAAAAAAAAAAAAATAGCAATAACATATGAATGCCTAAAAGAGTTCCTAGAACTAGATACTAGATTATCAGTATTATTAGCTATTATAATGTTGATACACAAACATTTATCTACTCCCCCTTTTTTAAAGATGACATTGTTTATATAACTTTAGGCTATGATTATTTGACTATATCAAAAGGCAAATATATGCTTCTACTTTATGTGCCTGTGTATATGTGTGCACATATGTGACTATATTTATGGTTAGTGGTAAGCCTTTTAAGTGATCTCTGAAATGTGTGTATGCCCAATTATTAATATATTTTTAAGTATGTTAAGTATATAAGTGGAATCTGCCCTTGATTTACAACCATATTTTTTTCTAGAATAACCTAGCAGTCTTTGCAACTCTTTTTTTTTTTCTTTGTTAACTCATGAGAACTTAGTTCGGGGCTAGATAAGAAATTACAGTGTTTTATTTTCAATAGTTTGAGACTATGATATTTTGCTCTGATACCTTCTTAAAATATTTTATTTTAATGATTCCCCATTTCTAATCTCTGCATGTAAAATACTAACAGCTAGTGTTTTGTCTGTGCATTAAAAGCACCTTTTCTTTTTAAAGAGCATCCTCCTCCTTTTAGGGAACTGCCCTTCTCCTCTTTCCAACCCGGTGATTCTGGGAAAGAATGCAGTCATAGTACCTCTGGTCACACAGTTGATTGATCTAGAGCTGCTCGTTGGAATAACCTGGTTAGCTAGTAAGAAATAATACTGATAATTAGACCAAATGAATCTCAACTAAACCCAATGAATCCGAACCTCTGGGGCTGGAGCATGGAAAATCTTTAGTTTTAGAACTATCCGGGTGGTCACATGCGCAGTTTAGAAGCTGGCACCTGAGCCAAATCAAGCCAAGCAGATTGTCTCAGGATTTTCTACAGTGGAGTATGGGAGCAGAGAGGGGGCAGCATTCCCACTGTGTAGAAAAGTATGACGTAGAAGGCAGAAAAGTGGCCACCATGTGGACTTTTTGCCATATGAAGTAATGTCATCTGAAGTAATGAGCTTTCCTGCAGAGAAAGCTAGAGACTGGAGATGAGAGAGAGGGAAAGAAGGAGAGAGAGAAAACTAGCAACTTCCAATTTCCATGTTATAACTGTCCCAAGGACCCAATCAGAAACCACCACCCTCTTTCCTATGTATACATGAGCCTTCCCTTAAATTCCTCTTATATCCAGATACCTCAAATCAGGAATGTATAACTTTCCAACAAATGGGATTTTATACAAATGTATCTTGAAGTTGTACTTTAGCTATCACTATTCTGAAGTTGTCTGGTAGGTCATGTCCTAGGGTCATATTGCAACAGCCTGTTCTCAAAATAAATGTTGCATTGCATAGATTCTTCACCCTTTCTAAATTTTTGTCTAATTTCTACCCTTAATTTCTATTGGTACATAGTAGGCTTATATATTTATGGGGTACATGAGATGTTTTGATACAGGCATGCAGTGTGTAATATCACATACCATGTAAAATGTAGTATCCATCCCTCAAGCATTTATCCTTTGTGTTACAAAAAATCCAATTATGCTTCTTTGTTATTTTAAAATGTACAATTAAATTATTATTTAGACCTTTTCTAAATTCCAATCATGTCTTTCAGCATGGAGGTAAGATGATAAAGCAAAGCTCTCCAGTAGAGCAACATTGGCAGGTTGCCATAAACCTTAATACCCCAAAGCTTACACATACAGTCTCCTTTAACTCATTACTGTGTCCTAACTTCCAAGAATGAAAGAGCAATTTTTTAAAGTGGCAAGTAAAAAGAATGACTAGGGACAGGTCTGCGAATTTAGGTCTCCACTGCCTAGAAATCTTTCTGATTTGGAAACCAGCAGGCTTTTTTGTGTGCAAAGTGCTTTTGCAGTGTTAACTATTTGAGTCAGATGTCAGGGAAAAAAATGTGTGTGTTAGAAATACAGTTTACAGACATTCGGAGGGGCATTAATCTAACTTTTCTTTAGATGTAAGCATCGAAGTCTCAGGAATGAGAAGTGCCTGGTAAACATACCTCAAAGGGCTGAGTTAGATCAATCGGCACAAAATGCATTTAGCTGAAATTCAGCTGCTGACTCCAGCCTTCTCCATTTTTCTCTGTAAGTGCTCAGCTGAGTTATCTCCTTTCTCTCGCCTCACAAACCCTCTGCCACCAGATTATTAACAAGTGCTCTCTTCCAGTTCATTAGTCCAAGTCTTACTGCCCTCATATCATCTAAACTGACCAATATATTTTCTTCTGTGAATCACTTGTAACAATATTACCCCATCTTTCTTTGACATGGCCCCTGATTATTACCAGCACATCTAATGCTAGGACAGTCATGTACCACATAACAACATTTTGATCAATGACAAACTGCCTATACGACAGTGGTCCCATAAAATTATAATATCCTATTTGTATTGTAACTTTTCTATGTTTGGATACACAAATATTTACTATTGTGTTGCAATTGTCTATAATATTCAGTATTAACTTATTGATTGTACTGGTTTGTAGCCTAAGAGCAATGGTCTATACCATATAGCCTATGCTATACCATCTATGTTTGCTTAAGTACATTCTATGGTGTTCGCACAATGACGAAATTGCCTAAGAATCTATTTCTCAGAGCATATCCCTGTCATTAAGCAACACATGACTGTATAAGGGTACTTTTAAAACTAACAGCTTTTAGACAAAATCTGCAATGGAAAGACTTGCACAGAAATGACAAAGCTCTATCCCCAAGTTGAATGTTCTAATCAAAGTAGATTTATTTCCATAATTTGTAAAAACAAGGTGTGGGTGGCTAAGGAGATTTGGCAAGAAAATATCTAACTCAGGGGTACGAGTTTAGGATTCTGATGGAGTTACCAGATTCTGAGAATATTGGAAATAACAAAGATCCAGGGAATACACGAAAAGGTCTAACATCTGAATAATACCTGGATCACTAGATTACAGGTCTTGAGAAATGGTAAAAGCTGGAAATTTTGCTATTTGCAACTGAACAAATCATAACAGCTTTGGCTCTGTATTTCTGTAGCTTAACTCTCAGGCTGGCAAAAAATATAACTTCAGTCATTCCTAGTGCTTTCCCAACTACTTCAACCATCTCCAGAATTGTCCCGCAGTTCTATGTCCTTACACAGTGACAAGACAACCCACACATTGTTTGGTTTATCCTCACAAGTAACTGCTGTGATAGTCATTACCCCTCTCTTGAGTTGTTTCTTTCAATAGTGGACCTTTGTTGGTTATCTCCTCATGTTATTCTTCCTACCCCTTCCTAAGTGTACCTAGATTTTGGTTCAGATAATCCCTGTGCTCTGCTGGAAGCTGACATGACTCTGAATTGCAAGGGTGGGTTTTTATTGATTTAGGCCCATTGATTCCCTGGCCTCCATTCCTGGTGGGTATGCAACCTAATCCAGTAAAATCAGAGCAAATTCCATGATTCTTACTTAGAATTTTGAGGCAGAAGCCCACCCTTCTCTATAAGCACGAAGTGAGGAACCCTGTATCTGGAATAGTAGCTTGAAGCTGTTTTGTGACTGTAGGGGTTTCCATCTTTAGAATGAAACCAGCATTTTAGATGGCCGAATAGATAAACGGGGGTAAGAAAACAGTCTTGGTGACATCTACAGACCATAAATCAAACCATCTTTGAAACTTTCCTTCTGAATTTTTATTCCAGAAAGCTATGAATACACTTTATTAGCCAGTTTGCATTGGTGCTTTTGTCACATGAAAGTAAACAACAAAACCCTATTACATAGCAGCAGGTCATGAAAATGTTTAGAAAACTGCATAGGGCCCCAAATTCTTAGACATGCTTTAAAATGTCCATCTCTGACAGATATTTTCTCCCCTTTCTTAGTCAACATAAACATTCCTCACCCTACCTACCCCCCATTTTGGAAATCTCACTCTTGTTCTCTTCTTCATCAGGACTTTGTGCTTTTGTAGAGAATTCCTGTTCTCCCTTGTACTTTCTCCCCAAACTCTTTAATTTTCTAACATGTTTATTAGGTTTTGAAAACAAAAGCAGGGAAATCTTTACAGGCTGCTTCTGAGTTCAACCCTGCTTCTCCCTGCTTCCTCCTACAATAAATACCTGCTTCAGTGGGAAGAAAGGAAAAGGAAAAACACACAGAGAAGTAATAAAAACACTAGTAGCTCAAAATAGAGACTAGTTACACAGAGATGCACATTAGGAAAAACTGGAAGTTATTTCAAGCATTTGAGCAATTGTTAGAACTTATTAGTTTACAAGCTTATATTTTATCCATTTACCTTGATGTTGATGAGCCTGATGCATTTTAAACTCTCAGATTATCTATTGTTTGAAGAAAAAGAATGTATGTATTATGAAAATAGGCATTAAAATCTGTTTGGTGAATTACGTGGTTTTAAAGTTTAAGATGTTTGGTATATATAGACTTAGCTTAAATTAAAAATGCACGTGTAGTCATTTAGAAAAATGTCACCTTGGATTTAACTCAGTATTACCAATCAGATTTATTGATTCTAAAATTGCTCTTCACTCTATTACCATTTTTACCTGACCCACTGCTTCTTATCATTCAAAACCCAGCTAATATGTTATCTCCCCTGAAAAGCCTTGTCAAATATCCCCAGAGTTAGTTTGTCCCTTCTCTTCATTACTTCAAGGCTTTCTTCTCATCATGTGTTCACATGTGCCTACCTTTTATATACTGACTAAAAAATGAGCATCATGTTTTATTTGCCTTATATTCCCAGCACCTGTCACAAGGTAGATGCTCAATGTTGAAACTGAGATTCTACAAAGATGCTGTATCAGTCAGGATAGGTTACTCAAAAATCTCAATGACCTACCAGATTGCAAGTTTGTATCTTACTCCTATTTTAGTCTTCCAAGGACAGAGACTCACTGTATTAGAGTCTCCAGAGAAAAAGAATCAGTAGGACATATTTATATATATATGAGGGGATTTAGTATGAGAATTGGCTTATGTAATTATGGAGGACAAGAAGTCACACAATCTGCCATCTGCAAGCCAGAGAACTAAGAAAGTCAGTGGTACAATTAATTCAGTCTGATGCCAAACACCTGAGAAGGGAAAACAAGGGGCAGGATCCATATAAAATCTAGAGACCAAAGGCCTGAAAACCTGGAGCTCTGATGTTCCAAGGTAGGAAGAGATAATGGATGTCCCATCTCCAGAAGAGAGCAAATTTGTCCTTCCTCTGCCTTTTTGTTCCATCTGGGACCTCAACAGATTGGATGACTCTCACCCCCATTGGTGAGGGAGAACTTTACTCAGCCTACTGATTCAAATACTAATCTATTCCAGAGCTGCCCTCGCAGACACACTAGAGGCAATATTACTATCAGCTATTTGGGTATCTCTTAAGCCAGTCAAGATGACACACAAAATTAATCGTCACACTGATCAAGACTTCATCGTGATGTGTTCACATTTGTAATCACAACCTGGATTTTAAATTTATCTCTGTCAATGACACACAATGCTTTATTCACATTTTACTGACCGGAAAGCCAGTCATCTTTTTTTTTTTTTTTGAGATGGAGTCTCATTCTGTCTCCAGGCTGGAGTGCAGTGGAGTGATCTCGGCTCACTGCAACCTCTGCCTCCTGGGTTCAAACGATTCTCCCGCCTCAGCCTCCCAAGTAGCTGGGACTACAGGCATGTGCCACCACATGCAGCTAATTTTTGTATTTTTAGTAGAGATGGGGGTTTCACCATGTTGGCCAGGGTGGTCTCGATCTCTTGACCTCGTGATCCACCCGCCTTGGCCTCCCAAAGTGCTGGGATTACAGGGGTGAGCCACTGTGCCCGGCCAGCAAGTCTCCTTTCTACTTGGAGCTAGAAAGATGGAAAGTCAGATATATTTGGGGTACAGCAAAATAACCAAAAGTTAAATATACAAATTCCAGGTTAAAAACAATGGAATCAGTACTGTTTTTTTCTTAGAATCACTGAATTATGATTAGAAAACTAAAGTTCCAAGAGATTATTGATTTGTTTAAGATCATAAGACAATACAGGTGTCCCTTTTCTCCTTTGACACATTTCCTCTTTAAAAGCTAGCTCCTACCTTCAAGAATTTCACATTCTATTGATTTTTTAAAAACCTGTTGATATTTTATTATACAAACCTATGAACTAAAATATGGCTCAATAAAACCAGTGTAACTAAGCAGGTTTATCACTACTCAATGATGAGCCTCTAGTAGTTAAATAATTTTTTTGAGGAGACACCTGCAGCCACTAATAGAATGTTAACTAACTTGGCTCCTGTTCACTTTGATTTTAGCTAAACCAAAGGAAAATCTGGAGTCCAAAAGTTTAAGGCCCTAAAGGGCTAAATTTTTCCTTAGTTTATTTTTTTTCATTTGGCATTTCATCACTAGAATAATCAATTTAGTTTTCCAGCAAGAGACAAAGGATAAAAACTAGTTTTTCCTCCTGAAAGTGTGTTTGTTTATGCATATATGTAACAGATATACAAATATGTATATACAAGTATAAACATATATGTACAAATATATGTATGCATGTGTATACATTTTCATTTACATACTTTTTAATAAGCATATTGTTTCACATATATACATTCTATATTCTATATATGCATATATTTCTTTCATGTAATTGTATGCAGTTATGCATGTCAATAGATAGTAAATGGATGGACAGGTAGGTAGGTAGGTAGATAGATGATAGATAGATAGATAGATAGATAGATAGATAGATAGATAGATAGGAAAATAAATAGGAAAAAAGAAACAATATTCTTTGTAGGTTGGGGCCAATGCTCAGTGCATCTGTTTCTAGTGCTGATAGCAGTGGCAGTGCAACAACAAGTGTAACAATCTCTATTGTTTATTGAAGTTTGGAGCTTATATTCTAATCACTCTACAATGGCTCTCTTGTATCTTAACAATAAGTATGTTACATAAGTTTTGAGCCTCTGTTTTACAGATAAGCAAACTGTGGTTCAAAGAAGTTAACACATTTGTCCAGGGTCACATAACAAGAATATGGCAGAGCTGGTTAATCTGTCTTAAATCACTAAGATGTGACCAGCAAACATGGATAATATAGAAGACTTTTTGGAGTAATATATTCATTCTCTGACTAGCCATGATATAGTCAGATTGCTTTCAAGACTTAAGCCCATCTATCAAAAGGAAAACTAAGCCAGATAACAAAGGTAAATATTGAAAGCCTGAAAGCAGCTGCGAGAAAAAGATAAAAACAGTAGGTAGATAGAGATATATTTATTTTTGTTTATGATTATTTCTTAATGTTTGGGAAATAAGTCATACTTCTCCCTGCTCATCTGCCTAACTTATTCAAAGCTCAGTAACATTGTCTAACTCCAGGAAAAAACAATAACAAAAGTGACATCACATCCTGCATGTTTAGCATTTTTGTAACTCATGAACAGGAATACGGTTAAATCAGTGTTGCAATTGTGTTGTAGACATTTTTCTCATAAAAACGTATCTATATTTTCTGAAACTTAAAATCAGTGAGGTGCTTAGTTCTATGCATGCAGCATTATTGTTTTACTTGTTTGACATAATGTATATATTGTGATACATCTCCTAGTTCACATTACTTCACTATTTTCAAATTATTTTTAGATATTCATTTTATTCTCCAAAGTACACTGTGAAATAGGAAAAGGAAACATGATGCTCCTTATTTTGCAGATAAGAAAACAAACGCTCAGGAAGTGTTTACATGGGTTCCCGAGGGTCGCTCAATACATAGCAAAGGGCAGTCTGAAATTGACATCTTTAACTTCCAGCTTCATTCCTTTCCCACTATCTCTTGTGATTGTGTTTTTTTTTTGTTTTATTTTAATATCATACAGTTTCAGTTAATCATCCTACTCAGGTGAAACTAACTGAAAATATCAAAATATGGTCATTGATTTCTCATCCAAACTAAGCTGAAATCAAAAGAAATAGTTCTCTTATAAAAAATTGGATTTTAAATCACCCCAAGGTATTTAAATTTACTTTTCTAAATGCAACAATTATAAAATTAAGTACTATGAAAGACATTTCTACATACCAAATTTTTATCTTGTACCTCCACTGAGAACTCTTCAGCCCTCTAAATGTGGAACATTACTGTTTGAAAGCCTTTTCTTAAACTAGTTTGAATTTTCTTCTAGTAATTTCTGTGTATTTTTACAAATATAGCAAAGTGTTTTGAGTGTGGCCTTTGTAGTCATTTAGCCTGAAATCAAACTGTAGCTTTAACACTTACCTGCTTTGTGAATGTGAGCCCCACTGTGGCTCAGTATTCTCATCTGTACAGCAGGGATGATAATAATACCTACCTCCAAGGATTCCTGTGAGGACTAAGTCAGTCCAAAAATAGAAAATAGAGTGCTTAGAATAGTGCCTAGCCCTAATAAGTATTATATAATAATCTGTTAATAGCAATTATTATTATTACTACTAGTCCAATTGCTATTCATGTTATAGGCCTTGAGAAACCAGTGTCAATCTCTTCCCTTTAGTCTTCTCTTCTGAAGATTCATCTACCCCCACATTTCTTTAACTGTTTCCTATATGGCTTCCTCCCTCTGGCAATGCTCCTGATTATTATTCTCCCTCCTAAAATTTTATCTTATTTTATAAATGTGCATTGAATGCCACTTTGGTGCGTGGAATTCATGGGTTGTTTATTCAACAAGTGTAAATCGATCACCTCTGTGGCGGATGTATAAGATGCTATGAATAGGAAATGAATGAGACAGTCTCTACCCTCAGAGAGATTAAAGGTAGAAGGGGAGACAGACATGTGAATGGGATGATTAGGGCAAGCTATCATAAAGTGTCAACTAGAATTGACTCTTCTTGTTCTGTATAACTATTCTGTGATGTAAACCTGATAAAAAGAGAAAATAATCTTTCTTACTCACTTTGCTGTGGTAAAATGAAAACCCAGCCTTTTTATTGGCCAGTTGTTAAAGTGAATTTTTTTGTTTGTTTTTTGGGACGGAGTCTCACTCTGCCATGCAGATTGGGATGCAGTGGCATGATCTCGGCTCATTGCAACTTCCACCTCTTGGGTTCAAGCAATTCTCCTGCCTCAGCCTCTCCAGTAACTGGGATTACAGGCACGTGCCACCACGCTAGGCTAATTTTTGTATTTTTAGTAGAGATGGAGTTTCACCATGTTGGCCAGGCTTGTCTCGAACTCCTGACATAAAGTGATCTGCCCGCCCCAGACTCCCGAAGTTCTGGGATTATAGGCATGAACCACCGTGCCTGGCCTAAAGTGAATGTTTCTTAGCCATAGTATGTTTCTCTATTCCTGAATTCAATGATAAAATATCCAGGTGACAAAATATTTTGTAAGAACTATTTATTACTGCTTCAAAGTTAAACTTGTGTCAGTGTTAGTTAATCCCCTTCTCTTCAAGCATATTACTTTAGGGACGGGCTGTCTTCAGCCTGTTTGGTTTGATAGACATTACAACACACATTTGACCTATCATGTTTGGTGGAACCTCGAGGATGCTTCTAGGTGAACTGATCAAATCCTTTGGCAACACTTTCAGATGCAGTTGAAATGCGGCACACTGCTGTGCCTGGACAACCTATGCATCACTCAGACTTGACTGTTCTGAATAAGAAGGGAATTTTTTTCCCAAATGTTCTGGAAATCTGAATTTTGTTGTTAAATTCATCCATTGTATTACCTCACCTAATCCTCCTTTCAGCAACTCTGAAGTAATTATTGTCATATCTATTTTGCATACTGAGGTGTTGAGTGATTAAGTAACTAGTATAAGATTGCATCCATAGCCAGGATGTGGGAGAGCTGAGATTTGAACTGAGACTCGTTCAAATCCAAAATTTCACAAAGAACCGCTTGCTCTATGGTTTCAGTGTTTCTATTTCTACTGATTATCAGGGCTGACTGTATTGTTTCACATAGTATTATAATTTTCACTTTGGAAAGCTTGGCATTTGAACAGCTGATGAGGGGATTCTTGCCTCTGGTTTCCAAGGGGATGTTTCTCACTTTGAACATAGAATCTGCATTTGTGATCAGTAGGGAAGAAAGAGTAATGATATTAAATGAAGGCAGCACTGACTATGAAATCAGTTATCTTTTAAATCTCAAGGTTATTGAATTAATGAATTAGTCTTAGAAGGCTGTGTATCATTCTTAGAATCCTGAGAAAGGAAATTGAATATTAACCCAGTTCACATCTAGAATGCACAATTTATAACCACATGCAGACTGAACCATATGGTAGAAACATTCTTTCATTCTTTCAGATTATTTTATGTTGAGTGCCCCATATACAGCAGGTCTTTTCAGGGACTTGTCTTGTGTGATCAAAATAATAAAACATCTGTTGATGATAACCTTGAGAACAAATTGGTGCTTCCTAAATTTGTTTGAGCTATGAAATATCTCCTGTAATAACGAATACAAGATGTGCAGACAGCATTTTAAATACACATGCACGCACGCGCACGCACACACACACACACACACACACACAAAATTTGGTCATGTCACCTGAAAATTATGCCCTCCAGCATTGCCAAAACCTCATACACAGAAAACTCAGCTTCCTTGTGAATACATGGGGCTATTTTTTTCTGTTTAATGATAGAGTATGGTTGTGAGTTTTAAAAAGTCCAGAAAAGGAGATTAAATAACCATACTTAGACAGTTTCATATGAGGCATGTCAAAGCTGCATAGTTTCAAAACCTCAAGAGAAAGTTGAGCCTTCTAAAGATTTAGAAGCCACCACTGAATTGCCAGGCCCCAAGCCACCACAGAATTTTCTGGCTGTCTGGTAAGTTGCCACAACCTACACAGTTGTAGCCAAAGACATACTGCATACCAGAAAATCTGTGATTCTCATCACAGGCTCCCCCTTTCCTGCCCTGGGACCACAATCTGGTTAGAATGAGCCTGTGGAATACTTTGTAGTGTTTTTGTTTCTGCTGTGCCTCCTCCCTTCAGTTCTGCATTTGGCATGAGGTTCCCTTGAACAGGCCAGAATCCTTGGTAGAAATTCCAAAAGAAAAATGCAGTGAGACATTTTTACCTCCTACTTTGGATGAGTAGAGTAAGTGCGATAGATCTTTCAGCTCCCAGCAATTGAATCTCCTGTTTTATTGAGCATGAATGAGAGTACACTATGTTTTAACAAAGTACTATTATCTACTTCCCATGCCACGTAGAGCTCTCCAGAGACTTTGCCTTGACCATAAGCACAAATTAACTTTTAACCAACTACAAAGTTTCTGACCCACTGCTTATGGTCATATTTTGTTTAAAAATCTCAGTTCAGGCCAATCATGTCCTGTTCATCTTTTTGTCTCATGCAGTTACTATTAACATGTTGCATATTGTCCTTCTCTAGTCTATGAAACCATATCCTTCACTTCTTTAGATTATTCACTAAATAGAATAGATTTTCATATCTCATTTTCTTATAGCACAGATGTGATGATGATGTAATAACAGCTCCTAAATAGTGAGATGTACTACTGAAGCCTCCATTATGTTACTTAAATTCCCCAAAAAACAAGCATTTAGCTTTTGTTATCTTCATTTTCAAAATAGGAAAACAAAAGATTTTAGTAAAGTAACTTACATTTATAATCACATTTTTATTAAATGGTAGGGCCAGAATTCATCCCTACTATTTTGACAACTTCTATGAAAGTCATTTTTCTTGCTGTGAACCTATGTGGTAGATGTTATTTAAACCATTATACAGATGAGGAAACTAAGGCTTAGTAAGTTAAGTAAGCTACTCAATATTTAGGGTTTGTATGAAAAAGCCAGCGACAGAGAAAAATCATGCAACTGTGGATATCTAGAACATTCTTTCGTCTTTTTTATTCTCACCTTGGGATCGCCATCTGATTAACCAGAAAACAACCCTTACTATTTGCATCTAGTCAGCCACTAGGTCCTATAAATTCCACCTCTCAAATTACACTTAAATTCCACCTGTATTTCCCCAGACACACTACCCGCTTCAAGCCACCATTATGTCTCATCAGGATTAGAGCAGCCACCTAACTAGTCTTTATGTCCCAGGCTTAAGTCCCCACAATGCATTACTCACACTGAGCCCAGTATGATCTTTGTTCAAATAAACCATAATTCTCATTATGCTCCCACTGACTTTTAGATAAATTCCGACCTTCTTGGAACAAGGCAACCAAGCCTATGTACATGTTCGACCTCTCACTGAAGCTTCCAGCTCATTTCTTACCACTCCCTTCTTGCATGTGTACCCCAGCCGCATGGCATGACGTGGACTTTTTCAAACTCTTGGGCTTCTGAATTTCTTACTCTTCTTTTCTGCAAATGCCCTTCTGCATGCCCTACTCTCTTTGCCTGACTACTGCCTGCTCAAACTTCATATGTGAACTTAGATATTATGTCCTTCTAGGATCCTTCCCTGACATACTCCTCAACTCTTGGACTTCTTTCCCCTCTATTGGTATTTAAAAGTCTTCTGTCAAGACTTACTGGCCCCCGTCCAGTACTTGTTGATTTCCTTTGGTAACTGCTCGAAATAGCAGCCCCATTTTTCTTGTCCTTTAAAAAACATATTTTTGATTAAATAGAGAAGAAAATAGTGTCCTAATTACCTTCCCTGCCACAATTTTATAGCCATTTATGGGTGAAAATTTTCCATCTAGGGCCGGGCGCAGTGGCTCACGCTTGTAATCCCAGCACTTTGGGAGGCCGAGGCGGGCGGATCACGAGGTCAGGAGATCGAGACCACAGTGAAACCCAGTCTCTACTAAAAATACAAAAAAAATTAGCCGGGCGTGGTGGCGGGCGCCTGTAGTCCCAGCTACTCCGAGAGGCTGAGGCATGACAATAGCGTGAACCCGGGAGGCGGAGTTTGCAGTGAGCCGAGATTGCGCCACTGCACTCCAGCCTGGGTGACAGAACGAGACTCCGTCTCAAAAAAAAAAAAAAAATTTCCATCTAGATTCTACCTAGTCAGGGAATTAAATGTTGAGTCTCTGCTGGTTGAGCAACATTTATTCACTCAGTCTGTCAGTCAATAAGTATTTACTGATCACCTATCATTGTTCTGTTCTGTTCTAGGCTTAGTACGTATAGCAGTAAACAAAAATTCTTACTCTCAGAAAGCTTATATTTTAGTGGGGTAAACATTAAATAAACTAACCTGATATATAAGATAAGTAATATATTAGATAGTAATAAGTGAGATGGAATAGAGCAGATTTATTTTGACTTTAGTCACCCAAACAGAAAAAAAGCCACTTTATGTTTCCTCCTAAGATGGCAATTGCCATTCGAAATGATCATTTCCCTTCACCCCTTGGCTAGTCTGGGTAGGTGCTGTAATGACTACCCTATATTGGCTGGACTTCAGGCACCATCAGAAAAGGGAGAGGGTGGAATTAGCAGGTGTTTCTGTTGTAGAAGTATCAGGACACTCCACAAATATATCGGTTGTACAAACATAAAAACAGTCTCCATTTCAAATTAGTTGAGGTACACACAAGACACAGACACACACACACACACACACACACACACACAGAGCTAACAAAAGAGGTCTCTTGAGAAAAGACTACATGTGATGTAATTCTATTTTTATCTGGGAAGGAGAGACCTTCAAATATTTGGTGGTGGGAACTGGACCTAGTTCCCTGCTGACTGGGTGACTTGGAATTAACCAGGTCAGAAGACACTGTGTGTGTGCCCAGTTGGGTGTTCAGAAGATAAGAAGCTAAGCTTTAAATATGAATGTGCTTTTGAGCATTGTCAAGCCCTGAAATAAGATGCTGACTATACCCATCCACTGAGTTCCAGTAGACACCTAGGCTTTAATAAATAGCACTTCTCAACATAAATTGAAATTACCTCTATTCTTTTGTGTGGGCCTAAGAAAATAGTCCAAGGAAGTAAACTGTATTGTTGCTGTGACATGATAATTGCAAAATGAATCTGTTTATTCCTTCCTCCTCAGGAAGACTATTTCTACCTAATTTTCTGGTTGGATCAGAAGCTCTCCCTATATGCCACTGTAACACCCAGGGACATTTCACACTATGTAATGATAGCCTATTTCCTGGGCAGTCACCCTATTCCTTCCCTGTGCTCAACTAGAGCTCCTTGAGGGCAGTATCTTTTGTAGCTGAATTCCCAGCGTCTAACCGAGTACAGGCACATAGTAAGAAATACCTGAAGGAAGAAAGGAAAATGGGAATCTACCAAAGTAGGAAATCCATATCATGAACCAGAAATTATTAGAGCTAGATAAGGTTGACAGCTAATTCAACACTATCATTTTTACGGATTTTGGCAAATAAAGAAATGGAATGTCACAGAGTTACAAGGACTTACCCAGGCTCAACACAGCTACCTGATTAGTTTAAAAGCCAGATATCCTATATTGTTCCTTGTCTGGTTGTGAAATATATGAAATATTTGAACAAAATATATCTTCTTTTACCTGGGCATAGGGGTGTACATCTATAGTCCCAGCTATTAAACAGGCTGAGGTGAGAGGGTTGCTTGAGCCCAGGAGTTCAAGACTAGCCTGGGCAACATAGCAGAACACTGTCTGTATTTAAAAAAAAAAAAAAGAAGTAGAAGAAGAAGAAGGAAAAAATTATTCTCTCTCAAGAGATCCAAAACAAAAATGATTAATTTTATCGTGAAGTAGTTTTAAATGGAAATGAACTACTTCCAGTTTAGCTACCAACTTTTTACACAATTTTTGTATGTGGTTTGGAACCAACTCTAACCTAAAACAGAATGCTTTAAATAAAATAATCCTATAAATATTTAGCAGGTACGAACCTCCTATAGCCCACACTGGCTGTTTTGAGATGATACTTCTACCAGTTTCTTTGTTTGTCACTATCCTAAGAAGTCATGTGACCTCAGTTATACCTCTAAAACTAAAAACATCAATGATAACAATAGAATATATTTCCTCCTCTGGTTGCCCTGGGATTCACTGGAATTCTGTTTTCTTGAAGATATCAGACTTTGGAATTCCTTTTTACATTTTAAATATATTCTGATTCATATGGCCTCATATTATTGCTATCTCAGAAGAAAAACATTTGAGGGAAAAGTATTCCTTCAAAGTTCCTGTCTGGTTGCCTATGCTACGGCATGCCAACCTCAACTTAACTGTTCAGACTTTCATTTATTTTTTGCAACTATTCAATACATTTACAATGACTTTTTGTCAAAGGCAATGATGTTCAGACCTACTTCTGTAAATATGGCTTTCCTTTAAAGATATTCTGGTTGTTTGCTTGCTTCTAATAATCTGATTACTTTTCTCCATTTCCTGTTTAAGACACATAGATACTTTCTGCCTTAAAAATCCAAGATTTAAAATAATGCTAATTCTGCTGAAGTGCTATTTCATCCACTTCATTCTTAGTGATCCTTCAGGTCTTAGTTTAACCATTACCCCCTCAAAGAAACTGTGTTTGACCTTGCAATTCAAATTAGCTATCCCCTGTTATTGTTCTCTCACTTAGTACTTGCTGTTTTTTTTCCTATTTGCTTATTTCTCGTTTTAATATCTCTCTCTGTCATTAGGTACTAAACTCTGAAATCAGGTAATCATCTTTGTTTTGTTTACCAGTGAATATACTGTTTACTAGCACAGTGTTTTGCACATAGTAGTTTCTCAATAAATTAAGGGCTATATTAAAAGAAAAATTGTTAGTATTCAGTGATAGAGTTTTTTCAATTTTTCTTATGTATCATTATCTTGGTGCTCATTTCTTTAAGTGATGTGTGTGTTCAGGAAACATTGCCAACTGAGAAGGTGAGGAGAATATAATAGGGAGTCAAATTATTTTATCATGTTTCCTGTATGTTTCTAAGCATCTGCACATTACCACCCCAACACATGGTGGAATTCTCCAACTACAAGCTTAAAGCTTATAGGTATCAGGTATCTTACCAACAACCTGGTGAATCTGCTTTGCCCCAGTGGTAATCCAATGTGAAACTGAACATTTTTTTAATCACTTAGAATAGGATGGGCATATACTAAATTCTTTGATAATTACCTCCATCTGTTTAACAGCTTGGAATAAAGCTAAAGCCAGAATAAAAAACAGATCATGCCCTGCTTTTGATGTATGTAAGCATCTAGAATGCAGAAAGGGTTGGAAAGCTTCATGTGAGACATCAAAATTAAAATAAGGAGGTAATCCTGATATACAAATCAGAATAAATATCTTTCTTTTGTGCTTTTGTTTCTTTGTGTGTGTACGTGTTCAAACGTTTTGGAGTTTATGACAAAAAAAAAAAAAAACAAGAAGTAGAAGAGGGGTCATATTCACATACACATATGGCCAGAAACATAATGTCATACATGATAAATATATCCAGTTTTATATGTCAATTTAAAAGATAAATAAATAAGTAATTTTGAAAAATCACAAAAGAAAACCATTCTCTACAGGAAAATCAATACTGACTGGTGACTTTAAGTTTAGAAAAAAACATCACTGTTTGGGTTTTATGATTGTCCTTTTGTTTCCTGATTTCTTGCCCTTCAACCCAAATATTTTCCCCTACCTTTGCATATAAGGCCCATTGTGATTAAGACTGAGTCACCTTTCCATCTGCATCTCCCATGACTCCCCAAACCTCATACCTGCTGCAATACACTCAGATGTGGTTCATCATTATAATCCTAGTGCCCTAATACTTGACTGAGAATAAACACTAGACAAATATGAATGAATGAATGAATGAATGAATGAATGAATGAAATTCTATAGGGTGAAAGAAACACCAAAACCTCCTGCTCATTGTAGCAACACAAAAAAATAGATACCATCTATTTATGTATGTGTGTGTGTACATGTATATGTGTGTATATATAAACATTCATACAAGTACACAACATACAAATCCACTCAAAGGGCTCAGACCTACTTTAGAAGATGCTATGGCATATTTACCATCAGAACGTTGGAACTTTATCATAGGCTTCAATAATCTAAGCTGACTCATTGGCCACTTCACTGACCTCTGTCTTCCCTGTTTCTCTGGACAGCTGTTTCTCCATTCTTCAACATGCTCATGTTTCCTAAGCTGCCTCCTTCTGCCTGTATGTGAACTTCATCTTTTTCTTCTTTTTAAAACCAGCTTTACCACTTATCTTTTCTCTGATCCCTTTCTAGATGTTGTCAGAGAAGACACCACACACCCTGGCTATCACTATTGGGAATGTGTGGTGTTGTGCTACACATATACTGGTCTATTTACGAAGTACATGTATGTGTTGGTTTTTCTGATTTAAATATCTTAATTGCGTCATCTTAACCCTGTGTTTTGTAATATGTTTGCCTTTTTAATAATGATCTCTTCTTACTTTTTTTTTGTTCTCTGTATGAGTTTGTTTCTCAGAACAGGTAGTTCCACTTTCAATGAGATACTTCCCTAAAAGCAAATTGAAGAAGAGAATCAACTGGGGCCATTTGATTCTAAGTTTACAAGTGTAAATTTCATGCATCTTTACCCTGTAGTTTCGTTTTGTCTGTTTTGGATAGCAGTGGTTTATTTCTGCTGTTATGACCATCTAGGTCACAAGTTGGACACAAATAGAGCACTAAAGAAGCAGTAATACATGATTATTTTACCTTAGTAGCTGCTTAGGAATGAACATATATAGATTTTTATGTGTGTGTGTGTGTGTGTCTATGTGTGTATATGCTTATGTATACTTTATATATATATATACACACATATATGTGTGTGTGTATATATATATATATATATATATACTTTTCCACTTGTACATGTTTGATGTTTGATAATTTCTTACAGTTGCAGAGCTGACAGATCACCCTGTGTAGCCACTATGCTCTGTATTTGTTTGTATACTTGACAATGCCTAAAATAAATCTTTGCCTACTATAGGTGTTGGTGAAAGTGTGATTTCTTCTCTTGTTTCTAAGGGGATAAGCAAATGTTTAACTTGTGTTTCTATGTAGAATAAAAACGTTGCAATGATGTTTTTAAGAATGTCATAGGTTGACTTACTTTGAAACATTTTATTAATTTTTGGAAACTTGTGTGTAGAACATAGTTTCAGACTCATACTCCCGCCTCTTGAGATTGTAATTATGGTAGGCCTATCTGGGCCTGCTGTTTGTGTGTCCTGGCATATATTCACTATGTGCTATCTCAAGAATACCTTTTTAATTGATAAAGTCAGGAAATAGCTTTATGAGCTAGAACTTTTGAGAAATTACTAAATACTTGGTTAGTACTAAATATTGTGTTTGTACTTTCTTTAGTACTTCTGAAAATATTAACTATTTAATATAGCATTTATATATTACTCTATGGTAATTGTCTTATGAAAATTCTAAGTTTGAGATTGTAGAAAGACTAGGTGTCTAGAAATTTAGTCCTTTATTGAGATATAATTCATAGTTCACTCACTTTCATAAGTGCTTTTGGGGGCAAGGAGGAGTCCAGGGAAAATGTACTCATATTTAAGACCCCATAATCAGCAAAATGTAGCTATTATTCACTGTAAACCTTAGGGTTAAGGTTACTATTATCTCTTCAGTTTATCTCTAATAAAATGTAAAAATACTGTAAATATTTTCGGGGTAAATGAATTTAGCGGTGCATATTTACCCTCTCAAAAAAAGCAACTATGTACTTCTTTTCTTACCATACACCTTCTGCCTGCCATGGCTGTTCTGAGGCAGGATGACAGGCCATCTCACGTCATGTAGTCGGTCTTTGGAATATATCATTTGAAAATGAAATTATGTGCAACATTCAGGTTTGAGTAGTACTGAGACATGTAGCCTGGGCGTTGAAATTTGGGGGACATTTGCACAGTTTATATAGAAAATATGACTGTATAATTGACGTTGAGATCACCCTGGAAAATTCAAGTAACAGGCTAAGGTCTCTCACATATGCCTTCCTGAATACCCAGCCTTCTTCCCGCTGCCATCCTCTTAAAGATCCCCCAAAAGGACTGCAGGGAAACACTTCACCCTTTGGACGTACGTCATCTAGTCTGTAAATATGTTGTGGTTCAGTAGATGACTTCTTAGTCCTTCCTAGATTTCAAAGTTTTCTTCTGGGCCTGAAGGACGTTCTGCTGTATTACATCTAACTATAATACTATCTCTTCAGTCATCCTGAAACAAATTGTAAAAGAAAGCCTGTTTAGGTCCCTGAAACAACTTTTCCTCCGACCCATTTAGTGTACTGTTTCACTTCATTTTCATCTGCCAGCAGATTGAATGACTTTTGCTGGGTTCAGGGTCATTAAGCTGAAATCAAAAGACTGCTTTTAAGAAAACTAATTGACAACTTAGAAGTTTCTAGCAGAACATGCCAAAAAAGGTGATCTATTTTATAAATTTTATGTTGAACTCTGAAGTTAGAGGAAGTACTTTTAAAACCATACACGTCTTTTCAACTTAAACGGCTACTGCTTGTGTTTTTTTTCCCCCTTATGATTTTTGGTTTACCAGCTGCATAGCCTACCTTGATTATATCAATCAAGTGTATATTGCACCCTAAATGCCTGATTGATCCAATTAGCTGAAGACTAAAACTTTTTATACCATGATGTAACTAAGGGGGGTTGGGGGAATCCTGAATATATTAAACTCAATCCCAATGCAGACTGACAAAATTTAAAAGAAACCTGATAGAGAAAAAGCAAATTAGAACAGTTAGATTTACCCAGTCATACATATATTACTCACATTTCTAGAAGGAAGAATTGTTTTTGTGACAAGTAGGCTCCTAAGTGATAAAGAGCTGTTTTGGGAAATCTGTAGGTAATACTAAATATGTAGACAGAGAATAAAATTTAGGATTGTATGAGAGATCAATAATATAAAAATACCTATCCCTTTTAAATCACTAAAATGCAGCAAATTAACAAAATATTCCAATAAAGTATACACTGACAGTATTTAGCACAGTAAATCAGTATGTTTTCATATAAGCAGATATAGGATACAACTAGCTAGGCAAATTTCTAAGTGTATTGATAACAAAAGGCCTTCTTTAATCTGAGTCCCAACTACTGGTCTAACATCTCACACCTCTTTCCTACTTATCCAACTCTCTACCCCTATTAAATGGCTTATAGTCCATTCATTCCACACTTATTTATTAAGCATCTACTGTTGGCTGCTACAGTTTTATGCCCTGGGATATAGCAATGAATAAGTAAAATGTTCCTGCCTCTATTGAGCAAACATTTTAAAGGGGGAACACCTATAACATAAATAAGCAAATAAAGCTTTTAGAATATGTTAGAAGATGTTAAGGGTTGGTATTGTTTGAATTATGTCCCTCCCAAAAGATGTTGACGTCTTAATCTCCAGTACTTGTAAACCTGATCTTATTTGAAAAGAGGGTCTTTGTAGATGATGAAGTTAAGATGAGGTCGTTAGGGTGGGCCCTAATCCAATAAGGACTGTTTCTTACAGAAAAGGGAAATTTAGACACAGAGACAGATACACACACAAGAAGAACACCATGTGAAGACAAAGACAGAAGACTGAGCATGGTAGCTCACACCTGTAATCCCAGGGCTTTTGAAGATGGAAGCAGGAAGATAGTTTTAGCCCAGGAGTTGGAGGCAGCCTGGGCCGCATAGTGAGACCTTGTCTGTATAGAAAAAAATAAATGATAAATACCAAGATCAGAGTGATGCATCTGCCAAGCCAAGGAATACCAAAGATTACCAACAAATCACCAGAAGTTAGGAGATAGGCATGGAACAGATTATTTCTCATAGCCCTCACAAGGAATCAACCTTGCCAATACCTTGATTTCAGACTTCTAGCCTCCAGTTGTTTAGAGCACTAAAAGATTACATGGAGCTTTAGCATAAGAAGGATTAGAAAGGTTAATTCAGAGCTAAATGTAAAGGAAAACATTTTGATCACTGGGGAGTATTGGAATGTATGTCAGAACTGTGTATATTGCTGAGTTCAATCCTAGTCCTAAACAACAAATTTCACCATTTGGGTTTCCTCTGAAAGCCTATAAGTGTAGTGGTTTGGCGCACTCTCTGAAGTCATGCAGACTTACATTCTAATGTGTATCACAATGTATAACTTATAATCACAATATAGATAGCCCTTTGATAAACATCCTTGTCCTAGACTATACAGAAATTGTTTAGTTTGGATAAATTCCTAAAACTATAATGGCTAGATTGAAGAATATGGCATTGGCACTTGCCAGATATTTTCAAGCTGCTCTCTAGATTGGTTTGTACCACTTGCTGCTCCCACAGAGTATGCAAATATCTTGTTCCATCACTGACATTCACTTATTCATTAATATATGTTTATGGAAGTCCCATCATGTGCCCAACATTGTACAAGGAGTTGTAAATACAAAAGTTAACTAGACAGACATTCTATTACCCCAAAAATGTGTAGTTTAGTGGGTAAGAGACTAAAATAAACGAACAGATCGGTTTATAAAATAATCGTAAATTAATTACTAAAAAGGAAAAAAACATAGTCTAATTTTTATCTTTGCCAATTTGATGGGCAAAATTGTTTTCTATTGTTTAAATTTGCATTTTATTACTAATGAGGTTGAATATAGTTTCATACATTTACAATTTGGATTGGATTATTTTTTCTTTTCTGAATTGTTGAGATATATATATATATATATATATATATACCTCTTACCTGTTTTTTAGTTGGCATGTTTACATTTTTTCTTATTGCATTTTAAAATCTTTATATAAAACCCATCTATATTTTGTCTTTTATATTTTGTATCAGATGATTTCCGATGCATACAAGTAGTTAACTCTGTTGGTATTTCCCTTAGAGTTTTCTTTCTTTTGTATTATGCTTTAAAAGGCCAGCCTCTCCTTGAGATAAGTTAGACATGTCTCTGCATTTTCTTCTACTGTGTTTTCAATCTACGATCTTCATAAATTTTCCTTTTGTTTCTTGACCTCTCCCATCAATATTTAAGTTCATTCAGTTCTTCTCTAACATAAAAGAGTCCTTTTTTCCATCCCTCCAAGTAACTATACTAATTCTCCTGACCCTTCATAGCTGCATTTCTCTTGCTGCCTCCATTTCTTCATCATCTTCTCACTCCACAAACCACCCTGCAATGGTTTCTGTGCCCCATGAGTTATGCTCCAGTTCTTACTAAGGTTTCCAATGACCTCCATGTTATTTAATCAAATGGGATTTGACATATTCAGAGATGGCAAAGTAAAAATGCAATTTTTAAAAACTTTCGACAGTTGATTTTATCCACTTTATTAAAAAAAGAAAGGGAGGAAAAAACTTGATTTTTGAATTAAAGGTATCTTGATTTCTTCCAATTTAAAGCAGTCTTTTTCGGATAAATTCATTATATTACTCCATAATCACACTGGTTTACTATTTAACAATCATACTAGAAAAACAATTAATTTCACTCTTCAAATTTCTTATCAGGGCTATTTTTAAATATCAACAAATCTTCAGTCTGCCTTGACCAAACAACTTGGAAGGATAAGAAATCTTACACGTCCTCCATGGTGATAGAAACCTGTAGCTTGTGTTGTCCTCTGAGTCCTTGCTACCTGCCTGGCTATTTCTTTGTCTTTTCTGACCACTGGGTTTCTTACTGACAGCTGTGCCTGAAGCCTGCAGTGGTAGAACTTGTGGTCTAGGCTTTCAGCCTTGTGAGATCCCAGTACCCCCCTACAGCTGACTTGCCCCCATCTCAAAATTTGCTGACCCTAAAGATCCTCAGCATCATAACTACATCTTCTAAATTATCGTGGCTTAGGTTGTTTATCTAGAAGCCTCTGTTTGGAGGGTCACTTTATTCAGCATAATAATCTCACAGAAGGCCCACTGATTCTTACCTGCTTGCCTTTGAAGCACCATCGGAAGTACATGGCAACTTCTGTTATGGTCCATGCTACATAAAAGCTATGGATAACCAAAAACTTGTGTGTGTGAGGTTGGATTTGTAGTATTATAAGTACTGTCTCAGCTTTAATCCCCCTTGGCTTGCATACAAACACCTCTAACTCTACTATACTGGAATTTAGCACACGAGCCTTGTCTGGCAGTTATATATGCATTTGACTAATAAAAAGTGAAAACAGGCTGGGCACGGTGCCTCACGCCTGTAATCCCAGCACTTTGGGAGGCTGAGACAGGCAGATCACCTGAGGTCGTGAGTTCAAGATCAGCCTGACCAACATAGAGAAACTCTGTCTCTACTGAAAATACAAAATTAGCCGGGCATGGTGGCACATGCCTGTAATCTCAGCTACTCAGGTGGCTGAGGCAGGAGAATCGCTTGAACCCTGGTGGCAAATGTTGCGGTAAACCGAGATCACGCCATTGCACTCCAGCCTGGGCAACAAGAGCGAAACACCCTCTCAAAAAAAAAAAAAAAAAAAAGTGAAAACAAGTTATTTCTCAATAAATATGATTTCTTATCACATTTATGCAAAAAAATGTTGGCACTATTTAAGTGCCATGTCTAAAGACAGCGAATCTAGTTTGTTTGGCAGATTCAATCTTTCAAAATAAGATATCCATGAGAGATCAAATAATCAAAGAGGTCCCTGATTATGAAAGTCTAGGGCCTCTGTGACATGTACCGTGTGGGACTGCTATTGTCAAGTTTATGGTGAAGAAAGAGAGAAAATGCAAAGGAGAGAGATCCTTCACTAAACATTTGTTAAGCATCTATCATGACAGAAACCTTTATTCCACAATAAAGATCCAGAGCTGAATCAATGAATACAAATTATTTTCCACCCTGCTAGAGAGATTAATGAGGTAAATATTCAACAAATATTGTGTTTCTTTATGTAGCAATTGATAATGATAGAAGCGTGATAATGAGGTTCTTTAGAATCACAGTGGAATTTCTGGATCTTACAACCTCTGAGGTAAGGGGAGTCTGCTCTTTTCCATTGTCAGGTGGAAATAACAACTCATGGAGAGGTTTTTTTTATCAGAGGACATAGAGATCACATGATCACATTTTATGTCACCTCTCCAGAGCTTTCTTGGATGATGTAGCTTTTCTGGTTAAACCTGTAACATAGGAACAAAACATGTGCTGGTAGTGGTCAGTACATTTCAAAGGTGAATGCCTGAACCATGCCACCTGAATAGGCTTTGTGGCCCAACAATACCATCTATCACCTGAGGTTCATGGTAAAGTATCATTCACTGAAGTTTTTTGTTTTTGTTGTCTTGAAAGGAGAGCTCTTTTGAATGACAGTTTGCTAAATTCAGTGTTGCAAAATAGCTCTCAAATCGACTTTATTTTTATATGCATGAATCACAAAATAGAATGTTGACAATTTCTTGCTTAGTTCTTTGTGAGTAGAATACATTCTAAAAATCATTTTGTGAAACACATTTTTATACTAATCAAAGCACATGCCTCAACTTCAGAAAATTTCTCCTATGTTTCTGACGTGGTAAGTAGACCTGCTTATGGAGGATTTACAGTAGTTGCCGGGAAAAATATATTAAGATATAAAAAATTGTCTCTATGTACTTAGTTGCCTTTTGGGCCACTATTTCATGCAAAAGAAATGCTTAAGGGATTGGTTAAATAATATATCTTTGAGGCTTAACTTTTCAGAGCATTTCTTCTGAAGTAGGAGGCCAGCATCACACTGGAAACTCTGAACAGCAATTTACTACAGAGCTGGATTGAATGTAAGCAGGATTCGTACTGTACCCTGAGCACAGGAGCTTAGATACAAAACTCAGTGAAAGGACTACATTTAAAGTGTCTTCATCTGCAAATGAGGCCTTATACCTTGATTCCAGGATCCAGCTGTAGAGGATCCAGGGTTAATGGAGGATTAAAAGTAATATTGTCTTATGACTCCAAGCACAGCATAGACAAAGCTTTGACTTGGCTTTTGCTTTATAGAGAGAATATGTGACCTTATACCAAGATCTGATAACCCAAGGCAGTATGAAATTATCAATATGAAAGAGGAGTAGTTTATTTCATGCCTATTGCAAAGTGCATTACAGATGCCTTATACATTTTAACCATTTTTAATACTCACAACAACTCTATGAAGTAGTATTATGCCCTTTTGCAGATGTTGAAACAGACTCAGAAAATAGTATCTTACCAATGAAACATATAAGAAGAAGCAGAGGAGAGTACTATTGAGGATTGACTTTTAAACTCACTTTTTTTCATAAAGAAAGTACCTAGCATAGTCCATGACCCATAGTAATGTCTCTCTGTAAATATTAGGGTTTTTTTTTTTCAATATTTTCCTTCTTCTTTGCTCTGCTTCCACTCTTTTATTTTTTGTAACAAATTGCCTTTTATAAAAGAGCATAGACTTTAGAACTTTCGAATCATAATCCTTCCCCTCTCCTTAGGTAGAATAAATTGTTTTCTCCTCTTCACTAAACTACCGTGTGGGGTGTGTGTGTGTGTGTGTGTGTGTGTGTGTGTGTGTGTGTTATATGTTTGGTCTGTCTCTTCCATGAGTACCATGAGATTATAAAAAACCTTCAAGGGCAATTTAATTTGCTACCTCAAATTAAATGCAAGTTGCTGCCTCATTTCAAGCAATACATTCAAGCACTGCTTTAGTGAAAAGAACATTAGTTTATTCAGCTTATAAACACTTTTTAAGCCTCTAATATGGGCTGAAAATGAGTCAACACCTCCCAAAACACAGCCCTACAACTTTTTTTCTTTTGTTTGCCCTAGTAGCATGGAATTTCAAAAGTAAGTGTCTGGTGTGCAGTAGATTGAGAGTTATGAACTCATAGGCCGCTTGACCTCATGCAAAATTTAGGAGCAAAAATCTTGGTGAAGACAGGCATCAGTGGTCATCAGTTGACTAATCAGTCTCCAACTTTATGGGACATTGACATGTCCTCTCCCCAGGTCTTCTCTGAAAGCACTGAGTGCTTGATGAGAAAATCTGGGTTCAGGAATTATTATTATTATTTTATTTTATTTTGAGATGAAGTCTAGCTCTGTCACCAGGCTGGAGTGCAGTGACGTGATCTTGACTCACTGTAACCTCTGCCTCCTGGATTCAAGAAATTTTCCTGCCCCAGACTCCTGAGTAGCTGGGATTACAGGCATGCACCGTCATACCCAGCTAAATTTGTATTTTTAGTAGAGATGGAGTTTCACTATGTTGGCCAGGCTGGTCTCAAACTCCCGACCTCAGGTGATCTGCCCGCCTCGGCCTTCCAAAGTGCTGGAATTACAGGCATGAGCCACCGCACCCAGCCCAGAATCATTTTTTACCACTGATGAGCTGTTTTAATTTGGGAAAGCCAAGTGACCACTAAGTTTCTATAGCTTAACTTGGAAAATGGGGCTGATAAGTCCTACTCTATATCTCTCAGCATTATTCAAAGATAAAATTTGAAAAATTATACATATTATCTTTAAAAATTAGCAAGGAAAGGCTGGGCGCGGTGGCTCACGCCGGCAATCCCAGCACTTTGGGAGGCTGAGGCCGGCAGATCACAAGGTAAGGAGATAGAGACCATCCTGGCTGATACGGTGAAACCCTGTCTCTACTAAAAATACAAAAAAATTAGCCAGGCATGATGGTGGGCGCCTGTAGTCCCAGCTACTCAGGAGGCTGAGGCAGGAGAATGGTGTGAACCCGGGAGGTGGAACTTGCAGTGAGCCAAGATCATGCCACTGCACTCCAGCCTGGGTTAGAGAGCGAGACTCCGTCTCAAAAAAAAAAAAAAAAAAAAAAAATTAGCAAGGAAAAAAAGTGAGAGTAAACAAATATGTGTTGTAACATTTATTGTTGTTATCTGTAACAGTGACTTTTAAAAAGGAGGAGAAAATATTGTCCATAATATTGGCTACTGTATAATGTGGACCCATTGCTTAAGTGACCTATATATTCATTTTTGACATATTCATTAGTTCTGCTATAAACATAGAGTACCTGCTATATACGAGATAACCAGGGATAGGTATTATGAACAAGATGAGAACATAATAATTCTGGAAGGAAAATATTCTAACCCCATTTTATAGAAGAGACAACTGAGACTCAAAGGGGTTAAATAACTTATATAACATTATAGCTGTGAATCCTTTCCATCTATAAAACTTCTTTGGTTAATGAAAACCCAATAAAGTGAGGACTGTGCCTGTTTTGTTCACCGTATATATCCAGCATGTCACCTATTGCCAGGTAAAGAGAAGGTGTTCAATAAATATTTTTAAATAAATAAATGTGTGAATAAATGAATGAGTAAACGAATGAATGAATGAATGAGCAAGAGTCTGGGTGGAATAGAGGAAAGACAAAAGAAATTAGAGTAGTGTTGTAGCTTACAATCCACTGATTTTATGTGCATGTCTATATACATATTCTCCAACTGACCACTAAAACCACATAATTAGTGACTGAATGTGAGGATATAGTTATTCGAAAGAATACGCACATGATATAAGTTTACACACTGTGCTTTTAAACTCAGCTCAAAAATTATACATTGGCACCTGTGTAGCATGACTATGTTAGCCTCTTTCTTACATGCCTGTAGTTCTATTTTGATGGTTGCCATAATACAAATTTGCTGAGGGGTGCAAACTGCTAAGTTACTCTAAGCCACCCAGTCTGGATTCTTTGATTAATTTTTAATGAAGGAAACCTATTTTATCTTTATAACCCAAACGGTTTAAGGCTCAGTGTCTGTCATCCAGTCTCTTTACGCACTCCATGACAGAACTGTCGTGTGAGTCTGTCTAGACCACTACTTAATTTATCTGAGCTTTTTCCCCCCTTTATTTTTGATGTAGAGATACTACTACAACCTTTCTCAGAGTCATAGTGAAGAACAACTTTAAAAGAATGAGTGCTGAATTACTACCGGTGTATCCCCTTTAATATAATTCAACCACTATATTTTAAAATATTTTGTCCTGGGGCTAAAAGAAATAAATGGGGTAGACAAGATTAGCAGCTTTCTTGAGTGATTCAGTGCCTACCGTTTTTCCATTTGGGTCTACTCAGTTTATCTATTTTTAGGCTGCATACTGGTATGTAAATACCTTTTAACATAGTGAAATACCGAGACAAGGGACAAGGTTTTATGGTTGATAAATGGGGGATGGAATGTCAAATGATCCTTATAGACATTAGGCACACTTGAGAATTATCTACTTTTTTGAGAAGTAAAAATGAATATCCACCTCACCAAAAGACTGGCAAATTCTTCCCTTTGCCTTTGGATGAATTGAAGTTGAAATTAGTCCAGGCATCAAGCCAATTCTTTTCCTAGTACCCTCCTTCCAGCCACACCTCCAAATAATCAGCTAATGCAAAGTATGCTGCCTACATCTTCCACACAAAGAAAATAAATGTTCCAGTACAAAGTCAGTAGGAGGCATTTCATATCAGAGGAATTTTTCTTTCATTTCATTTCATTTGTATTTCTTCAGAAACACACTCATACTTTTCAAGAAAGGGTCTCTTAGCTTCTAAGTTGGGCCTCATTATAGGTAACTAATAAGATGTTTTAAGCCAGATATAAAAAGATTCATATACTCTTTCTAAATATCTTTTTAAGAAATGAAATTCTTAGAGGTTTGTTCTGTTTTGTGAAGCTTGATACATGTGCTTGTTTGAGCGAGGTAAAAAGTAGGTAAAAATGGGGCACATCAAAAAATAAAGATGCTTTTTTCTGTATAACTTCTTTAAGATTTCCTGCTTTAATTCTAACCATGACTATTAAGCAAACACAACCCTTATTTACTGTACAAGTTCAGTCTTTTTAAATGTGATTTTTATGTGTGTGTATGAATATATTACTTGTATGAATATATGATATATATTTGTATATATGACATATATGAAATTCATATATATATGAATCCAGTTGTAATGAACTAAAACCCTCATCTGCATATGGTCTCATCCACCCCTACTTTGCCATGGTGTTTAAAATCTTTTGGACTCATCCTAGGATGAGAGAGCAATATGTCCTCAGGCAGATGTACTACCATCCAATATTAAGTGCTGTGAAATAGCAGTATTTGGGTAATAAGGTTTTAGCTCTAAAATGCTGTGTTGTGCTTTGCTACCAGAGATTTGTGCCCTGACCTTCTGAAGAAGCTGTCGTTTTCAACTCAGCTTTAATTTTTTTTTTCTGAGATTGTCACTTTTGCCATCTGGTAGATGTTTCTTCTGGGAGAGAAGGAGCTGCATGCACAAAAACTTTGAAGGAAACATTATTATATAATTTGCTTGAGGTCGAAGCCAATACTCTGGAGGTTGGTCTATCATTTATTGTAATGTGGCAGATATTAGAGGACTTATAAACACGTTTTGCTTTTGAAGTGTATTCACAAAGGATTGAAAGTGGCAGAATGTGGCAAGTCATATTTATGCCTCAATGAGAATTATTAACCTGCCTAAAGTACAATGATAGACCAACATTTTTTGTGAGTTCTGCTTACCCTTGGACTTCAGTGTCAGAAGATACTTTAGGGAATCAAAGGAGTGACTGGAAAATATCTTTTTGGTGGCAGAATCATAAAAATGAATTTTATTTCTACCACAAATTAGAAGAAAATAAGTACCCCATCTTCCTACTTCTGCTGCTGAAAGGATGAGTAAAGAACCAAAGAAATTGTTTATACTCGAGTTAAGTACCTTCTAAAAGAAATATATACCTCTCTGCTGCACTTTAATTCAGTTTATTTACTTTACCTTCAGATGTAGAAATACATTAGAATTATGTTGAGAATTGAGAAGTTTTATATTGTGTTCTTAAATCTTTTGTCAAATATGAACTCGTTAGAGAAAAATGATTTAGGCTATACTTCACTCTAGTAGATGAGAGAAGGCTCTAAGAGAAATATGAATTAGATTTCATGGTTTATTTTCTCTTAAAGTCTGATCAGATTTTACCTGTGATTAGGGAATTAAGGGGAAACCATGGAGGCAAATTGGTTTCTCAGGCTTCCATTTGGCAAACTGTTACTCTAGTACACATTTGATGCAGCAGGAGGCTGAACAAATTTTTTCTTCTTCGAATGGTGAACTGCTTGATCTTTTGTAGTTGATAGAAGCATGAATAAACATAAATAAGCATGGATTTAAATATATTAATTAGAGGAGTTACTCAGCTGGGTGGTGGTGGCTCATGCTTGTAATCCCAGCCCTTTTGGAGGCTGACGCAGGTGGATCACCTGCGGTCAGGAGTTCAAGACCAGCCTGGCCAACATGGTGAAACCCCATCTCTACTAAAAATACAAAAAGTTAGCTGAGCGTGGTGGCATGTGCCTGTAATCTCAGCTACTTGGGAAGCTGATGCAGGAGAATTGCTTGAACCTGGGAGACAGAGGTCACAGTGAGCCGAGATCACACCATTGCACTCCAGCCTGGGCAACAAGAGCGAGACTCTGTCAAATAAATAAATAAATAAATAAAGCCTGTAAAATGCTTACCATAATAATATCAATACAAATAAAGTTTGCATTAGTTTATTTATTCAACAAATACTTATTGCATATTTATTATATGCCAGCCATGGTTAAAGGTGTCCATAAATTACATTAACATAGTTTTTTCCTCAATGAATACAATTTTTATAATATAACTGATACTTGTGGCAGCAGAAATAAGTTCAATGTACTCTGGGCGTAACTGAACCCACCTGGTTATCTGAACCCAACCAGTGAGTCACACAAGCCTCACGGAGCAGATGATGCTTAAACCACGTTTAGATACATGAGGAAAGAAGGCATGGAAATGGAATGATTGTCTTTGGGAAACTATAAGTAGGAGTTGGGAGGAGGAATGAAGGGAGATGAGAAAAGCCCAGACTTAAGCTGAAAGACCCAAGTAGAAAACCAAGTCTCCCACTTAGTTCCTTTTCATTCATTTTAAATTAACTTATTCATCTAACTATAATGAGGGAGCACCTATGATACGTGCAGAATTTTCGGAATGACTAGGATAAATCAGAGACAACCAGAGGGTTAGGCTAAAAACTAAAGCAGGCTAGAAAATAAGGCAAATACACGTATACTCCAAACACAAAGCCAAAGATAAATTCCTTTAGGAGAAGTATAACCCACTGTGCTCTGGGACCTTAGAAGTGGGAGCAGTTGCTCTCATTTGTAAGGATTGGGGTGGTGTGAGATCCAGTGAGACTTCTTGGAGCAAATGATAATTAATTCAAGCCCTAAAGGAAGAATTGAATAAGAGGTGAGGGAAAGTATGAGAGCAAAGTTGCAAGGCTTATCAGGACCATATATTTACAAAGTAAAGTGAATAGTGGGGTTTGATTAGGTGATGCTTAAGTGGAAAACCACAGTGAGAAATGGGCGTTGGAAAGCAAAGTGCAGCATAATAACAAAGTGCCACAAATGTTATGTCTAATAAATTTAGACTTTATTCCCTAAGCAGTAGGGAGCCAATGCAGGTTTCACTTGTCCCTCTAACATTCATTTGACACTTAAAATATACTGACATTTAATGTCATTTTATGTTTATGTATCCTGCTTCCTCACAAAATGGTAAATTCTGTGGTGTTAGGACTTTAGCTTTACTTGTCATACACATGTGATATGGTTTGGCTGTGTCCCCACTCAAATCTCATCTTGAGCTGTAGATAACATAATCCCCACATGTCATGGGAGGAACCTGGTTGGAGGTAATTGAGTCATGGGGGCAGGTTTCTCCCATGTCGTTCTCCTGATAGTTAATAAGTCTACAGGAACTGATGGTTTTATAAAAGGGCAGTTTCCCTGCACATGCTCTCGTGCCTGCCGCCATGTAAGACCTTCACCTTCCACCATGATCGTGAGGCCTCCCCAGCCACATGGAACGGTGAGTCCATTAAATCTCTTTCCTTCATAAATTACCCAGTCTCAGGTATGTCTTTATTAGCCACGTGAGAATGGACTAATAAAACATGGAAAGTATTTTGATTGAGCAGGACAGGGATATCCTTTTTATTGAGTACCTTTTATGTGCTAAACAATATCGAATGCTTTTACATTTGAAAACACCATTCTTCACAAGAGTTTAACAATCACTGTTTTAAAATGAGGAATTTAAGAGAAGTTAAGAAGCTAGCCCAAGGTCACACACTTAATAAATAAAGTCCAGAATCATCTTACCTCCCAAAAGGCCCCACTTGCCAGTGCTATTGCACTGGGGATTAAGCTTCCAACACATGAATTTGAAAGACATATTGAGCTCATAGCAGGAATCAAATTCCAGTCTGTCAGCTCTAAAACTTATACACTTTTCACTGTATTACCATTTCCTATTGATTGAGTCACTCATTTCTTAAACACATATTTCTTGAATGTTTATTATGTGTCTGGTGCTGTTCCAGAAATTGAGAATACAGTTAGCGGTGAGCATGACAGAAAGGTTCCTGTCTTCTGGAGCTTATACTCTAGTAAGGTACTCATACAATATATAAATAAGCAGTTAACAAAATAAGGGTAGATGGTGATAAAGGACATGAAGAAAATAATAGGGTGATAAGATAGGAAGTGACCAAACATGGTAATGAGAAGAGTAGTTTGTTGCTATCAGGGCAGGCTCCTTTGAGGTGGTAACACTTGAGCTGGGATCTGAAGAATAAGGACGTAAAAATGCTAGAGGTAGATATAAGAGCAAATACAAAGTCTCCAAGGCAGAAATAAACTTGAAATGTTGGAGGACCATAAAACGGGACATGATAATTGCAGTCTAGTGAGGGAGAAGAAGAAGGATACAAGAAGTCAAAGAGGAGACAGGTGTTTATGACAAATTTTTTTGTCCCCTACAAAACTAAAGGATTTAGATATTAACCGAAATGCTCAGGGTTGCAAAGAAAGCAAATATACTCCTAAGGTGAATGCAGTGCACTCAATCCAGCTTTTGCCTACCTCCACCTCCCCTCTCCCAACATATCCCTGTGATGGAGCATTGAACTCACTTGCTTCCAGAAAATATTTCTTTTTCCTGGGTCGAGATTTTATGGGCAGCACTCTGAAGTTAGAATTGTTTGAATACCAATGAATAGATCTTGAGCCCCATGACAACGATGGGCTGAGGGGAGTTTGGATTATTGGGTCAAAAAAGTGCTAATCTTAACATAGTGTTGGCATTTACACATGATGTCTTTTAGTAAGGAAATAGACTCTACAAATAAAGTTGCATAAAACAAAAAGTTAGGTCTTTGAAATCCTTACCACTGACAATGGGCTTTGCATTTATCAAATGGAATATAAAACTATAGACTCAGCATAGCTTTAAGAAGCCTGTAACTAATAGCATACTTGGTACAAGAATGTGAAGTCAGCCCAGGTGAGGTGGCTCACTCCTGTAATTCCAGTATTTTGGGAAGCTGAGGTGGCTGAATGGCTTGAGCTCAGGAGTTTGAGACTAGGCTGGGCAACATGGCAAAACCCTGTCTCTACAAAAAATGAAGAAAAAAAAAAAAATAGCCAGGCTTGGTGGTTTGTGCCTGTACTCCCAACTAGTTGGGAAGCTGACATGAAAGAAGTTTTAGTGAGCAGAGATCGTGCCACTGCACTCCAGCCTGTCTCAAATAAAAAAAAAAAAAGAATGTGAAGTCATACTAGGCATGAGGGAGTAGGAAACTTGGGTGCATGCTTTTAAAATCTCTGTGCAGCTGCGGAAAAACACATCATATTGAAAAATCTTTTCTCTTTAGGAGTTGGTTGCTTATAGCATGTTCTGAGGTGGTGAATAGTATTATTAATTTGATAAGCATTCAACTATGATAGATTCACCTCCATCCTCCCCTCCTCAAGCACTCTGCTGCCTCAGCTCCTTGAGTTCACTTTCAAATTAAGAAAAATGGATGATAGTCAAGGGTGATTTCAAGAAATTATAATGCTGGCTAATACTATCTAGAGCCCTTGGTGTAAATAAGCTTACTAACATTTACTGAGCCCTTCCAGTGTATCAAGTTAAATGTTTTATCAGAATTATGTAATAAAATATTTACGAAAACAGTTCTTAAACATTTTGGTCTCAGGATCTTTTTTACACTTAAAGTTCATGAAGAGCTCCTATAGTTTATGTGTATTCTGTCTACAATATTTACCATATTAGAAATTAAAACTGAAATTTTTTAAAAGTAATAATGTATTTATAAATAACAATAAATCCATTAAATATTAACTTAACTTTTAAAAATTAAAACTAGTTTTATTTTTTAAAGCCAAAAAGAGTAGTAAGTAGAAGGGCATTGTTTTACATTTTCCAAATCCTTTTAATGTCTGGCTTAATTTAATATAGCTGGATTCTCATATCTTTATAGGCCATTTTTTTCACTCTTCTGTGAATGGAGAAAGGCAGAATGTTTTCATAGACTTTTCAGAAAACTGTGGATATTCTTTGATACCACATTAAAACTTAACAAATGGTCGTTCTTTAAAGTTTAGCTGCAGGGTGGAATCTGAGACTGTATCATTGAATTTTTTTACCATTACATTAAAATTCGTTCATCTGTCTTGCACTTTAAATGAACCTTTTGCTCATGTATTTTTGTGTAATAGGTATTGGTTAATTGAAAATTATTGATTTATTGATTCACTGAGCTATGCAGATTCTCCACATGTTGACATACTTCACTATATAATATCAAAACATTGTATTTGTCAATATTATCACCCATCCTATCAGAAAAAAATGTTTAAGTCAGAAAGCTTGTCAGCTCATTGGTGGTGAATACAAAGTTTCCAAATTCTAATGTTTGCTTGAAAATTCAAATTTTACTATTGACCACAAATATTGGCAATTATTTTCCTTAAAACAACAATCTCACTTTATTAGTTTTCAGGAATGTTTTTGTGGAATACCCGAAACTGAATAACGAGTTTGTATGTCGGTCATTCTTTTAAGTAAAACTGATGTTCAGTAAAGATGTGGTTAGTTTAGCTTGCAACTGAAATAATTGCACAGTATTTGTATGTTCCTATAGAAAACCACATGCAATATACAATGGAAGTGTTTTATGTATATATCTCACTGCATCACATAGAATATTATAAAGTTATGGACTCACTCAAGTACTAATCCACCAACAGTTTTATCTGCCATTTCTTTTGTACCATCAGCATGCAGGTGAACACAGTGAAAAGACAAATAACATATTATTATTTGATCTTGAAGATATCTTGAGTACTACTGGTTTATAACCAATCCAAAAGGTATTATTATTCCTTTTGTTCTGGTGAAGAAGCTATAGTTCAGAAAACTTAAGAGAATTGTTCAGGGTCACAAGCCAAGAAATAGTAAAGCTAGAATCTGAACACAGCAGAAATGATTACAGAGCTTGTTTTCTTTATCCGTTCCAAAGGAGTAGCACCTAATAGATGACAGCAAATGTCCATTCGCATCCTCTTGCCTAGTCAAGGTTGGTAAAGGAAAGGGTAAGTGTTAAAGTCTTGTTAAGTCAGAGGTACAGTTGGTTAATCGCATGTTACCATTTTAAAGGGAAGTTATTTTAAAAGAATACAAATTTATGGCTGTAGCAAATGAGATCCTACAGTGTTGCCAAGAAATACTAGAAGAAATAATAAGTGCACACCGCCAGAAAAAAATCTCTAGTTATCTGCCTTAAAAAAAAAAAATTCTCATGGTTCAGTAAAGAGTAAAAACAGAGTAAAGAGTAAAAAGATATTGTTTTATTCAACATTTAGAAGTTTTTAAAGATTTGGAATAGAAAAAAAAAACAGCAGGAACATCTAAACTGATTTGAGAGAAAGTGAGAAAATTATACTTGTGGAATGAAAAGTGGTAGTCCTAAAAGTTGTAAAAGAAAAAAAAGTAAAAAGAAAAAAAAAAAAAAAGGCCGGACGCAGTGGCTCATGCCTGTAGTCCCAGCACTTGGGGAGGCCGAGGTGGGTGGATCACGGGGTAAGGAGATCGAGACCATCCTGGCTAACACGGCGAAACCCCGTTTCTACTAAAAATACAAAAATTAGCTGGGCGTGGTGGCAGGTGCCTGAGGGGAGGCTGAGGCAGGAGAGTGGTGTGAATCTGGGAAGCAGAGCTTGCAGTGAGCCAAGACCACACCACCCACTCCAGCCTGGGCAACAGAGTGAGACTCTGTCTCAAAAAGGGAAAAGAGGAAAAAAAAAAAGTAGTTAAAAAAAAATGTCATTCTCAGATGCTTGGAATTTCTGATATCCTGGTCAATAGAAAATCAGGAAATAGAGGCAGGGGAAATAGAAATAAAAGGATGAAAACTAGAGTTACTCAAGTGATGGAATCAATAAAACTTGGTAAGCGATGGATGAGGGGACCCAGGGAGAGAGAAGCCAATGGGAAATCCGAAATATTGTGCTGTACTCATGCTGTTCCCCATGTATATGGCACATCTCCCTAACTAGACTGTAAGCTCCTTGAGAACAAGAACTGTACATCTTTGGTTTGCAGAATTTGACACAACGTTGAACAGGTAGCAGGTTCTCAAAGAAACAAATGCAGAATTAATTAGGTGATTCACAGTTTAGCCCTCCTACGTTAAAACTTCAAGTAAACCCCTTCACCTGACCCTTCCTTATTAGCTCAATCATACAAATATTTTGGATTATTCTTCAGTTTAGTTTAACTCATCAAACATTTACTGAGCATTTGCTGTCAATGGGCATTAGATTGAGAGAGAGAAATACAATTGCAAATACAGTGGGGCCCCTGCCTTCCAGATGCTGAGAATCTAGAGAAAGAGAGACACAGTGTGAATAGTGGTCCACTCACGTTATGAAGTTTTACGGAAGCCCAGAAGGAAGGGCCATCACATCTGCCTGAAGCAGTTGGAGAAAATATCAGAGAGCAGTTGAGGTGGAGTTTGATATTTGAACAGAAATTCAACAGCAAAGAAGAGAAGAATTGCAGAATAGGAAATAATTCAGTTCAATTCAGTTTATACAAGGATTTATTCAGTTCTGTTCGTATACAGATACTATGCAATCCTGGCATGGAAAATGAATAACTAAGTTTTGATGTTTTGCATTGATTCTCACAATAGAATAGGGAAAATAAACATATAAACAAGTACAAAACAATGTGCTGTGTGCAGTAATGAATTGTGAGTCAGAGAATTATATAGAGGAGGAAAATGAAGGGGAAAGTGAGGAGTTACTCTGAGTGAAGCACTTTTCTTTATGTGTTCCTCGGGATATATAAAGCTACACAGAAGAAAGTACAAGCTAGTTCACTGAATGGTGAGCAGTTTACAAAATGGCAACCCTCAGGCTGTATCTCTGGCTTGCAGATGTGTTTGCTCTTCACAATGTTGGCCTGTGGGGCAGTCATGACGATGTGCTTCACAGACTGCCAACAACAGGGAGCATAATTCACCTGGAACCCAGCTGCTAAGCTCTAAAATCTGAAATCTATTCTTGAGTTTGCCCCAATGGCTCCTCTGAGCCAGTGACGTAGTGCTGCAGGGCTACTCAGGTGGGGCCTTTTCTGGGAGAAAAGGGGCTTCTCTGATGGACTCAGCGTAAAGCAATGAAGGATACTTCCAATCTATCTTCCTTCTTTCTGTCCTCCTCTTTGGGATCAGACTTGCATGGTGATCTAATGGCTCTTCTAGCCTTTTCTGGATGCTTCCCCATTTTCCCTCACAAGCATTTCCCCTAATAAAATTTTTAGATTTAATCCTGTCTTGACATCTGCTTCTCAGAGGACTTGGACTAGTACAGCCTAATATATAGTTATAGATATAAATTCATTCATTTTCTCACATTTAAAAATTGATATTTTACTTAAGGAAATTTGATTCCTGACTTCTCTGGGGTGTGGGGAGGGTAAGACAATCATCCAGTAAGAGGACCCCATTTCAGAGAGGCAATAACCCATAAAAGCTGAATGGCAGGTTATCCCTTTAGATGAGATACATTCTCAACCCGCACTTTTGTTTCCATTACGAAGATCAGTTGTCATTTACTCACATTCTTGCTCTGTTGTTTTACCTCTCCTGGGATTACTTCACCCTACTATATGTGTTTTCTGCCTTCATAGGCATTGGAGTTTGAGATTTGTTGTTTTGAGCACATCCTTGCATGAGAAGGAAGGAGTGAAGTGAGTCAGGTGTGGAAGCCAGAAAACCAATGAGGAGAACTAAAGATGTTCTAAACTAGAGAGTGATGGTAGAAGTTGAGAGGAGCTGGATGGATTTGAGGGGTATTTCAGGGGTAGAATCGATAAGATTTGAGTTTTAATAAAGTGTAGGGACCAATGGGGAGGCAGGAGTCAAGGATGACTACCAGATTTCTTGCTGTGGTAATAAGAATTGATGAGCATTCTTGTTTCTTTCTTATTTTCAATACACAAACCAATCTAAACAGACATCTCTGCTTTAATTCTTTTTAGAACACAAGCAGAGATGTCATTAGAAGTAGAAGATTTGATGGGACTACAAAAGAGGGACTCACTCCATTATTACCAGCTTACACTGGAAAAATGATCAACAAATTAAGAAACTATGTTGGGAGCTAATGAGAAGTACATATTTGCTGCCAGTGGCATTTCGGATACATACTGTTAGAGGACAGAAGACTGATGTTACTTAGAAATTTTGTAGTTGGAGTATCATTGACAACAACTTAAATCAGATCTTAAGAATTAACAGCTTAAATATTATATTTGATCCCATATTGCTCTCCTTGCTTTCTGACTCAATCCACCCAGCCTATTCTAAATTCAGCATTCTAAATGCACATTGCCCTTGAATTAATCATGGTAAAGCATCACATTTGTCATATCGCTCCTTACTTAGATAACCTAGTTTCTCCAGGAAAGCCCATAATCCTAGGTCTGTCACTCAGAAAACTTTCTCATATACCCTTACAGTTGTGAGGACCAAAGTAGATAACTTTGCTTAGAACTTTTTCCTGATATTCCTGCAATAACCCACCCTATTTTCTGGCCAGCTTCTTGACTTCCTTAAGTAGGCAACTGTAAGGTCTAACACAGTATCTGATATATAGAAAGCACTAAATGAGTGTTACCTATTATTTTTTTCTGATGATGTCAGTATTTTTTTTCTTTCTCTCCATTAACACCGACATATTTCTCAAACTGAAAAAGGTCCAAGCCTAAGTCTTGATTTACATCTCCCAAACTGCTTTCCTCATCCTCACCACAGTCTTCTCATCTCATACACAGCATCCCTGTCCAGCTATGTGTTGCGTCATCTTTGATTCTTCTCTTTTCCACCCTTTCACGTTCCAGCCATCAGTAAGTCCTGTCATTTCTACCTTCAGAGTACGCCTCAAATATTGCCATCCCCATTGCTATCAGCCTAGTTCAGATGCCATCAATTTCTGAACTGGACTACAGCAACTTGCCTCTCTGTTCTCCCCTTCAGCGCTCTCCAATAAGTTTGTACACAATAAAAAGTATAATCTTAAACTAGATCAGATAATGTAATTCCCCTGTTTTAAGCCTTTTATGACCCAAAAACTTACTGTCCCCAGTGTCTGACCCCCTGTTACCCTCTCTTGCCTCAGCTCTTCCTTCCTTTTCTTATCACTGCATAGCTATTCTGGTCTCAATTTAGTTTCTTGAACAAGTCAAGCTCTCTCTTTTCCTTAGGCCTAAGCACATCTTGTTCCTCTACCTAGAATACTTAACTGCCACACTACCTCACATCATACTCCTCTTCTTATCTTTTCATTGTTCTCTCCTTCTACCCTAGGTCTTTCCTCAGTTTCACTGAAAAATGCTAGCCATTTTTTCTGTCTTTACTATCTTTTTTGTTTTTTAAATCTCCTTCTATCTTACTGGGAAACTTCAGTGTCAGCTATAAAGCACCCTCACTTGATCATCACTTCAATACACTCTTATAACTTGACCTTTACTATACTCACATGACTAACACTGAGTGCTGCTTTATCTCCAAAATATTGAACCCTGAAATCTGCCAACATCCACAGCCTGCTGCTCCCTCTTCCTTCCCCTGCTCTCCATAAATTTATATTTTCACCTTATCGTATCTCCATCTTTTCACCCTCTTCTGTTCTTCCAGTCTATGAGTATCTTCCCTGCGTCTCATATTTTCCTATCTTTTCTAACATATTACAAACCATATCTTTTTCCCCAAGCCTCAGCCCTAAAGCAACCAAATCATCCCTTTCACTGTTCAAGATTACTAAGCTCTGTGGGAGAAAATCCCATAACACGCTGATGGCATCCCACCATGGTGCTGCTTAGCAGACTCCAGCTGATCCCTAAGTGTCTCTCTCTTGCCTCAAAGCTGCAGTTCCAATCACTTACAGCTTTACTTAAGTTTTCAACTTCATTCTAGACCTTTCCCTCTGATGTCCTGACTTCTAAATATATGGAGTTAAAGACATCTAATCAGTTAAGACTTCCTTCAGCCTCCTTCTCCTCTACCTTAAAATGACCTTTAATTTCTTCCACCTTAAAATAGTACTATAACTTACCATAGGAACTCAGTTACTCTTATCTCAGAAAGCAAAGTGTTCCTACCCCTACCCATGGCTGAGTTATGCTATGTCAAAAGTGAACTTATTTTTTCTAATGTTACACATGTTGTACAAGTGTAATGTGTGTGTGTGTGTGCATGTGTATACATGCATATGTGCTCATTGCAAGATATATTTATAAGGAAAAATTAAAGATGGAGTGCTCAAAATGACAAAAGAAAAAGATCTACAATACTGATAGTCAGTGAGAACCACTATTAATAAATTAATGAGCATACTTCCAAACTTTTGTAATGCATGCATATTGTAAAGTGAGGTCAAAGTTTAAATCCTAAAATGTCTCCTACTTTATCTACAACTATTTTGTAAAGATCTTTTCATGTCAGCATGTAAACTTATACAATACTGTTTTATTGTGGCTATACTACATGCAATTAAGTAGTACCTATGGTGGAACTCAAAGAGTCCGAACTCTGGGCCCCGTTCTCACTCCTCCTTCAAGATTATGTTTTTTTGTGTGTTCCCTTCTCTCCTGTACCTTCAATCTCCCTTTCCCAGGGGCATCTTTCCTTTAGACTAAAGACATGCTTGAGTCCCCTCCCTGCCATCCTCCAAAATCTTTCCTCAGCTTTGTCTCCTTCTCTTTCGATACTGCCACATATCTCCCCTAAGGGTAAAACTCTCTCTCTCTCTCTCTCACACACACACACACACACACACACACCCTAAGGCTAAAACTCTCTCTCACACACACACACACTCACACACACACTCACACACACACACACACACACTCTCTCTCTCTCACACACACACCCCCAAAGCTAAAACTCTCTTTCTGTCTCTCACACACACACACACACACTCACTCACTCACACACACACAGATAATAATCTACTTTCACTGTGTTTACTTTTCTTTGCTTCTCAGGAGTTCTTTTGTCTACAATAATCTGGCATTGTCTCTTGGCCTATTTATTAAACTGCTTCCTCTCTACCATCCCCCATCTTGTTAAAGCATTTTTATGTAAACATTTACCAATCCCCAAATGAAGTATTCTCCTGATGGCTTTTCTACCCAGCAGCTTCCAGAAAAATACAATCTAATAGAACAAACTATGGGGCATCCTAAATGCAATACCTGGAGATTGCATAATTGTGAAAAGGGCATTTCTTATTCCTGGACTAAGCACTTTGTTCCAGGACACATACATTATTAGATAGCATTTAAAAACTAAATAAAAAATTTGAGGAAAAAAATGTCTATTTAGCAATGGTAGTTAGAAATGTCTGCATTATTTTCTCACCTTTACGTCCTAGTAATAGACCTGGGGCTGTTCATCTTTAGATGTTGTAACATGAGACAGAAAGTGGACGTGAGAAAGGCTTTGAATAATTTTAACAAGTAATGTGTATGAAAAAGACACCTTTTTATTCTCTGTGCCACTCCAGATTTACTGTTCAAAGTAAAATGACTTCCGGGACAATTTGGAAGATTATTTGCCAACCAACAGACCTTTCTATCAAGTGACATTTTTTCTTCTGGCATGTAGCCTAAGTAGTTCTTTATTTTAACTTCTTATTACCTGTTTTAATCTTTTTTGATATCTTTATTCCACCTACTTATATTGTTCGCTATCCTATTATCTTCATGGCCAATGTTCAAGTGGTAGACTGGTAATTTTCAATCAGAGTGCATATCAGAAATTTACAGATTGGGGCTGAGGTATATTATATTTGAAAACAACATATATATTGTTTTGTAGTATAAACTATATTAAATTAAAATAAACAAATGTCTTTGCTGGAGCAAATATGCAGAAGGTAAACTTGAATATTGATGATGGTTGGCAAGTAGCAAAAGGAACAGATAGGTGTTCCTGGGTTAAGGGAAGCATATAGGAATCTTGGGGTTAGTGAGAGGAATATACCATTTCAATATTTATCAAATAGAACATGAGTATTAAAATGTTAAAAGAACATTGTTTGAGTCTTTTTTATCTAGCTGTTTTTTATCTAAGGTTTCAATACTATAACCTAATCTTTCCCCCAAATTTAGTATTTCTAGCTAAGTTTTGTTTTAACGAAGAAAAGGAACATATATTATCAGTGTAGGTTAAAATGTGTTAATCCATACTTGTTGGATCAATAAATAAGGCATGAGTTAAAGAATGCATTGTTTGACATCTATTCTCCCTTACTTTCCCCAAACTCGTAAGGACCCTTTAAACAGTGCTATGCTTCAAACCAAAGGAATTGAACTAACATTGCTTATCATCACCCATGTGCTGTGCTCAGCACTCTGCTGGTGCCTGTGTCATTTGAATTCATCTCATTATCTCCATTTGACAGATGATGAAACTAGACTCAAAGTCTAGTTTCAAAATTTATCCAGTGCTGCACAGATATCAATGGCAGAGCCAGTGTGCAAACCCAGGTTAAAACGACCCAGATCTATGTTTTTCCACTAAACCATACCACTTTATTAGAAATGTTTTGAAATATTTTCACGATACTGATAGAAGTTTAAATCTTTTCCAAAAATCCAATGAAGTGGTTCCTTATAACTAAAATTTATATTACTTCCCTACCATTGAGTTAGTTTTTGAACTCAGAAGAGACAATGTGATATAATGGAAAGAAAATAGTAATTGGAATCTGACAAATCTGCTTTTAAATCTGAATTCACTATTTACTTGCTTTACGCTGTTAAGTAAGTTACTTCACTCCTCTCAGCCTCAGTTTTTGTTTATTTGTTTGCTTGTTGTTTGTTTTTCATTCTAATATATAAAAAGAGAATAATACAGTCTACCACATAGGAAATTGTAAGAAACGTAGATGAGTGTTTAGCATAGAATAAGCATGCAATAAATGTTAGTTCCCTTAATAATACTTTTAGTATTTTGCTAGGGGCTTTATAACTTTTTAAAATCCCCTTCTTAGGTAGTTTAAATTATTTAAGCAATTTTACTATTATTAATGAAAGTTAATAATTTTCTTGTTAAAATTAAGTCATTTTAAATGTCTTCAGTGGCAATCATACTGTAATTAAAATGTCACTTTTTTTCTCACATTTATATAATCAACATTTTCCATTTTTATTAACAGCACTAAAATTTTATTTTATTTTTTATTTTTAACTTTTAGATTCTGGGGGTTCATGTGCACATTTATTTAAAAGTTATATCGCGTGGTGCTGAGGTTTGGAGTACAATTGAACCTATCACCTAAAAAGTGAGCATAGTACCAGATAGGTAGTTTTTTCACCTTTTTCCCCTTCCCTCCCTCTTCCCTCTTGTATTTCCCAGTATCTATTGTCCCCATCTTTATGTTCATGTGTACCCAATGTTTGGCTCTCATTTATAAGTGAGAATATGCAGTGTTTGGTTTTCTGTTTCTGCATTACTTAGGATAATGGCTTCCAGCTATATCCATATTGCTGCAAAGGATATGATTTTATTCTTTTTTTATGGCTGTGTAGTATGCCATGGTATATATGTACCACATTTTCTTTTAGTCCACCATTGATGGGCACCTGGGTTAATTCCATGTCTTTAATATTGAAAAGCACTACAATTTTAATGACTCCAAACTATCCCCACATTCAGATAAATGTACCACAATATTTTAACCATTTCTCCATTATATGGATGTCAATTTTCAGTTGTGTTTTTTTAACATTAGAAAAATAATGCAACAAGCCTTGAACACAAATCTTTTCATGTTTCTCTGATTATTTCTTTAGGATACAATTCTAGAATCAAATGATCAGGTCAAACAGTATTTTAAAGTAGAAAAATTCTAAAAATCAAAAAAATTCCTTGTCAGTAGAACATTATATATAAATGAATGTGATTATAATATTACTACTTATTTTCCTCTTTTTTATTATATGTAACCCCATTTTGAGAGAAATTTTCATTTGTGAAATAAACTTTTAATAAAAGTGGGGCTTTCCTAGAGACATTATATTTATAATATTTGTAAAATGTCTTTCCTTTTTGTGGATTCTCTCTCTGAGAGGAGATGGTGTTCAGTACATGAAACAAGAAGTGTCATTTGGCTAGAAAATGGGTTTCTGCTCATGGGGAAGAGTCAGCAAATGAACAATTAGGAGAAAGAATGGTCCATGTCAGTGACATTCATCTGTCATGGAATCTGCCCAACTGCAAGGACACAGCAGCCCACCCAGAACCCTTTACAGGGTCTGCCCTTACCAGCATGGCATCTCGAAGTTCCCATTGACTGCATCAGGGATCAACACTCGGTTAATTAGTCACAATTTTCAGGATCTAAGAGTGTCAACCAGGGGTCTGCCTGTTCACATGGAGAGATTGCTGCTCAGAGAAGAGAGGAGCTGAGATCTGTCCCTGCAGCTGGCAGGCTCTGGGACAATTGTCAGGGGATTGAAGTGATTCAGCCATAGAGAGCAGCAGGCAGCAATTTCACTGACACTTTTGCTTGCATCCGTCCCTCTCTCTACTAAATGCTGCTGGCTGGTAGCAAAGACTTAAAAGAGAAGGCTGGAAGAGAACAATAAAGGGAGGTGAAAGCTCTTTAAATCATTTTCTTAGCTGAATTCAGACAAATCTCTTGTAAAAAACCGTGATGACTGGCCAGACCCAGCTGGTAGACTAGTTTTAACTGAAACACAAAAGCTTGCAGGGACACCTTGGGACCAGAAACACAGGGCAAGTTACATTCTGTCTCTACCTACCTAATTTCCATTGTGAATTTCCTAAACATATTCATTTTTTTCCTCAGAGTGGGTCTGAGGACAGGGGAATGTATATTAGAAGATGCCAGAGCCACACTTTTCTCCATATTGTAGTCAATTCAAAAGAAAAACAGTGGTTAAATGTTTCTAGGTTGTTATCAAAGCTATTATTTCAAAGATATATTGATTCACAGACTAAGTTTCAAGAATTTGACAGTGATCTACTTCCCCCATTAAATGTCCCTAAAACATCCTCTTTTCTCTGTTGGCAAGAGCAGACTTCCTATATCTAGCCGGAGTCCCAAAAGAATCCTTTAAAATCATCCAGTTTAACCTTTCAATAAATGCCTGGGTCCCTCATGCCCAGGGACTAGCCAAATACCTCCTGAGTGAAGGATCCTCTATCCTTTACAGAGTAGTGCATCTCCAATCTGAACAGTTGTATCTTATTAGTCAGCCTTTAGCTGCACCACAGTTTGAATGCCTGAGCGTTCTACTTTTTTATTCTTGTAATGACATAGAGCAAAATGGCTTCTACTTCCATATTGTATTCCTTAACACATTGTAGATTTCTATTGTGTCCTTTTTGAGTCTTCCCGTTAGAGCACAAACATTCTCAGTAGGCTTGTTTTTCTGTTAATTCATTCATCAAGTATTTATCGTCAATACTATGTGCTAGACAAGGCTCCAAAAAAACAAAGATGAATACTACACAGTTCCTACCTTCTGCAAGCCCAGTTTAAAGGAAGGACAGACTCAGAAACAAACAACTACAAAATAACACAATGCATAACATAAGTAAGCATAAAAACCTGCAAAAACACAGAAATGTGATCTATCTAGAGAAGGGTCGCGTGATAATTTAGTATTAACTCGAGCAGGTACCGACTGAGACACGTCTTCAAAAATGGGAAGAATTGAACGAGTCAATGAGGAGATGTGAAGTTTCTGGTAGAGAAAACAGCATAAATAAACACCAAGAGATGAATTATAGTGAGGTCTGTGCAATAAAGAGCCTGCAGTTCACTTCAGTGTTCCTGAGGGGTAAAGTATGAAGCTAGAAATAAAGTTGACAAGGTTAAGAGTTAGATCACGAATATCTTTCTCACATGACAAAGTTTTGAGTACCCTCTCCAAACATGTCGACAGTATCAGGAGAAAGCATTTGGGTATCACCCAATCTCTGCTTGCCTCCTTCCCTACTCTCATTAATCAAGACATTATTATCCCTCAGATCCTAACTACAGTGAGGCCAATACACTCTAGTTGATGTACTTAGAGCTTGACCCAAATTACATTGAAAATACTCATCCTCCCATTTTTTCTTTCCCAAACCTCCAGATCTTAAAGAACTGCCTCCTTAAGTCCCCTAAACACTATCTCCATGGCTATATACTTGACAATGCAGTTGAGGTTATACAGTATGTGAAATATACTGATCACTAGATGCCAGAGTATTATTGCTTTTTTTTTGCTATGTTTTGAATATCCATGAAGGCAGAAACCATCTGGCCTTAACCTCTGCATTCTCAGTTTAGAGTCAGTTGCATAGGAAATGCTCAACCAATACTAACACAGCCATTTGGTGTAAGTATTTAAAATCCAAAATGGTTTCTCATACACTCTGCTCTTATAAATTTCATGATTAAGTTACATCTATCCAATTCTTCTTGCTTCCTGTGTTCCAACTTTATTGTCTGTTCCTTGGGTGTGGCATACCCTTTCTCACCTAAGGGCTTTTACATAAGTTCTTCCCTCTATGTCAAAATGTTCTTCTCTATGTCCCCAAGTCACTGTGTTTGGTTCTCTTACCCACTCCTACACTCTGCATTTTCCCTTCATGTGCCTTATAAACTGCATATTTACTCCTGTAGCTCCAGGGCTTAGTCTAGTGCCAGGTACAGAGGTGGTGTTTAATAAATATTAAATAAATTCATGATTATATGACTGCTAATAAGTAATAACTCTGTTCAGTGAACACTGGACTTTTTCAAAGAGCAAACAGAATTAGAGAAAACATCAGAAGTATAAAGACATGGGATTTTAGTTGCCATAGCTGAATTATTCATTTCACCCTTTCAACATTTGTAATAAATATACAATTGTAAAAACAACCCTCTGGAAATCAGTTTCACTAATTTAGTCAATAAGAATTGCTAAACATTACCTTGACATTTGCAGTGGTATAGGTATCAAGTTATAGCTGATCTTACCTTGACATTGAACCTTTCTGACTAATCAAGTGCCCTAATTAATTTATCTGAAATAACTACTGAATTCATAGTCCTCATCTCTTTTTACCCAAGAGTGGAAATTAATCAAGTGATCATAAATTTAGTAAGCTAAATTTGTTGTAAGAATATGTAGAGAAATTTAATATCCAGTGACAAGGGACTGGTTAAATAAGTAATATGTGACCTTGATGAAACATGACTAGCCATTTAAGACGAATAATTATAAAGACTGCCTAGCTATACAGAAAGGGCTTAAAATATAATGTGATTTGGAAAAAATTACAACACAATTATGAAAACATATGTAGCTGTGGAGATGGGAGATGGGGAGTAAAGGAGACTATAGAAATAAGAAATAAATAATATGGTTTGTGGATTTGGGGGGACTTTTAATTATGCCTTACATACAAATTTTAAAAAGATGTATATATATATATATATCCTTTAGATATATATCTATATCTTTAGAAATATATATATATATCCTTTAGATATATATGTATCCATATATATATATCTTTAGAAAGAGATATACGTATATATATGTATATATATATACACACACACACACACACACACACTGGATATCAGTTACTATAATCTACAGGAGTAAGTGTAAAGGCTTTATTAGAACACAAACTACTCAGATTTACATGCTGCCGCACTATTGCATGCTTTTTCTATTGCTATTGCAAATTAAAGACTGTTTATTGTTCAAAAGTATCTCTCGTGTATTATGATTCTAGAAGGGGGACTTGTCTTCTGAAGTGGAAGTTTTCTGTTACTTAGAAACATATTTATTCGACAGATAAGTGATACTAGAACAACAATACCAGAAATAAGAAAATGAAACACCCAAGTTCACTCTTCTATTAAATTAAATTCTTTCATGTAACTTTTTTCTTCCTTTTTCATAAGAATGTATGATTTTTACAACTGACACTCTAATGATTCTTTATATTTTTTCATAATACACAATTTGTAAGTTTTTATTTCCTGCTTCATAAATGTGATTTTAATTGCTGCATAAAGTAACCAATTTTTAAAAGCAAAAATATAATGCCTCTTGCATTCTTACAGTGCAGGAATAAACCTGAGTGTTTTTCCTGACCTTCGTTTTTCTGCTAACCGTGCACTTTATGGTTTAGCATACAAGACTCTTGTCACCTGATTTCCATTTGAGTCGTAACATGATAATGCAGAGTGCAAGAGGAACTAGGTTTTAGGTGACAGACAGATCATTTAATATCTGCTTTTTGTTTCTACAGGGGAATTCTGGCCTGGGATTCAGTATTGCTGGGGGGACAGATAATCCCCACATTGGAGATGACCCTGGCATATTTATTACGAAGATTATACCAGGAGGTGCTGCAGCAGAGGATGGCAGACTCAGGTAAAGATCTGAAACATTAGAATGATTTTGAAAGTAAATCTGCTGCATTATTGAGACACATTTGTACCTTTGAAGAATAATAATTCTACAAAAGTTCTGTACTTGAAACAGATTTTTAAGGCAAGCTTCCTGAAATGACTTTGCAGATCTCTTGCTACTGATTGAATTTCAATAGTGTTTGATTTGTGTTTGTTGGTGGCTACCACATTGAACATTGGGCCAGGCACTGTGAGGAGGGGATGAAGATAAATCTTTTGTTTGGATGAGGCCTTCAGTCTAGTTGGAAAGAACATAAATATGAACTAATGGGCAAATAATATAATTATCAAAAGGATACACTATAAATAGCATTAGCAAGTAAAGCAATGTTATAGATAGTGTATGTATTCTCATATTCAGCAACAATTTATAGGGCTTTCTCTAGGCGTTTAGAGAGGGAAAAAGAGTCTAAAAAAACCATTCCCTGGGAAGATTTCCTCTGAGTCTTGAATGATAATCAAGATTTCACTAACCCTACAAATCTGAATGGGAACACAGAGGAAAGAACAAGTTGTCCCTCAGAAAAAAAGGGAAACCAGCTTGATTTGGATGAAGAGCACAGGGTGGCCTGGCTCAGTGGCTCACTCCTATAATCCCAGCACTTTGGGAGGCCAAGGCAGATGGATCACTCGAGGTCAGGAGTTTGGGACCAGCCTGGCCAGCATGGCAAAACCCAATCTCTATTAAAAATACAAAAAGTAGCTGGGCATGGTGGTGGGTACCTGTAATCCCAGCTACTCTGGAGGCTGAGGCAGGAGAATGGCTTGAACTTGATCCCAGTGAACCGAGATCATGCCACTGCACTCCCGCCTGGGTGACAGATTGAGACCATGTCTCAAAAAGAAAAAAAAAAAAAAAAGGCATATGGTGAGTTTAGGTTGGTGGAGGGAGTGCAGCCAGGTACTTCTTGGTGATACAGAGTAGTAGCTGCTTGAGCTGTGCTACTTTCTTTAAGGAACTTAATTGTGGGAAATAAGAGTTACCCTCATGGGGTAAATAACATAAAATGCTATGAGATCAAAACCTTAGCTAAAAGGCACTATAGGCTGGAAAAATTAGGAGAGATTTTTCAGGAAGAAGAACATGCCCTAATGTCATTTTAGCACCCCTACTAGGTTGTAAATCCCCTCAGGCCAAGCAGTTACATATGTATAAGTGGCTCAATAAACTCTTACTGAAGAAATGAATTTTTGAATAAGTAAATAAATAGAGAAGAGGAAGAAGTGAAAATTAATGTGGGAGGTAAGATAGGAAGGATATGTTAAATACAAAATATTTATGACACTTGTTAATGACTGTAAGGAAGAGTTTATTCAAGAGGGATCACTGCAATGGAGATTTTGCAGTAGAGGAGAGACATTGGTCTTAACTCTGAATACAAAAAGCATAAGTGAAGATGTATAGCCAAAGAGCTGTGGAGTGGGGGTGGCAGTGCATGGAAAATTACCGAGAGAAAACGTCAAGGGTAAGGGGAATTCTGGCTAAAGGGACTTGGCAGGATTCTTGTTGAAGGCAGGCCAAGCTGATAAATTATCAGGGGTATGGGATAAGGAATTTGATCGGATACCAAGGGAGAGAATTTTTTTTTTTTTTTTATAAACTGACTCAGCAGGATTCTTGCTAAAACTGGGCTAACGAGGCCAAATAAAAAGCCTAAGGTCAAGGCCTAATTGAAAATAGGACCCAGAGAAGCCTGACTCAAATTTAATCAAGGACAGAGTCTTATTAAATAAAGCAAGTGAAGTCCTGTAGGTAAGAATGACTTTAGCGTTCATGGAGCCACATTGCGGACTGTGACTTAAGGAGCAGAAATGTAAGCTTCATAGCACTTCCTCAGTCTGTTTTTTCGTTAAGCATATAAGCTACTTTGCTGTTTTTCTTATGAATCAACCACAGATACTTTTATTCCTTATCCAGTTTTTCTGATGTAGTGATTACTTTTGACAGCTGCATGTTTACAGCTTGAGGAAGAGAATGACATTTTTTTTTTTCAGGTACATGTGCATCTTTCATCAACAAAAAAGATACTCCCACATGAAATAAGCTTTTTGACAATAGAATTTTAAAGCTGAATTAACTAAATTAATTTCTGAATGAGGACGTATCCCCACTAGAGTGAAAGGTTTGAAAAAGATGCTGTGTAATTCTATGAGTCATAGTGGGGATTCTGTTTGCTAACACTGGACCCTAAAGAAGCTCCACTTTTAAAGTTTAGAAGTAGACTTGTTAGAGGATAATTTAGAAATTATCTTTAAATGATCATTATGGCGGGCTGTAATCATAATTTTTAACCACTCTGTTTAACTAGAAGATGGGGAGAACCTCCACCCTTTAACCAAATTCTGGCTCTAAGCTTGAAATAGATTTTATGTTATATGTTTACTCTACAATTAAGAATGAAAAGTGATATCTCTGAGAGTGCCAGCATTCTTTGCCTGCAAACATGGTGGCAGCCCCATGCCTACAGAGGTAAAGCAAAGTTCTGCTGTGCTAGAAACTTCATTCATTCATAATTGAAAAGATAATATTGATAATGAAAACTAACATTTCTTGAGATTTTATCATGTACGAGACATTGTGCTAAGATAGATACAGAGATGTCAGATGTAGACACACACACACACACACAAAATCTTCTACTTCAGTAGCCATATAAGTAGGTACTATTATTGTGGCCATAATAATAAGGACTCAGAAAATTAAGGCTGAATGATTCTAACATCACCCAGCTAGCTTTGACCACATTAAAAATCCAGTTCTAAGTGTCACTTAGGTATTCTCTAAACTCTCATGTGTTGGTAGAATTCCTACATCATGTGGTCTCTGCCTAAAAACTTCCAAAGGTAAAGTTTTCACAATGTTAAGAGGTAATTCTGAACATAACAGAGTTTGTTATTTTTCTACTGAGCCACAATTTCCCTTTTTTTGGCCTCTACCCATCGGTCCTTACTTTGGCTTCCTGGAGCCAGGGCCATGGCCTGCGACTATGTATATGAATATTGCCTACTAAGGTTGTACAAAAAACAACCTGCAAAATTTTGTACAGTGCTTCTAACTAGAGCAACAAAATTCACCTTCTCCCCAATCCACATTACAGCCTTTGCCTATGTGAAGACAGCTAATAAGTCTAATTTTCAGTATTTGGCAGGTGGTCTACTCCAAGACATACATTTTATAGAGGGGGATTCTGCAGCTCAGAGGAGTGACTTATCCTGAGGCATAAATCATTTGGGGATCCTATTTAACTAAAATCCAAATGTCCTGACTCAAATAATTAAGATTCTTAGGTAGTGCTAAGAGACAGTAACACCTAAGCCTGACTAAGTCTTTTCTCAGTGTGACAGGAACACTGAGGCTGGACCAACAAGCCGTGAGGAGTATGTTTTATCTCACCATTAGTCCTTAAGTACATGGGAGAAGGACATTGTATATTAGCTCTGGAAAGATGTGGGTTCTAACTTCTGTATAGAACACAATTGACCTTGGACACAAGTTAAACTCACTTAATAGCTATTTTCTCATTTGTAAAGTGGTGACAATAATACCTACTTCACTGAGATGTTCTGAGGTGAGATAACCGAACTCCTTAGCTATGGCAGGCACATAATTGGTGCTCAATAAATTTTACCACCGTTTTCCCCTTTCTCCTTACCTTCCCTCTCTGTCTCTAAGCAGTTTTTCCTCTCCTCTTGCCTCTGTTCCTTTTCTTCTCTATCCCCTTTCCTATTATTCCTTCTACCTTTCCTTCTGCAGTCTCCTTTCACCCTCTATGTTCTCCCCTAAGTTTCCTGTCCCTATCTTTCACATACTTTTTTTTCTCTTGGTCATAACATGGAATTAAAGACCATTTTTAAAAAATAGGTATGGTGCAAAAAACGGTTCTATACTTCTATTCTCAATTTAAAAAAGCCCTATAATCATTTTCTTTTACGTAAACAAATCCTTTGGTGTTTCCTTTGAGTTAGAGACACTTAAATTTCTTTAAAATGTACCTTTGCATTATAAATTGCTATGGCCTTAATATTTGTATCCTCCCAAAAGTCATCTGTTGAAAGCTAATCCCCAATGTAATGATATCAGGAGGTGGGGCCTTTGAGAGATGATTGGGTTCTGAAGGTGGAGTACTCATGCATGTCTTTGTAAGAGAGGCCCTGGCTTATATTAGTGCCCTCATAAAAGCTTCCTTGCCCCTTCCTTTATGTGAGGACATATCTAGAAGGCGTTATCTATGAACCAGGAAGAGCGCCGTCACTAGACATCAAATCTGCCAGTGCCTTGGTTTATAGGCCATTTAGTTTATGATATTTTATTATATAATAGCCCAACAGACTAAGATATAAATTATATTTTTGACAGTTAAATAACACTAACATTTACAGAGAAGCTAAGGTCCAGAGAAATAAGGTGATGGGTTTGCTCCAAGGAGAGTAGTAAATCTGAACTCTAAATTAGTGGTTATGTAATAATCAGATCAATAATAATAATCCTAATAATAAAAACCAACATAGTGCTTACAATGTGCCAAGTCATTTTCTGGCACATTAGCTCATTTACGGTGTTAAATGATTCCATAAAACTCATACTATTTTTTATTACCCATTTTTCAGATAAGAAAACTGAGGAACTGATAGGTTAAGCAACTTCCCTAAGTTTGTACTGCTAGTAAATACTGGAGCCAGAATTTGAATGTAAGCAGTTTGACTCCAATGTCCATGTTTTTATCTTCTAAGCTATAATGCAGAAAAACAACAACAACAACACTTAAAAGACCCACTGTGGTAAGCATCATTCTAAATGCCACTCACGGATAGGCGCGATGGCTCATGCCTGTAATCCCAGCACTTTGGGAGGCTGAGGCAGGTGGATCACTTGAGATCAAGAGTTCAAGACCAGCCTGGCCAACATGGTAAAACCCTATCTCTACAAAAAATACAAAAATTGGTGGGGTGTTGTGGTGGGCGCCTGTAATCCCAGCTACTCAGGAGGCTGAGGCAGGAGAATGGCTTGAGCGGGGGAGGTGGAGGTTGCAGTAAGCTGAGATTGCACCACTGCACTCCAGCCTGGGCAACAGAGTGAGACCCCATCTCAAAATAAATAAAAATAAAAATGCCACTCCTCAAGATTCTATACCGTAATCCATAGAATCTGTGACTATGATGAGATGTCACTCCTATGATTTTTATATGGTATAATTTACCTTAAAATAGGGAGAGTATACACGTGAGCCTGGTCTAATTACATGAGCCCTTAAAAGTGGAGACTTTTCTCAGGCTGGTGGCAGAAGTTAAAGAGATTTGAGATGTGTGATGTACTTGACACGTTGTTGTTGTTGGCTTGAAAATGAAGGAGGCCATGCGAGAAAGAATGAGAATGGCTTCTAGGAGCAGACAGAGGCCCCCAGGCTGACAGCCAACAATGAAGCAAGGACCTCAGTCCCACAAACTCAAGGAAGTGAATTCTGACACAACCACATGAGCTCGGAAGAAGACCCTGAACCTTGAGATGAGAATGCAGCTCAGCTGACATCTTGATACAGCCTTGTGAGAACTTAAGCAGAGATTCTGGCCACACTGTGCTAGACTTATGTCATACACCAATAGTGAGCTAATAAATAGATATAGTTTCAAGTTGATAAGTGTGTGGTAATTTTCCTTCTTTCTTTCTTTCTTTTTTTTTTTTTTTTTTTGATGGAGACTCGCTCTGTCGCCCAGGCTGGAGTGCAGTGGCGCAATCTCGGCTGACTGCAACCTCCGACTTCTGGGTTCAAGCAATTCTTCTGCCTCAGCCTCCTGAGTAGCTGGGACTACAGGTGCCCACCACCACGCCAGCACGCCCAGCTAATTTTTGTATTTTTAGTAGAATCAGGTTTTCACCATGTTGGCCAGGCTTGTCTCGAACTCCTGACCTTGTGATCCGCCCGCCTCAGCCTCCCAAAGTGCTGGGATTACAGGTGTGAGCCACCACACCCAGCCAGTTTGTGGTAATTTTCTAGGAAACAATTCTGGAAATCCTGGAATCATTGTGAAAAACCTTCCTGTGTGTGCAAAATCATAGCCAGTATAAAGTGACAGTGCAGACTAAAGGCACAGATAAAGTGGGAAGTAACTTCCTCCCTAAGTAGATCAGACTTCAAATCAAGCTCCAGTCTTAGTTATTCTTTCTCCTATATCTCATAAAAGAGATATAGGAGAAAGAGCACAATATTTGGAGTCAAAGACCAAGGTTTTAGGTACTACTTTCTAGCTATGTGACTTTGGGCCCCTTTTTAAGCTCTCTGTTCTTCAGTTTCCTCACTGGTACATTGGAGACAGGAACATATATCTCAAGAAGGTATAGTAAGATTACATGAAATAGTGTTTGCAAAGGAATTATGTAAGAGGCAAGGCCTGCAATACAACTCTGTTATCTACAGAGCCAGCTATTTAGCAGAGTGCTGAGCCTGAGCCACAAGTCTGTGGCAGCCAGGGATGGACAGTGTGGTAGGCAAAATTCTAAGACGCCCCCTAATAACCTACATCCCTTTCCTTCGAATGTGGACAGGACCTGTGAATATGATGAGATTCAATTCCATGATTATGCTACTTTATATGGCAAAAGGGACTTCACAGATGTAATTGAGTCCCCTAATCATTTGACCTTGATTTAATCAAAATGGAGATTATCCTGATTCAGACTGACCCATGTAATGAGACTTTTAAAAACGGAGATATTCTCTTACTGGCATGGATGGAGCAAACTTCCATGCTGTTAAAGAACCTATGGGGGGGGGGCGCTGTGTAGCGAGGACCTGAAGGCATCCTTTAGGCACTAAGTAAGTCCCCAGCCTACAGCTAGCAAGATAGAAGATGTCAGACATACCGTCACAAGGAATTAATTTCTGCAGATTGCTACACGAGCTTATAAGAGAACCCCAAGCTTCCAAAACGAATACAGTCCAGCGGACACATCAGTGCATGCAGCCTCGTGATACCAAAAGTAGAGGACTCCTCTGAGTCACGTCTGGATTCCTGACCTGCTGAAATTCTGAGATAATAAGTATATGTTGTCTTAAACTGATTAATTTGTGGTAAATTGTCATATAACAATAAGAAACTAATACAGACATATAAATTCTGGACCCTAAAATTCCCTTAAACTGGGCTGCAGAGTAGCTTGCTGTTGCAGGTCTCTGGTTAACACTGTCACACCCAAAACTTCAGAAACACTGATCAGGCCTCATGACTGGACTTGGGACTTCCTAATACCTAAAGGCAAGAGGCCAAAGCACAATCAATCAAAAGCAAGGGGTGGACCCACACCAGTAAAAGGGAGGAATCTAGTCCCTCGGGTGGAGGGACAGCAGAGATGGAGACTGAGACCTGTTTTACATCTAGTGGCTGGAGATGTGAATCTTAGCTGGAGTGAGGGAGACAGCCAGAAACTGTAGGGAAAATGTGAGATGAGGGCTAAGTCAAGAGGCAAGGCAAGAAGAGCACATGGTGGTTTAGATGAATTTATCTGGACAGTGACCATTTTCTGATAGAACTTCTTTTTAAATAGAACTTTTTGGGTATGTGTGTTTATGGCCATGATATTTGTCCTTTGTGTAATAAATATAAAATAAAGAAGAGTAGACAAAGAGTAAGCAAAACACAGCACATTCATTTTTGCACTACACAAAGCTAATCACTAGTAACATTTTTCTACATGTCTTTCTGATATTTTTTGCCTTTTAAACTTAGTTTACATCATACTCTATATGATATTTAGTTTTTGTTTAACTTCACTTAACATTAGTTTAGAGGCCTTTCCCTGTATCGATAAAAAAGCCTTTGCAAATAATTTAATTGCTATAAAGTAGCATATTTAGGCATTCACATTGTTAGGAATTTATTTTCAGTTTATCAGCATTTTAAATATATGGACATCTTTTGGAAAACATTATTAACCTTGTACCTCATTATTTCCTTAGGATATATTTCTACTATAGAATTTCTGAAGCTTATAGAATGAACATTTTAAAACCTTTTGATGCATGTTACCAAATTTCTTTCCAGAAATATTCTACCAAATTTTACTTTTACCAACAATGTTGGAGAGGTCCTGCTTTGCAATATGTTGTCAGTGTTGCATGTGGTTTCACATATGTAATTTTGGCATATACATATGACCAAGGCAAACAATGGTATATTTCCTTGCTTTGCTTTGCATTTACTTGATTAAGAGTAAGAATAAACTTTTAAGAAATGTTACTAGTCATTTGTGTTTTGTCTTCTAGAGTAGTCATTAAAATTTGATAGCATTACCTATCTTTTTTTTTTTTTTTTTTTGAGATGAAGTCTCACTCTTGTCACCCAGGCAGGAGTGCAATGGTGCGATCTTGGCTCACTGCAACCTCCGCCTCCTGGGTTCAAGCGATTCTCCTGCCTCAGCCTCCCGAGTAGCTGGGATTACAGGCGACTGCTACCACGCCCAGCTAATTTTTGTATTTTTAGTAGAGACGGGGTTTCACCATGTTGTCCAGGCTGGTCTTGAACTCCTGACCACAGGCAATCTACCTGCCTCAGCCTCCCAAAGTTCTGGGATTACAGGCGTGAGCCACTGCACCCGGCCAGCATTGCCTATCTTTAAGCAGTGTTTGAAAAGAACATTAGGTTTTCTTTCAGAGCAAAATAGATATACATCTATGATATGAAGAATGATTTTTATTTCTTCACTTGTATTTGAATTATAAAAATGCCCTCTGTGTAGTTTGAAGTCCCAGAATTGCCAAGGACCAATACTGATATGTCATCCTGGGGAAGAGCTATCACATGACAGCCTCCACTTGGCAATGCAGCAATGACATTTTACACAAGAGTGCATTTATTAAAGGCATCCACAGCACAAAAGCAGCATGTAGAAACAGGCAGAAAAGATGGCTGCTTGCCAATTTCCTGACAAGTAACACAATTTAATCTCTTAGCCTTCAGCACAATCATTTCTACTCCCAGACAAGATATATATATATAAAAAAAAGTTTTCTTTTCTTTCAGTCCGTTGCTTCATTTATTACTTCCGTGTCTGTTTACAGGTAAGATTGTCCTCATAAAAACCAAGACAACATACATGTTTATTTCAAACAAGAATAATGATTATACTGAGGTTTGACTGTACTGACAAAGTTGAGAGATCAAGGACGAATGTTTCAAGAATGCAGTTCTTGTGTATAAACAACAACATTGTCCACTGGCTGTCCTCTGACAATTCATTCTTTTGCTTTTTCATTAATGCATATCTACTAACTCACTGATAATTTTAAAATAAGAACATGATGAGAAATATAGAAGGGGAGGGTAGGAAAATGAAACACAGAGATGGAAGGAAAAGAAGGAAGAAAAATGATTGGTAATCATCAGGAGATGAAGGCTTAGAAATGGAAAAGATAAAGCTCAACTTGGTTTTTTTGTTTGTTTGTTTTTTGTTTTCTGTGCAAATGAGAAGCACCAAACAGGGGAAAGGGAGTAACTTCCAGGCATCACAGTCTGACACTTACTCCCAAGACCCACTTACCAATTGTTTAAGAAAGTAAAAGATTTCCAGGAAGTGGAAATAGCATAAGAGATTGCTAAATTCTTAGAGTACCTCTCCATACTGAACTGTCATGAGTTTAGGTGATTGCAAATAAAAAAACCCCACAAGTCACGACATCCAACCTGTCAATTTCCACTGTACCCCAACTGATTGTTGCACTAAATAACTATGATCATGGTAAATGTTTTATTCAAAGGCAGAGACTTCTCGTGCTTCCAAATCCAAGTAAACTTTTATTTCATCGTTGTTTTGGGGTCAAAGCAGGATACAAGCCCAGCTGTTGCTCTGAACAGGAAGACCTTCATGAGAAGGGAGACTTTATTACCTAGTATAAATGATACCAGTGCTCTCTTTAGAAAGATCTATGATGCAAATCTCAATGGACTCATTCTTATGGATTATTTTTTCCATCTCTCCCGACAAAAGTGAAAAGCACTGAAGGGCAACAACCCTCTCTTTTGATTTTCTCTATCCATAATATCAGCCCTAATTGTATTTATAGAGTACTTGGACAAGAAGAAAATCACCTAGCAAGTGGTTCTATGGTGACTGGCAATCGACAAGTCCCCAACAATTTAGTATTATGTTACACAAGAAAATTTCTGTACAAGAAGAATAATTTCAGCTGCACATCTGGTAGAACATCGGGCACCCACAAGTAGTCTTTCACAGCTGGAGTTTTCCTATTTCTGTCAACTGCCATATATTCCAATAAAGGAAATCCACCTATGAGTTGACTGAAATATTAATAACTTTGTGGCAAACATGACTTTTTGGATTTTTGTTTGTTTGTTTTTCTCTAGCAAATTGTATCAAGACTTCTGGATGTATACCTGCATAAGAATGTAATTGGCCCCCTATCTCACACTGTAGACAAATATTAATTAAATGGGATCATAGACCTACATGTAAGAACTAGAACTATAAAAGTCTTAGAAGAAAATGTAGGAGTAAATCTTTATTGTCTTGGCTTAGGAAGTGGTTTCTTTATATGACACAAAAAGCATGAGCAACAAAGAAAAAATAGATAAATTGGAGTTCGTCAATTAAAAACTTTTGTGCTTTCAAAGGACACTATCAAGAAGTTAAAAGATAACTCAGATAATGAGAGAAAATACTTGCAAATAATATATCTGATAAATGACTTGTATCCAGAATGTGTAATAAAACTCCTACAACTCAACAATAAGAAGACAAATAACCCAATTTAAAAATGATCAATGATTTCATATTAGTTTTCGATTGCTGCTGTAACACATTACTACAAACTTAGTGACTTAAAATAATGCGAATTTATTATCTTATAGTTCTGGAGGTCAGAAGTCCAAAATCAGACTCACTGAGATAAACTCGGAATGTTGACAGGGGAACCCCAGTGACTATATGAGATAATTTGTTTCTTTTCCTTTTCCCAACTTCTAAAGGCCATCTGAATCACTTGCTCATAACCCTGTTCTCCATCCTGAAAGAGCATTGGTCCAACCTTTACTTCCATCATCCTGTCTCTTCATTGACTATGACTCTACTACCTTTCTCTATAAGGACTCCTATGATTATATTGGACACACCAGGATAATCCAAGAAAGTCATCTCATCTCAAGATCCTTAACTGAATTATATCTGAAAGGTCTTTTGTGCCATATAAAGTAACATATTCACAGGTTCCAGGCATTGGGACATAAATTTCTTGAGGTGAGGGGCATTATTCGGCCTACCACAAATTTGAATATATATTTCTTCAAATAAGATATGCAAATGGCCAATGAGCACATAAAAAGATGTCCAGCATCATTATTCACTGGTGAGCAGCAAATCAAAAGTACAAGGAGATATTACTTTATACCCACAAGAATGGCTATAATAAAAAAGATGGGCAGTACAAGTGTTGGCAAGGATGTAGAGAATCAGAACCCTCAGCACGCCTGGTGGGATTGTAAAATGGTGCAGCCACTCTGGAAAACAGTCTGGCAGTCCATCTAACAGCTAAAAATAGAATTGCCACATGATCAATAATTCTACTCCTAGCATATACCCAAGAGAACTGAAAACATATGTCCACACAAAAACTTGTACACTAAGGTTCATAGCACCATTATTTATAACAGCCAAAAACTGGAAACAACCCAAATGTCCATTGATGGGTGAATGGATAAATTGTGTTTTATTCAAAAATGGAATATTATTAGCTGAAAAAGGAATAAAGTACTGATAGATGGCACAACATTAATGAAACTTGAAAACATGCTAAATGAAAGAAACCAGACAAAAAAGGCCACATATAATACAATTTTATTTACACAAAATTTCTAGAATAGGGAAATCCATGAAATAGAAGGTAGATTAATGGTTGCCAGGGGCTAGTAATAGATACGAGATTTCTTTTGGGGGTGATGAAAATGTTCTAGGCTGGGCACCATGACTTATGTCTGTAGTCCCAGCACCTTGGGAGGCTAAGGCAGGCAGATCGCTTGAGCACAGGAGTTGGAGGCCAGCCTATACAACATGGTGAAACCCCATCTCTGCAAAAAATACAAAAATTAGCCAGGTGTGGTGGTGCATGCCTGTAGCCTCAGCTACTTGGGAGGCTAAGGTGGGAGGATCGCTTGAGCCCAGGAGGTCAGGCTGCAGTGAGCCATGATTGCACTACTACACTCCCGCCAGGGTGACAGAGCAACACCTTGTCTCAAAAAAAAAAAAAAAAAAAAAGAAAAAACAGAAAGAAAGAAAATGTTTAAAATTACATAGCACAGACAATTGGACAACTCTGTGACTGTACTAAAAAAACACTGAATTATGCACTTTAAAAGGGCAAATTTTAAAATATGTGAATTATATCTCAATAAAGATATTACTTTAAAAGTGCCCTGTCATTCTTTTTGGTCATAAATTTCCCCATTTACAAATCTAAGAAATTTTTTTCCTAGTTGCAGAAAGCTCACAACTTCTTCATATTGTTGTTCATTTAAAGATACAATTTATTTAAAGTTTTTGAATTCATTCACCAAGTTCTTGAATCTGTTAAAGAAGATCTTTGATTTGTTCTTAAATCTAACCAAGTAGAGAGTACCATTGGTTTGGGGCTCCAGGTCTGTATGGTGTAAGTAATCTTTAAACAAGCAAATATCACAGAGTGCTCCCATATTCTAAACAGATATTTGACCTTGTATTCCAGCTGCTAAAACATCAACATTGTATAAAAATTATCTGATAAATAGCATTTCTATTTTCAAAAGTCAAAACCAAATTATTGATATGCTTTACAATTTAGGGGATTAATTCAGGTTGTGTTTCATAAGGTCCAATTTTCCAAATATAATCAAGAAAAAAAAGAATGATACATTGATTCCTCACAGAGGAACAATAGGATTGGTAAGATATAGATGTGATGATTCATATCCTTTAAGATTGGCTTTATGGAATTCTAAATATTCTGATTTAAGCATAGCCACTGCTTTGTGTATAGGATGCAATTTCTGGAATTATTTGTAGGTTTAGACCTAAACTTCCAGCCCAGACTAAAAGTTAACAAGATGTACTGCTCTAGTGAAGGCAAGAGACACAGGAATCTCTGCCACTAACTAGCTGTGAGTCCTTGGAAAGGTTAAAAAAACTTATTAACTTTAGCATCTCTCTCCATAAAATGAATATTATACAGGATCTTGGGGAATTTTCCATTTTAAAATCATATTCTAATTATCTGACATTTGTTGACAGCCTGAGAAGTTCAGAATACTATTATCATGGCCAGGAAATCAATGCTTTGTTTCAGTTAAACTCAGAGCTCTGAGAAGATCCACTGCTCATTAGATTCATCTACCAAAGAGCTGATTGCAGCTTTAAGTTATGTTAAGGCATTTGTTTTTATTTATTTCTAATAGTCTCTCCAGTGACATGTTGTCATTCTAACATTCTGAAACCATATTTTATATTGATTTTAGCAAATAGCTCTTGGGGCTCTAGACAAAAGAAAATGGTTTGAGGGAGGTAGAAAAAGATATTCAAATTATTTGCTGAAATTGAATTCAATGGTAATCTTAGTTATTTTCAAGAATTAGTTTTTCTGAGCAGTTTATAAATTGTGTCATTATTTAGAAAGGTCTAATAATGTAGTAAGCTTTGCACAAGCATCAAGCCACTTCAAATTAGCTTAACAATTAAATGCCCAAATCATAAAGATGTTAGAGCTACTGTCACAGAAAATCAGAGCTGGGCAGTAGTTAAATTGGTAGAAACAGATTTTATTCAGGGACTGTTGCAGTAGAGGAAAAGAGACCTCACTATAAAAATAAGCTCAATTTCAGGTACAATATGAACAAATGGGGATTTACAGCCAAGGAGTAGGGTGGAGATCAGTGGATGGAAAATTACTAGGAGGAAACATCAAGAGTAAGGGGGCGTTCTTGATCAATTGAACTTATTGAAAGTGGGCCAGAGTGATCAGATATCAATGGTGAGGGATTCTCTTTAAACTATATCCCAGAAAATGTACAATCATTATGTATCAATAGAATAAATTAACAAAAAAGGTAAGTTAACAGAATTCCTGCTAAAACTGAGAAGTACAGGCCTGAGAAGGACAGACACTGAAACCCAAGGTCAAAGCCCAGTTGAGAAGAGGGCTTAGAGGAGCCTGACTAAAGTTTGGTTAAGGAGAGAATCTTTGTCACTTCTTAATATTCATTGAGCTTATAAAATGGTAAGCACCAGGCCCACCTGGACATTTTCAGAAACTGTGGCAACAGTAGAACAAAATCTTGCATCTCTTCTGAGAGTGGTTTCTCCCATACTACCCAGTCTGAGCCAGGCAACCTTTATTCACAAAATACCCTTCCCTCTCCCCCACCACTATCCCTACTTCCATTCCAAAGGAACACATTACATTTTGATTTCCTAGAGGAAGCTGATGCTGGAAAACCAAGTTAGAATATAACTTTTTAGAATTCTCAAATTTCTGCACCAGGAAATTCCAGCACAGGGACAGCAGTCACCAGCCCCCAGTTTATGCATTTCGTTTTCTAGCCCCAGCTCCTTCTTACCTCATGAAAGGTGTGAGTGCATGCTTACAACACTACAACTTGTACACCTAAACTCCACCTACTTTTTCTTCAAATAGTTGCCCTTTGGTCACTTTTGAGCCTAGAGTTATTCATAAAGCTGGCACTGTCAACCCTTAGAAGTGTGAACTGTGGAGAAAGGTTCACGTATCTACTGGAGTGAACTGCGGCCCTCTGGTCAAGGAATTCCTGATTGTGTCTGTTGGGGTGAATGAGAGTAAGCCTAAGTGATTTCTTCTGTGGGATCTTGTGGACTTTCCATGAAGTGATCACTAGTGAGCATTAATCTCTTAAATGCTAACTGTATTTATTTAGTTTTAAGGGACATTAAAAATAAAATAAATAGATATTCTCTTAATTCATTTTCTGTTACTATAACAGGATACCACAGACTGGGTAATTTACAAAGAAAAGAAGTTTCTTAGGCTCATGGTTTTGGAGACTGGCAAGTCCAAGAGCATGGTACCAGCATCTGACAAAGGCCATGCCTTGGTGAAAGGGTAGGGCAGAAGCAGGATCAAGTACACAATACAGAGAGAGATACTATAGGCCAGACTTGCTTTATAACAACCTTCTCTCTAAATAACTAACCAGCTCTCATGATAATATTAATCCATTTATGAGGACTCTGTCCTAATGACCCAATCACCTGTTATTAGGCCCGACCTCCCAACACTGTTGCATTGGGAATTAAATTTCCAACACATGAACTTTTGGGGGACACATTCAAACAATAAGACTGTGACTGGTAGAGTTCTTGGCTTTTAGTTTCTCATATTAGGTTTTGTGGTGGTAGTTGTTGCTTTCATCCCAAATTAATAGCACTATCTTTCCTTTGTCTTAATGATACCACATTTATTTACATTAGATGACTGTTACTTTCTTCCTTTTTTTTTTTTTCCAAGATGGAGTCTTGCTCTGTTGCCCAGGTGGAGTGCAGTGGTGTGATCTCAGCTCACTGGAATCTCCACCTCCCATGTTCAAGTGATTCTCCTGCCTCAGCCTCCCGAGTAGTTGGGATTACAGGTGCCTGCCACCATGCCCAGCTAATTTTTGTATTTTCAGTAGAGATGGGGTTTCACCATGTTAGCCAGGCTGTTCTTGAATTCCTGACCTCAGGTGATCTACCTGCCTTGGCCTCCCAAAGTGCTGGGATTACAGGTGTGAGCCACCATACCCAGCAGCTGACTTAGTTATTTTCTTGATAGTTAAATCTGAAGAGAAGAAACATGGCAATCTCTAAGACTCCTTAATATACCACCATTCTATATGTCTTCTATCCCATGTTATTAATTTACTATTCTATTTTCTATAACATCTAGCATGTCTCTCACCCATAGCAGACACTTAGAACTAAAGATAGCTACCATTCATTAAATTTATTTCCGTAAGCCTGTGGAGGTATAAATAGGTTCAATTATTTACAGGCGTCTGAGACAAAATTCAAACTCAGTCTGTTTGACTCCAAAATCCATATTCTTCTCACTACAGCACATGGCTGCAATTGCAATTATCTGCAATTGCAGATAAATAACTGAACATATATTTAAGAATCTATGAACACAAAGCCCTGCCAACATCTCATGTCATAGTATGAAAAATTGAAAACACAAATACATCAAAGTGACATCCATATTCTTTTAGCTCTTCAGGAAATGACTGATCAATGTGGATTGGTGTTTTAGTCACTTCACAAACCCATCTAAAAAGAAGGTGAAAAAGATTAAATAATCTTGTTTTTTGTAGATAATGTATTTCTCTGATTATAAAGTAATGGATGTTCCTAATAGAAAATTTGAAAAATACAGACATTTCAAAGTAAATTAGAATCCTTCACAATCTTATCACCAAAAGCCTCTATTTATTATACTCCTTCATATTCAGTGCATATTTTCAAATAGTTGAACTTTTATCCTGCCTTTTTCATTTAATACCATAATACAGGCATTGTACTTTAAAAATATTTTGTAAATTTTGGCTTGTAGAGTTTCTGCCAGAATTTACAAAGTATTTTAAAATACAATGACTGTTTTATAGTATTAAATGAAAAAGGCAGGATAAAAGTTCAAGACATTTATGCAGCCAACAGACACATGAAAAAATGCTCATCATCACTGGTCATCAGAGAAATTCAAATCAAAACCACAATGAGATACCATCTCACACCAGTTAGAATGGCAATCATTAAAAAGTCAGGAAACAACAGGTGCTGGAGAGGATATGGAGAAATAGGAAAGTTTTACACTGTTGGTGGGAGTGTAAACTAGTTCAACCATTGTGGAAGACAATGTGGCGATTCCTCAGGGAACTAGAACTAGAAATACCATTTGACCCAGCAATCCCGTTACTAGGTATACCCAAAGCATTATAAATCATGCTACTGTAAAGACACATGCACACGTATGTTTATTGCGGCACTGTTCACAATATCAAAGACTTGGAAGCAACCCAAATGTCCATCAATGATAGACTGGATTAAGAAAATGTGGCACATATACACCATGGAATACTATGCAGCTACATAAAAGGATGAGTTCATGTCCTTTGTAGGGACATGGATGAAACCATCATTCTGAGCAAACTATCGCAAGGACACAAAACCAAATACCGTATGTTCTCACTCATGGGGTATTGAACAATGAGAACACTTGGACACAGTGTGGGGAATATCACACACCGGGGCATGTCATGGGGTGGGGGAATCGGGGAGGGATAGTATCAGGAGAAATACCTAATATAAATGATGAGTTAATGGGTGCAGCAAATCAACATGGCACATGTATACCTATGTATCAAACCTGCACATTGTGCACATGTACCCTAGAACTTAAAGTATAATAAAGAAAAGAAAAAAAATACTTTGTAAACATTAGTTTAAATAGTTGCATAATTTCACGTCATATTGATATAACATTAACTTTTATCAGATTTTGGGCATTTAAGTTGTTTGTTGCATTGTAACGAACATCTTTGTAGAAAGGATTTTAGAGAATATCAGGACAACTATTCCCAGATTTGTTGTTACTTACATATTTCTGGGTTTTAAATTAACTGGCTCCAGTATTCCTTGTTACTTTGTTTTTTCTTTTTGCTTTTTAATTTATAGACCTGAAGCATTTTTTAACATTGTCTGATTTAATTGATAATAATAGTTTTTATTAATTAAAACCAGCTTCTGAAGAGGTTGTAACACTCAATATCAGTATTATTCTAACATTTTGAGCTAAGACAATGTATAAGTCATCCTTTGCACAGTGACCTAGAATTGGCCTGTGAAGACTCATGTTATCTGAATTTGGCCCAAATCATTTTTGATTATGCAAATTTGCCTGTTATTTAGAACACAGACATCAGAGCCACAATTTATAATCCACAATATACTGCTAATAATTAAAGTATTGGTATAATTTTCCTTCTTCTCCTATCCTTCGTTAACTCCTTTAAATATTATAGTCTGATTTAGTAGTAAATTAACAGACGAATGTAGACCGTTTGAAAAAAAAAGAAGCAGCAATGCTTTTTTTTTTTTTTTTTTTTTTTTGAGACAGAGTTTTGCTCGTTGTGCAGTTTGGAGTGCAATGGTGCGATCTCGGCTCACTGCAACCTCTGCCTCCTGGGTTCAAGCAAGTCTCCTGCCTCAGCCTCCTGAGTAGTGGGGATTACAGGTGTCCGCCACCATGCCCAGCTAATTTTTGTGTTTTTAGTAGAGATGAGGTTTCACCTTGTTGGCCAGGCTGGTCTGGAACTCCAGACCTCAAGTGATCCACCCACCTCAGCTTCCCAAAGGGCTGGGATTGTAAGTGTAAGCCACTGTGCCCAGCCCAAAGCAATGCTTTCTTTCAGAAAACAATGAATTGAAAAATGAATTATTAGCTGTTTCCCCTGTTTATCTGCATGTTGAATAAAATTATTAAAACACAATCTGATAGTCATTAGTCCAGGTATACATAATAATATACATCATCATAATAATAATATAACATATATTTTAGAGCTTCGTTCAAAAGCATCCCATAATGATTGATTGTGCCTTATGTGAGAGTATGCTTTATGTGCCGTAAACTCATCACCTCTGCATTCTCACTTCTCTAACATTCAGAGTGCAGCATAAAACTTGCAAACCTGACTTAGAAGAGAATATGAGCTATGTCACTGTTTTGTATGCGGGGAGTGAGGGAAGGTAGTTTCAGGGTTTTCGTTGTGGTGAGATAGATCTTGAGTAAGCTGATTCACTGTCATTGGGAAATTAAGTGATATAATAAGCATAAGGGATAAAGCAAGTGTTTATTAAACCGACACAGAATCTTTTATTTTACTCCCAAACTGCTGTTATTTATTGGCCCTATAAATATTTCTTGAGTATTCTGCTGTGCATCAGACACTTGGAGCTGGGAATAGAGAAGGAAACAAGAAAATCAGGATCTTTGCCATCATGGACCTCTCAGCCCAACACGGTAATCAACATAAGTTGAGAGTTGAAATGAGTTCTATGAATGTAAAGGACGTAGTGCTGTCAAAGGCTGTAATAGCATGACCTAATCTAGCCTAAGATACTCAGGGGAAGCCTTGCAGAGGGGTAATATTTAAGCTGAGACACAAAGGGTAACTGTTACCCAAGTGAATGGAGCTAGAGGAGTCTTCAGGCAGAGAATGCATGCTCAAAGGCCTGAAGAGGAATAGGGAAGGTGACCAGAGGTGGTGAGAGAGTGCAGACTGGCACAAGGTGAAGGTGGAGAGGTGGCCATGAGAAATCAGGGAAAGAGAGCCTTGGGTGCTATAGTAAGTAATTTATTCTTTATCCTTTTGAAAGCAACATGAGACCTGGAATGTTTCAATGTGGGAAATGACGAAACTAAATTGTTATGCTTATTTTTTTTGTTTTTTTTTTCCTTTTTCTGAAGAATGGGGTCTCACTATATTGCCCAGACAGGTCTTGAACTCCTGGACTCAAGCTATCCTTCCGCCTCTTGCCTCCCTGAGAGCTGGGATTACAGGCGTGAGCCACCACACCCAGCCGTAAATTGTTATCTATAAAAATCACTCTGCCATGTAAGTCTGGCTTAGCTGATAAGAGTCCCTGCAGTTACAGCAGTCTAAGAAGCTATTATATGGCTGGACAGGGTGGCTCACACCTGTAATCCCAACACTTTGGGAGGCTGAGGCGGGTGGATCACCTGAGGTCAAGAGTTCAAGACCAGCCTAGCCAAAATGGAGAAACCCCCATCTACTAAAAATACAAAAATTAGCTGGGCATGGCAGCAGGTGCCTGTAATCCCAGCTACTTGGGAGGCTGAGGCATGAGAATTGCTGGAACCCAGGAGGCAGAGGTTGCAGTGAGCCAAGATTGCGCCACTGCACTCCAGCCTGGGTGACAGAGCAAGACTCCATCTCAAAAACAAAAACAAAAAATAGAAGCTATTATAATAATTCAGGTAATGAAAGATTGTAATTTGAACTAAGATGTTGGCAAAATGATTGAGAGAAAGAGACATATTTTGAAATATACTAGGGGATAAACTTTATAAATCTTAATGATTAATTGGAATGGGATGCAAAGGGAAGTGGTATTCCTTCAAATAAATCATCTGTGTCCTCTCTGTCCTGGGCCCCATATCAGGTGCTGAGTATATAATACCCTTGTTTTCAAAGAGTTCACCATCTAATAGAAATATTAAAGAATGCCTTTGAGGATGACAATTGGAAAGGAACGGTGGAGAGGTAAAGTTGGAAAATATGTTGAATAGTTCCATTTTGGACAATGTTAAGTTTAAGATGCCTACAACAAAATCAAATGGAGATATCAAATAGGCAGTTAAACATGGATATGGAACTCTGAGAGATCTGACTGAGAATGTCATTGGGAAACTTTAAAACCAAGTGAATTAAGAGATTGCCTTGAAAAGGTATGGAATAAAAAGAAAAGAGAAGCTAGGACTTAGTCCTGAGATATTTCAAACTTTTAATGTAGGTTAGAGTAGAGGTTTCTAAATTGAATAATGTGTACCTCTAGGAGTACATAGGTGGATTTATATCACTTAATATCCAGATCTTCAATTGACCTGCCCAAGAAGAAGCCTGCAGCTTTATGATGGTTCTACTTTTTCACTTTTCCATTTAATTGCTATTTTCACATTTAAAAAAAATGAAGTATATGTCTTAACCATCCTAAATTCTGCTGTGATTCATTGTCCTAGATATAAAGAAACAATCTGAAATATTGTTGCCTGGTATGAGGAAGTCAGTGACCCTAATGATTAGGTAATTAATCATTTTGTTAAATCATGTGGTTTCCAATTCTTTGCTTTTAATAAAATTGAAAAGCAACAGTCAACTGATAGATTATTAAAGTAATTTTAATTATAGGTCACAGGATTCAGAGCATATAACTTGGAAGGAATTCAGTTTTCTTCCCATTCCCGTGTACCTGTTTATATGAACAAGATTTCTGATCACTTATATATATAGAAATGAAAAAAGGAATTCTGAATCTTGTCTTAATCTAACTTTAATTCATATTCATCTATGGAAACATGGACTGATTTTGAAAAACACTATTCAATCCATTAAGAAAAGAATCCCCAATACAATTTCATCTTCATTGTTTTAGGTTTATACATTGAATTGCATAATATATTTTAGTGATTTTGATAAATTGCATAACACTAATAATCATAAAACCCAGTCTAGAAAATTTTTTTTATTATTTGGAATCTTATGGTCACAGAAAATTTGAGGGGAAAATCATCAAATTTATATTTGTACATGCATTTTTGTTTTATATAAGTATGCTAGGGTGACCAATAGAAAATGTTCTAACATAGTGATATACTGAAGTAAAACTTCCAGTGGTAGAAGTAGAATGGAAATATAAGTTCAAGGAGAAAGAAAAGTGCAATTTTTTTACTGCTCAAGAAGATATTGTTTATTAATATTTTAAATTGTGAGCATGGACTTCAAATCAGTATGTACTTATATCCCACGGGATACATTTGAAATAGTGATGTAATTGTGAAAAAAATAAAATTTTACAATTCACAGTAGGTCAGAAATGATATCCTTTACTACTGTTTAAATTTATAACAATTGTCAGCCTAAAACATGCAAAAACAGAGCATAGTTTTTTTTGTTTTCCTTGTTTTTATTTTTTAAGTATGAAGAGTAATAGGTTGAGGAAGAATTAAAAGAGATGTACAAAAGGAATGGCCAGCATGGCCAGAAGAAAAGCAGGATAGGCACAGAATGCAGAAGAGTGTTTCAAGGAAGGAATGAGCCACTGGGCTTCCCACTGTTGTGAGATGGACCAAAATGAGGACTAAAGAGATCTCATTAGATTTGGCAAAATCAAGGTTGCTGGTGAATTTACTAGGACCATTTCTGTTTTTCTTGGTAGGGGCTTTGTGAGGAAACTCAGACTAGAATGAGATAAAGAGAGTTTGGGAAGGAATAAGTAGAGAATAGAGAGTGTGTGTATAAACAAATCTTCTGATAAGCTTGATTGGTAAAGAGGAAGGAGATAGGACAGTAGCCAAGGGGAGATGCCAGGTCAAGACCACTTTTTAAAAACAGAGATACTAGACCATGTTTGAATATTCAGAGATGACTTAAGTAGAGACTGGGTTTGAAGATGCAGAATATAGAGAGATTAAATGATCTGGTGAGATCTTTAAAAAGATATGAATTGATGGACTTTTGGTATCAGAGGCAACACTTGCTCCACTGTAATAGGAATAGAAAGGAGACCGTGGGTTTGCATGTAGTAAAGTATAGAAATCTGGCGTAATAATTTGAGAGACTTCACATCACATGGCTTTGTTTTTCTCTTGGAATTATTAGCAAACATATTTTCTGGAAGTGATGCAGGAAAGGAGAACATTGGAGTTTATCTTTCTAGAAACAGGGACAGCAAGCTGAGCAGGGCAAAGTGTGGTGTTACATTTGGAGATCATGAATTTATAGTGACTTCCATCATTTGAGGATTTTCTCCACTAACTTCTGGAAGGGGCAGTGAAGAAGGTGGAGGGTTGGATTCAATCAGGGTTGGGGTTTTGCCAGACAACTGCAAGAGAAGGACCAGTGACAATAGCATAGATAGGAGTTATAAGTGGGAAGTGAACAGGACCAGAAGCCATTAGACTAACATGTAATTTTTATTTCTGTTATCTGCTGTATGAATTTGAGTAAGTTGCTTAACTTGTCAAATCCTCAGGTTTTTTCACTTGAAAATGTAGCAATAATGGCATGGCATATGTCTTGATTTTAACAATGAAACAGAAGATATTGTTTAAGTGTTTTGTAAATAGTGAGCTGCTAGATAGACAGAAGTTATTACCAGAGCCTCCTGCAGCTGTTGTCACAGGTGTCCTAGGAAGATGTGTGATTTCATGTTTGGCTTTCTGTCTGATCTCCTTTCTCTTCTGGAGAAGCTTCTCTCTTCTACTTCCCTCGTGCCTATGGCCTCCCTTAATATGTTCCTTCATGTAAGTGTCCCTCATAGACTCACCTAGTTTACCAGGCTTCAAACTGAAGTCATACAGTCTACATAAAGTTATAAATCAAATATGAATGACTGACACCAGTGGGTTTCTTTGTGTTTCAAAAGGAAAAATTGATGAATTCAAATGAAACCAGGTTTCTGGAAAGCAAGAATATATTTGTGAGCAAAGGGGCCCTTCTTGTTGCCCTTAATCCTTTATGCCACCATCCCCAGGCTCTGAGTTTTGCCTGCACAAATGAAAACAAGTGTAAGAGACTAAGCATACCATTTGCAAATACCAGTTCAACCATTAAGTCAGGAGTTCCAGCTCTGGTTTTATGAAATCATAAAATGTCACCAATAATCTCAAAATGTGTCATGAGTTTTTCATCACAAATTAATTTGAATTTATTTCATGAAATATGATTTACCCTAGGAAGAGATGAGGAGTGTAAGTACTGTGAAATTACATAAACAGGAATAGCTGATTATTGTAGCTCAGGAAAGGTCAGAAAACAACATCACTAATCATCTACCCTAGAAAATTAGCACCTCCAGGCAATCTAGCATTATCCATTGCATAGAGAATTGCTCACAACCTTTGGCAGTACTAAATAATTCCAATAATTATAGGCATAAATTTAAGAAGTTCTTCAAGCTAGAGCTATCAGAATTCAAATCTGGGCAGCAAAATTGTATATATTTCATTATTGACCAACCCAATCTGAACTAGGAAGAACTATTATTCATTCACTCATTCCTTCATTGAATAATTCATTTTTTATTCAACTCTTTGCTTAGTGCCTGTTAGGAGCTCAGCACTGTCCTAGGTATTAATGATAAAATGGTCAACAAGACAGACAAGGCTCCTGCTCTAAGAAAGTTGGGCAGAAGATAAACAAATATACAAATATATTTTCTGTCTGTTGGACAGAAAATAAACAACTATACAAAATATCATATGGTAATAAACGCTATGCAGAAAATGAAGCAGAGTGATATAGTGATGAATGCCTGGTGGCAACTTTAGATTAAATAATCAAGTTAGGCCTTTCTGAGGTGATATTTAAGGTAAGATCTTAATGACAAACAGGAGCTAGCCAAAAACATGAGGGCAAAGACTTTCAAAGCTGGGGAAACAGTAAGTACAAATACCCTAAGGCAGGAGTGAGCTAGGTATGTAGGGCACAGTGGTAGACGATGCTAGGCGACAGAGCTAGGGGACAGTGGTAGAAGATGAGAGCACAGGAATAAATAGGAGCTCAAACTTTGTAAGGCGGGTAAGGGGTTTGGGTTTTAATTTAAATTACATAGGAAGAGCCTGTAGGTCTTAAGTAAGGGATGATTGATACTATCTTATTTAAATTTAAAAATTAGAAACTGTGGGCCAGGCGCGGTGGCTCAAGCCTGTAATCCCAGCACTTTGGGAGGCCGAGGCGGGCGGATCACGAGGTCAGGAGATGGAGACCATCCTGGCTAACACGGTGAAATCCTGTCTCTACTAAAAATACAAAAAATTAGCTGGGCGTGGTGGCGGGCGCCTGTAGCCCCAGCTACTCAGGAGTCTGAGGCAAGAGAATGGCGTGAACCCAGGAGGCGGGGCTTGCAGTGAGCCAAGATCACGCCACTGCACTCCAGCCTGGGTGACAGAGCAAGACTCCATCTCAAAAAACAACAACAACAACAACAACAAAAATTAGAAACTGGTTTCCGTCTAGAGAATATGTTAAAGAAAACAGGAGTGGAAGCTGTGAGCCAACATGTTTGGGTAGAAGTGGTTGGTAGTGGCTTGGGCAAGGGTGGTAGTTGTAGAGATGGAGAGAAGTTGAGGGACTGGGATAGGTATTGGAGCTAGAAGCTACTGATCTTGTTAATGGATTGGATGTAGAGGGTGAAGGAAATAAAAAATCTTGTTGATGGATTGGATGTAGAGGGTGAAGGAAATGAAAGATAACAAAAGACTGAATGTATGATGGTGTCTTTTGTGAGGAGTTGAGCTGGCCACTGGTGATGGAAAATTAGAGGCAAGATTTCTTCTCTCATAGGGCTTATATGCTAGTGGAGGGAAATATAATAAATAAGAAAACAAATGAATTTAAGTAATACAAGTCTCTCATTTGTTGTTGAACTATACAAATGCTGAAAAGTACTTCCCTGTAACAGGTAATGAGATTTGATATTTTCTATAACAACATGGGATTTGATATTTACAAGAATTTTAAAAGATGCTGAATGTTTTCTCTTAAATATTTTATACATCTCAGAAACTGCTGCAATTACATACAATGAAATTATATGTATTTTCCCTGTGTAAGTATATGTTGGTTGGCTTTGAAGATGCTACACACTTCCTGGAGGTTGGGTGGGGGGCTTATGACACACCTGTTATAGTCACGGTAAATGAAGAACAGTTCAAAATAAGAAGCAACATTACAGTTTGCCACATGGTATACTTGAGTTCAGACTTAGGGTTTCATTTTCCGGTTTCTATGGAAATTAAGCTCTGAGAATTAAAATAATCATGAGAATAATAAACAAGAACTTTAATTTAAAGCCTAACCTCTAAAGTTTAAAAGATGTGCTTAAGTAGAACTAGCTTTGTATGTAAGTGATACAAGCTTCTGCCCCTGTGATGTGAATTTGTAAATCCCCACCTCTTCATCCCCTAGGTCAAGGGCCAGTATCTTTCTCATTGGCAACTGTGTCTCAGTGCCTATACAATACCTGGTACTCTGTGGCAGGTCTTCAATATATGTTGGTTGAATGTATGTATGTGCGGATTACATATATTATATCTCTCAACTTATATTTGGGGTCTTATTATTGGTGATCAATTGTGTTTGTTTAGGCCTTGCCCTATCACTGGAGTTCTTTTTTTTTTTTCTTAATGCTAATATGCCTATGAATGATAGCCTGTTTGTTAGGGTGATTAAATTTGAATTCATTCTTTTTATACCAGGAGGAATGAGATGAGATGAGAAGACAGCATTCTTATGGGACAAAGTCACTGGAAAGGATGAGGAAAAGGTGTGGATACTGTCAGCAAAGATGTCATTGACTAACTTCCCCACTTATAAAATTCCTTCACTCTATTTGCCAAACATATATTCTGTGCCAACTCTGTTGTACCCTGTGAGGCACTAAAAATACAAAAATGAATGACAAATGATTTTACCCCTCAAGTCATAAACCATAAATCAAAACTCATGATTTATAAGTGATGACAGACATTTAAACAAAACATTTTCTTCCTTTCCTCACTACCCACATACGATCCATCAGCACATCTATTAGATGCTAATCAGCCCTCCATGTCTGTCCCCTTCTCTTTATCCTGACTGCCACTGGCTTAGTGCAGGCTATTATATCTTTTATTAGGGTTATATAGCAGCCTCTAACAACAATTGTTGCTTTCTTCTACCCTAACTCCACCTAGCAAATCTAATCAAGTCCACATCTCCACATCGTACCTGGGGAATTATTCTAAAACATTATTCTAGCTATAAGCAGTACAATGGCTTTCCAGTGCCTTTAAGTTCAAGTCCAAATTATTTAACATGTCATACCAAGACCTTCAAGACTTGATCTGTGCTCCTTACCTCATCAGCCGCTAAACTGTGCCTGAAACACTTCTTCCTATCTTTATTCACCTAACTAACTTCTATTTGGCCTTCAGGTCTCAGCTGCCTCAGTTGCTCCAAGTTTTCCTTGGCCCCCCAAAACCAAATAAGGTTCTCCTGTTATGTACTTTTGCATTACCCTATGTTTCTCTTGCCATAGCACTTTTATTGAATTTTAATAGCATTTTTCCTATCTCTCTTGCTAAACTGTGAAGCTACTTCAGGATGCGCATTTGTCTTTAAAGGTACTTAAGAGACAACCGGGGTCTGGAGGTGGCTAATTCAGGCAGAGGAAGAGGCCTGAACAATGAACTTGCATAATGTTCGAAGAAATTACTTATATAGCAAGAGACAGGGCTGGGGAAGTGAATAGCAATCAGATTGTGGAAAGACTTGGGTGTTAGGTGAAGGTACTTTGGCTTTATCCAAAAAGGCAGGTGGATTCAATTTATGTTCCACAGAACCCTGTGATCAGTGCTACCAATAGCTCGTAAGAAGTTTTTCTGTGAATTAGAAAACTCGTAAGAAGCCTTTATGTGCATTAGACACTCCCTTAAGCAGAGACAGCTCAGTGCCAAGGCACTTGGCTTAGAGAAAGGGTTTTGCCTGGATTTCTTTCTGCACTCACTAGCCTCTGCTCAGTCATATATAGCACCCTGACTGGATTCCTCAGAGCCCTCTGAAGGGTCACGAATGAGGCAGCAGGCTGGGCTCTGATTCTCTTTTCCTCTATGCTGCAGAAATCACAGAAATTCTGCCTCTATTTGTTATATATAAATAGTTATAAATTTACATTGTGTGACTTATAAGTAAAATTTCATTTTAATAAAGGGCTTCTTTGCTTGGATTTTTTAAATGTAGACAATGGAGAGCAATTGAGGACCATTAAATATGGGATAAAACATTCAGGCTTATATTTCAATAACACCATTCTGGCAATAAGTTAGAAGATGGAATAGAGGGGAAAAAGCTGGAGGCAAGAAGACTAGTTACAACTTTTTTTCCCAGAATCTAGGTGATTGACAATAAGGGCTAGAATTAGGTAGAATAAATGAGAGTAAAAGAAAAGGATATACTCAGGAGGCTGAGGCAGGAGGATAATTGAGCCCAGGAGTTCAAGGCTGCGCTGAGCTATGATCCTGCCACTGAACTTCAACCTGGGCCACAGAACAAGACCCCCATCTTTAAAAATAAAAAGGTTTAGACCAGGCATGGTAGCTCGCGCCTGTAGTCCCAGCACTTTGGGAGGCTGAGGTGGGTGGATCACTTGAGCTCAGGAGTTTGTGACCAGCCTGGGCAACATGGCAAAACCGCATCTCTACAAGAAATACAAAAAAAAAAAAAAAAAAAAAAGCCAGTGTGATGGTGTGCGCCCATAGTTCCAACCACATGGGAGGCTGAAGTAGGAGGCAGCTTGAACCTGGAAGGCAGAGGTTTCAGTGCGTCATGATTGTGCCACTGCACTATAGCCGGGGCAGCAGAACGAGACCCTTCTCAAAGAAAATAAATAAATACAAAGTAATTAATTAACTAAAAATGAAAAATTTTAAAATAAAAATATGTTAAAATGTGATAGATTGGATGTGTAGCTCAAAAAGAAGGGAAACTCCTCCCTTTCTGGTGATAGAATTATTTGTCTTGATGGAGAATTAAAAGTGAAGTAAAGGGTTGTCTATGGGGAAGAGATAAGATCAATTTCAGACTCTGCTCCATTTGAGATGTACTATCAACTTCCAAGTAAAGATAGGTGCCAGGCTGGGCTGACCTTGAATTTAGGTTTATAGAACACCAGAGCTAGAAGGGAATTTTAAGATCACTGTACTCAAACACACAGAGAAAAAAAAAAATCGACTTGAACTGGAAAGTGGCAGAAACCCAGGATTAGAATTCATATCTAGCTTATAACCCAGTGTTCTTCCCACCATGCCATGCTCCTTGTTGTTCTCAACTTTTCACTGAAATGTTCATCACTATAATGCCAAACTGAATTTGAATGAGAAAATGTACAATTATGAATTCCATATATGTTGATCTACATCTATTTCTGGGATTGGAGCAGATTTGAGTAGAGGAAAATAGGAAATCAAATCCAGCATTGTTAAATGTATTTCTTAATGTGTAGTACTCACTATTTTAGGTTCTATGAGGGTAACAAATAAATCTATAGCTTTTTGATGAGAATCTGCCATGTATTTGCAATTGGGACATTATGGACAATAAAGCCTTGAGTGATTTGGAAACATTTCATGAGGCTATGGATTGTAAACTTGCCTTTGAATGAAGCTAGCTTTGGTTGAACGTTTGAGAGACAGAAAGCAACATAAAATAAAATATAGTGTCCTGGCTGGAGCAGGCAGTGAGAGGTGTAAAAAGGGGGTTGGTTTAGACATCATACAATGATGCTAATTTTTTCTTATGGGACAACTGTGTACCAGACACTGGTAATATAAAGATTAACCACAGTTTTAATTCTATATATGTTACAAATCTCTTGAATTTAGAGGGGAAATCAAATGATAAAAGGGGTTGCTTTAGGAAGTTGAACCTGGTTTTGTGTGTTTGAATGAAATGGAGAGGGGATAATTAGCCTGGCACCAGGAAAACTAGCTAGGAAGCTACTGCAGTAATCCAGGTGGTAGGTACCAGCACCTCATCTCTTGAAAGTTGACAAGCAGTCCTGTCAGTGGACACAACATTGAACTGAGCGGGCTAAGTAATCTCCAGTCCCATGACCCTCTCACTTTGGAATTTCTATTCAATGTCTCTTTTCTATGTTGTACCCATTAAGTAGCCTAGCTTGAAATTTGTTACTGGCCTCTGCTTTTCCAGGAAAGTGCCAAAAGACCAATCACTGATGCTGAAATAGCAATTTCTGTCCCCATTGTGGAAAGCTGTGATGCTTCCCAGATGACAGCTGCAGAGAGACCTGCAAGCATTTTATAGAAGGGAAATGAAGTGGCAAATAGAAAAAACAGTACATTCACTTTAGGAGATGGCTTCTATGGATCATAAACCCAAGTTACTCTCATTCAGAATTAGAGATGAGAGCAGAAGCCCTATTTTTAAAATGTGGAATGAAGTGGCTATCAGTTGGTCTTAGCTGAAGAAAGGGAGTCAGTAAAAGAGTTTCAGATAGAAAATGAGTGCTGGAAAATGGTTTGCATGTCCACAGCCTTACACGTTATGGCAGCTGTGGTCTCCTGGTCCAGGTTCCCTTACTCTAAGGGAGTAAATAATGAAAAGCTGCAAATTGGGGGATTGGGTTTAGAGTCAGAGCCCAGGGCTTTTATCACGTATTCAGTTGGGTCTACATAGATTGAGTATTTCTGTTTATTTTGGAATGAATCATACATGAGCCAAGTAGAATGACCCTTCAAAACCTAGAGCAGTGGTTTTTGGAGTATGGTCTCAGTCCAGCATTACCAGGATCACCTAGGAACGTGTTAGAAATGTGAATCTTCTCTCTTGCTCTAGACCTACTGAATCAGCACCTCTGAGAGGGAAGCTCAGTGGTAATGTATGGTTTAACAAGCCCTCCCCAAAGCGTGAGAAACATTGATCTAGATTTTGTTACTTGGCTTGGCTCTACTGGTTTACAGTATGGTCCTGGAGCCGACTGACAGTGGGCAACTGGGATCAATCCTCAAGTAAGTCACAAAATCATTTTTAACAAACCAGAGAAGTGTAGATGGTATAGGGCATGAACTTTGAGATTTCCTAGACATCATTTACCTGTCATTACAAACCTCTTTCAACTTTAGTTTCTACTGTGGAATGAAGGCAACAATATCTACTTTTCAGTGTTTCTATTTACATTAAAGACTGTATAACACAGTATATAATACATACTTTTCCCACTATGTGCCAGGCATTATGCTATTCGAATAAAACAAATAAACTCAGTATAATGAGTGCTTTTATAAATACTGTATTTTTATAAATTTGAATTCCTAGTTAAATTTTAATTTCAATGGAACATACTTATACTAAAATGTATGTGTTTATCTAAATAATAATTACTAATGTTTATCTGAAATTGAAATTCAACTGATTGTCCTGTATTTTTATTTGCTAAGTCTGGTAACTCTATTAATATTTTTCACTAAGTACCTAATGGAGGAACACTGGAGCAAATAACTGGGCCAAAGATGGTGTCCTAGAAAATGAGATAAGCTTGAATTAAGTTTTAAAAGGGAAAAAGGAATGAGCTAAGGGAGATAACACATGTAAAGTGCTTGTCACAAAGTCTGCCTGTATTAATCAGAAATATTTGTTGGCGAGTAAAAGACCCACCAGCTTACTTACTCAAAAGGGAGAATTAATTAGAAGGACATTTGAAGTATCTTCTCAAACTGGACAATTAAGCGCTGGGAAGAATAGCCATGGACTGAGACACTGTCAGGTGTTAGAGGAATTCCTCCTTCTGTCCGAAGCCCTTACTTCTTCCTATAGATCTACTTTATTCCCTATCTTTTTGCAGATAGTCTTTTGAAATTTTATAGTCAACATGGAAGAAAATGGCCTCTAATATTAAGCTCTCAAGTTTCTATTTCTTCTGGTCACATAGAACCTCTGAATCTCACGGTTTCAATTCCACATTCCCAAAAGCAGGACTGGCCAGACTTGACAAGTAAACCAAGTTAAGCCATATAAGCTTGTCATTCCTCCTACAACCATGTGGATGTTTGTTGGAAAAAAACCCTAGTAGATATTACTATATTGGCACATATCAGATGCCTCTAAAACATTCCTCTTCCTTTCTTGGGAAAATGCTAAATTATGCTGATTTTTATTCTTTTATTTTTTAGTTTTAATAAACTAATAACTCCCAATGAGGTCAATGTAATATACAGATCATTAGGGTGAGAAGTTTCAACAAGGAAGAACCTTAACTGGTGACAGACTTTAAAGATCCCCAGTAACACTTCCATGTACTTCATAAAAGGAAGAGTGAGATAACAGGCAGACATAATTAAGTATATGTATTATGGCAGGCCATTATGATTTGAAGTCATTTGAGTCAGCCTGTGTTTGCGTGTGTGTGTGTGTGCGTGTGTGTGTGTGTGTGTGTGTGTGTGTGAGTGTGGTGGGGGGTGTATTATTTTCTCCTCTCTGTGAGCATAAACTACTTGTCTTAATAAGGTTTCGGCTTCTATTATTTGTTCATAACCTATCTTTAATGACTTCAGGAATAGAAGAAAAACAAGACCCTTTTCATAACTTCTGTTTTCATTATAATTGACATAAAATGTGTGGAGTTATTCCTTTTGAACAGATTCTGAGATTTTTGTTTTGTTTTGTTTTGTTTTGTTTGGAGATGGTGTCTCACTCTGTTGCCCAGGATGGAGTGCAGTGGCGCAGTCTTGGCTCACAGCAACCCCCACCTCGAGTGTTCAAGCGATTCTCCTGCCTCAGCCTCCCAAGTAGCTGGGATTACAGGCACCTGCCACCATGCCTAGCTAATTTTTTGTATTTTTGGTAGAGACGGGGTTCCACCATGTTGATGTGGCTGGTCTCAAACTCTTGACCTCATGATACTCCCACCTTGGCCTCCCAAAGCACTGGGATTACAGGGGGTGAAAGTTTTTTAAGTGATTGATTGTTATCTTTAAGTGCATGCAGTCTAATTCCCTAGCTAGTGGTTTTTAAAAATTTGGTCATGCATTTTTACACTTCATACAGCACATTAAACATTGATCAGGTTTCTTCATAATGTAGCCCTTTGGTCTGTAATTAATTCATTTATTTGAAGAAAGAGAATACTACTGATAGAAACAATAAAGCGCAAGGTAATTAGGGGACATTCTTCAATAACCAATAGCTACTACAAAGTTGTTTCAGACCCCGTGACCTAACATCTACCTTTTTTTACTTTTTTTTTTTTTATTTTTTTTTTTAGGTGGAGTTTTACCCTTGTTGCCCAGGCTGGAGTGCAGTGGCACGATCTCAGCTCACTGCAACCTCTGCCTCCCAGGTTCAAGCGATTCTCCTGCCTCAGCCTGCTTAGTAGCTGGGATTACAGGCACCTGCCGCCATGCCTGGCTAATTTTTTGTATTTTTAGCAGAGACAGGATTTCATCATGTTGGCCAGGCTGGTCTCGAACTCCTGACCTCAGGTGATCCACCCTTCTCAGCCTCCTGAAGTGCTTGGATTATAGGCATAAGCCACCATGCCCGGCCCCAAACACCTACTTTTGAATAAAAACTTGAGGAGGTCTGAGTGCAATTAGGTGTGGCTGAGTTAAGTGTGCTGGTCAGAATCTTTAACCAAGGCTTCCATAAAAGCTAAAGTTTGTATATCAAAACAACTATAAGTTTTACTGTGGGCAAGGGAAGGGAAATATGAAAAGGAAATTACATTGTACTTCATCAAACAAGACTTATTTAAGCTCTAATATTAAGGTGAATATGCATTTATTATTTTTTTCTTTTTTAAACTTAGTTTTGGGGGTACATGTAATTGTTTGTTATATAGGTGAATTGCACGTCATAGGGGCTTGGTGTATAGCTTATTCTGAAACCTGGTAATAAGCATAATACCTGATAGCTAGTTTTTCAATGCTCACCCTCATCCCAACTTCCACCCTCAAGTAGGACCCAGTGACTGTTGTTCCCCTCTTTGTGTCCATATGTACTCCAAGTTTAGCTCCCACTTATATAAATGAGAACGTGAAGTATTTGGTTTTCTGTTCCTGTGTTAGATTGCTTAGGATAATGGCCTGCAACTCCATCTGTGCTGCTGTAAAGGACATGATCTCATTATTTTTATGGCAGCATAGTATTCCATTGTATATATGTACCACATTTTTTAAAATCCAGTCTGCTGTTGATGGGCATTTAGATTGAGTCTATGTCTTTGCTGTTGTGAATAGTGCTGTGTTGAACATATGTGTGCATATATCTTAATGGTAGAATAATTTATATTCCTTTGGATATAATACCCAATAAAGGGGTTGCTAGGTTGAATGGTAATTTTATTTTAAGTTCTTGAGAAATCCCCAAACTCCTTTCCACAATGGCTGAACTAATTTACACTTCCACCAACAATTGTAAGCATTCCCTTTTCTTCACAACCTTGCCTTTTTAATAACAGTCATTTAAGTTGGTGTGAGATGTTACCCCATTGTGGTTTTGATTTGCATTTCTCTAATGATTAGTAATGTTGAGCATTTTTTCATATGCTTGCTGGCCATGTCTAAGTCTTCTTTTGAAAAGTGTCTGTTCATGTCCTTTATGCACTTTTTAATAGTGTTGTTTGTTATTTGCTTGTAAATTTAAGTTCCTTATAGATTCTAGATATTAGAACTTTGTTCAATGAATAGCTCGCAAATATTTTCTTCCACTCTGTAGGTTGTCCGTTTACTCTGTTGGTAGTTTCTTTTGCTGTGCAGAAGCTCTTTAGTTTGATTAGGTCCCATTTGTCAATTTTTGGTTTTGTTGTAATTGCTTTCGGCATCTTTATCATGAAATCTTTGCCAGGTCCTATGTCCAAAATAATATTTCCTAGGTTATCTTGCAGGGTTTTTTTATTTTTAGGTTTTATATTTAAGTCTTTAATTCATCTTGAGATTATTTTTATAGATGGTTTAAGGAAGGGGTCCAATTGCAGTCTTCTGCATATGACTGTCCAGTTATCTCAGCACCATTTATTGAATAGGGAGTCCTTTCCCCATTGCTTGTTTTTGTCAACGTTGTTGAAAATCAGATGGCTGTAGGTGTGCAGCATTATTTCTAGATTCCCTATTTTGTTCCAGTGGTCTGTGTGTCTGTTTTTGTACCAGCACCTTGCTGTAAAAGCTCTATTTTTGTATTTTTCTTCCTGAAAATCCCATTCATTTCTTCTCTTCCTCCCTTTCTTATACAAAATTTTAAAAACACTTTCAGCATCTTGACTGTAGCTCTTTCTTTTTCTCCCTTTAGTATTTTATTTTTCCCTCACTATAGTCTCTTTATATATTCTCTTATGCAAATGCTTCTTGTCTCTTTTTCATAATGATAGCTAACATTTTTTATGCTTACTGTTTTTCAGGCACTACGCTATGTATTTCACATGCATTCTCTCAATAACAGTAACAATCAATCAATAACAATCAATCAATAACAATCTCATTATCCCTATTTTCAGATGAAGAAACTGAGGCTTTGAGATGTCAAGTGACTTGTCTGTAGTCACAGAGCTCCCAAGTTTTAGCGCTGTGGTGAGATCCCAGATCTATCTGGCTGTGACTAAGCCTCCCAAGCCATGTTCTTAGGTTGTCTGCTGTGATATATGTCCAATATAAAACATTTGAAAGAAACATAAAAGTAGAAATCTGCTTTTTAAAGCACTCATAATCTCCATACCCACAAAGGACCCAAATTAAAACTTCACTATCTTTCTTTCCAGTGTGTTTTATGCATAATGTACAGGAATTTTTTAATTTTTAACACTATGACTTGATAATCGGGGAACCTGCCCCGATAATCACGTAGGTTCTTTTCTATTTTCCTAAGCGTCAGCTGGCTTGAGAAATAAAAAGAGAGAGTACAAAAGAGAGAAATTTTAAAGCTGGGCATCTGGGGGAGACATCACACATTGGTAGGATCCGTGATGCCTCACGAGCCACAAAAACCAGCAAGTTTTTATTAGGGATTTTCAAAAGGGGAGGGAGTGTGCGAATAGGTGTGGGTGACAGACATCAAGTACTTAACAGGGTAATCAAATATCACAAGGCAAGCGGAGGCAAGGCAAGATCACAGGACCATAGGGCCGAGGCGAAATTAAAATTGCTAATGAAGTTTTGGGCACCACTGTCATTGATAACATCTTATCAGGAGACAGGGTTTTGAGATCAACCGGTCTGACCAAAATTTATTAGGTGGGAATTTCCTCTTCCTAATAAGCCTGGGAGCGCTATGGGAGACTGGAGTTTATTTCACCTCTGCAATCTCGACCATAAGAGACAGGTACGCCCCGGGGGGGCCAATTCAGAGACCTACCCCTAGGTGCGCATTCTCTTTCTCAGAGACATTCCATGCTGAGAAAAGGAATTCAGCGATATTTCTCCCATTTGCTTTTGAAAGAAGAGAAATATGGCTCTGTTCTGCCCGGCTCACTGGTGGTCAGAGTTTAAGGTTATCTCTCTTATTCCCTGAACAATTGCTGTTATCCTGTTCTTTTTTCAGGGTGCCCACATTTCATATTGCTCAAACATACATGCTGTACAATTTTTGTAGTTAACACAATTATTACAGGGTCCTGGAAGGATATACATCCTCCTCAACTGACAAGATTAAGAGATTAAAGACAGGCATAGGAAATCACAAGGGTATTGACTGGGGAAGTGATAAGTGTCCATGAAATCTTTATAATTTATGTTTAGAGATTGCAGTAAAGACAGGCATAGGAAATTACAAAAGTATTAATTTGGGGAACTAATAAATGTCCATAAAATCTTCACAATCCACGTTCTTCTGCCATGGCTTCAGCTGGTCCCTCCGTTTGGGGTCCCTGACTTCCCGCAACACTTGATGATCATTTTAAATGAGTTAACTTACTTAAAAATGCGTAAAATCACAAATCTTACTTCAACGGCAGAAAATTTTTCTTTTGTTATATACATATATATTCTTATTATACTTTAAGTTCTAGGATACATGTGCACAACGTGCAGGTTTGTTACCTATGTATACATGTGCTATATTGGTGTGCTGTATGCATTAACTCATCATTTACATTAGGTATATCTCCTCATGCTATCTCTCCCCCAGCCCCCCACCCCACAACAGGCCCCGGTGTATGTTGTTCCCCTTCCTGTGTCCAAGTCTTCTCATTGTTCAATTCCCACCTATGAGTGAGAACATGCAGTGTTTGGTTTTTTGTCCTTGCGATAGTTTGCTGAGAATGATGGTTTCCAGCTTCATCCATGTCCCTACAAAGGACATGAACTCATCATTTTTGATGGCTGCATAGTATTCCATGGTGTATATGTGCCACATTTTCTTAATCCTGTCTATCATTGATGGACATTTGGGTTGGTTCCAAGTCTTTGCTATTGTGAATAGTGCCGCAATAAACATACGTGTGCATGTGTCTTTATAGCAGCATGATTTATAATCCTTTGGGTATATACCCAGTAATGGGATGGCTGGGTCAAATGGTATTTCTAGTTCTAGATCCCTGAGGAATCGCCACACTGCATAAAATATTTTAGTACCTTGAGAGAGTGGATATTACCTGTTACTTTAAATTATATTGTCAAAGTGGAATAAATAATTCACTAAGTATTATTTTACTTGTCAGTGATGCTATACCACGTTAGAAAATAACTTGATTTAGTGCAAAATTTAGATATGACTCTGTGAATACGGGCTAATGATAGACTATCCTTTTTGTTTCTAAAATATTTTTGGCAAGGAATGTGCCAAAATTTCTAAGGGAAATTCTAGAAAGAATATTAAAATTAATCTGTTGATATTGCAGACAATTCTGGTTTACAAGATGAAATTGCTGCAGATGAGTACCGTAGACTTCTGTGTGTAACATCAAGTACTGAGAGTGAAACTGTCGACTTAATTAGATTGGTAGAGTGAGATTGGGGAGTAAGTCTGTATATGTAAACAACATTTTGTTTTTTAGAGATGGGGTATCGCTTTTGTTGCCCAGGCTGGTCTTGAACTCATGGCTTCATAAAACAATGTCCCTCAGAAATATGATAAAGCCTGCATTTGTTACTGTGACAAAGTATTCCTTGACTTTGAAGCTAATTATGTACTTATATGCTGCAAAATGAATACAGGTGGTGGCTTTACTCACGAAGTTTATCTACTGGTAAAGAGAGCAAATTAATTTTAAATAGCTATGACCCTCTAGCCAAAATCTATTTCAAGTTTCTGGGAGGATGGGAAGTTGAGTGCCCTAGTTTGGCATGACATACTTTCCTCTCTATTTTAAGAATTTGAATATAAACTACCCCACCTCCCCTACAAACACCATCATTAAAAAAAAATAAATAAAACAATCAACTCTGAGTATCTGAGTATCTTTGTATCAGTAGAAGCTGGTTGAAATTATGTCCCTGTTTTCACCAACACTTTGACCTTGTCAGTAAAATTCCACTGTCTATAAAATGGGATCCATACTTTATAAATTGTTTAAGTAAGAACAAATAAGTGAAATGACTGGCTGATATTGCACATAGTATGTCCTTTAAAAGTTTAAATTTCCATTCTGTTCACATTTCAACAAATACTTGAGCACATCTTTGATCCACTCAATAGCAAGAACTTTCAGATCTATGATATGTTACAATGTACACATCTCCACACATCAGCTATGGGTACTCTCCTGCACAGTACTATACAATACAGTTACTGCTCTCACTGACTCTGGACATGCTCTCTCTCTTTTTATGGGATACTGAAGTTCACAAAGATAAACTGGCTTCACCGTGGTCCCACAGATGATAAAGAACTGGGACTCAAATCCAGGCCTCCTGACTGCTAGTCCTAAAGCTGCCTACTTGATCCACATATTCAGGAATGAACATCTGATTTAGGCTATGATTTTCTCACACCAGCAATTGACAATTAAGGATCCCACTGTATACAAAAGGAAAAAAAATAGAGTTTGAATAGATATATATAGCCTCCAGAATTTTTTTAAATGTCAGCCACTCCCTTCTATGAAAAGCAGTGTTTTAAGATATAATTAGTATTCTGAGCATAGGGTGATGGTAAACATTATGTTTTGCATTATCATGAGATGGCAAAATTACCCACTCTCAAAGGACCAGCTGCTGCAGGGCAGCTGGCACCCATGATGCCTACATTCTCAAAACTATTTTAATTGGTAGTTTCCCGATTTTTTTTTTTTTTTTTTTGTCAATCAGGAAATGTATGTGTAAGTCTATTAAAGCCATAGCATCTGTTATGATGAAATGGCATTGCCGAATCTTAGGAAGTGAAATATTCCGCCTCAAGATTTTGAGACTGCTCTGTGTTCTTACTGCGGCAAAAGTTCCTATAACTAAACAGGTATAGAAAAGTTATGGACAAAAACAGATACAAAATTCTTCCCATACTTTTCATATAATATTACCATTGTAGTTATCATTTTGAATTGATATACACAACATACATGAAACTGTTCATCACATTATATGTATATGGTCCTAAGAGGAAAAAGCTCAAATTTTTAAATAGGAAGACCTGAAATCAAATCCAATCTCTGCTCAAATTGCTGACAGCTTTAAACAGAGGACTTAATCACTTGGAAGTCTTCTCATTTCTATAATGTAGATAATAAGTTTTATTCCACAAAGTTATAGGGAGGATCCAATAGTTGAGAATATTATAAATCAACGAATATTGCACTGCTATCAATAACAAACATTTATTAGGTGTTCGTTACGTAAGAAGGTATGTACTAAGTGCTTATATGTGCTTTATCTCATTTAATCTTCCCCAAAAGGCTTCCTGATAGATATTACTATTATATCCAATTTAGAGATGAGAATATGATAAGGCTTAGAGAGGCTACGGAAATTAACGATGGTTACAAACTTAGGAAATGGAGGACACAATCATTGGACTTAGTCTTATTCTTTCACTCATTCAACAAATATTTGATAAGGAAAGGTCCCCTGAACAAAACGGGACACTGTTTGGAAGGAGGAAGTGGGGAATGGAAGTTGAGTAAGCAAACCAGCCATGTTCACTGTACCCTGGCCACTGTGTAGTGAATGGATTGAAAGGTAATAAGAGAGAATCCAAGAAGGCTAGGCAGGCATTTGTGGAGGTGGTTCACGTGCGAGACGATGTTGATTTCAACCAGGGTGGTAGCAATGAAGATGAAGAAACCTAGATGGACTGAGGCTATACTTGCAGGTAGAACTGACTACGTGGTGGTGGGGGAAAGGAAGCATCAAGCAAAGGAGGCCCCTCATTTTTGACTCTGAGCAACGTGGTGATCTGAGACTGGGGACACTAGAATGGATATACAGAGTGAGGGAAAGAAATTTTTGTAATCTCAAGCCCCATGCTCTTAACCATTATTAATGTTATCACTAATTATTATCATGAAAATAAAATATATTTGGAGTCGATGGCCACATAACTTTAAACTAACTGGAAAGGTTTATGGAAATGTCAGATTATTCCTTTCCATGTGAAAATGAAAAAAAAAAAAGAGGAAAGTTTGATGTAGAATTTGTTGTGGTTCTTAGTTTTCAAAGTAAGCACCTAGGAACAGGATTGTCTGAGGTTCTCCTTGAACTTTGTAAATCTGAACTTCAGTATTTATAATATTATAAGATGAATTGAGGTGGAGAGGAGGGTGGGGAAACAGTGGAAGATAATTTTCCAGAAAGTTAACAGACTTATTTTATTTTATTTAATTTTTTATTATTGTTATTTTCTGTTTTTGAGATGGAGTCTCGCTCTGTCTCCCAGGCTGGAGTATAGTGGCGTGATCTCGGCTCACTGCAACCTCCACCCCCGGGATTCAAGCAATTCTCCTTTCTCAGCCTCCCAAGTAGCTGAACTACAGGCACACACCACCATGCCCAGCTAATTTTTGTATTTTTAGTAGAGACGGGGTTTCACCATATTGGTCAGGCTGGTCTCGAACCCCTGACCTCAGGTGATCCAGCCACCTTGGCCTCCCAAAGTGCTGGGATTACAGGCGTGAGCCACTGTGCCCAACCTAATAGGTTTATTTTAGATGATTGAGTCAAGTATATTTTTTCTTCTGTCTGTATTTTTATATTTTTCAGATATTTGAAGATGATTACTTATTACTTTTGTAACTAGTAAATTAAAAGTTTGAGAAAATTAGTCTGTAAATAGTTATATTTGTTATGTCTATATAGTTCATTGTAATAAGTTCTGAGAACCACTCAAATTGTAACTTTCAGTCAAACCAATTAAAATAATGATGTAACTTACAGAGGCCTTAAAATACATGCCCTTCTAACTATGCCATATGTGAAGCAGTCCCAGTCAAAGTGGACTGGAGTTTAGGATGGGACCTGACTGGTAGTATGGCTAAAAGTGGTTAGGAAGAAGGCTAAGAGGCTTGAGGAGCTTAACATTTTCTAGGTGTCCTTCATTTGAAGCATCCTTCCAAATTTAAATATTTAAAAATTTCTTAGATTCTTTACTTTCCCATTTCTTAAGGTCAGATAAACATAATAATATTCTTTAAGAAATCCTGCCAGCCACTTCTGAATCTTGACTCTTTTCCTTCCTTGCAGGGTCAATGATTGTATCTTGCGGGTGAATGAGGTTGATGTGTCAGAGGTTTCCCACAGTAAAGCGGTGGAAGCGCTCAAGGAAGCGGGGTCTATCGTTCGGCTGTATGTGCGTAGAAGACGACCTATTTTGGAGACCGTTGTGGAAATCAAACTGTTCAAAGGCCCTAAAGGTAATAAAAATATAAATGACTCACAGACACTAGTGACAAACCATCTGACTGAAGTTTGTGCCACAATACTCGTATGATGAACTCTTTAACCTCTGACATTCAGTGCTTACCAAGAGATTTAAAATCCTACAATAGTGGTTACGAAGGGTAAAGGAAACCAGTAGTCTAAACATGAACTCAGATAAGAAGGAAAGGATAGATTTATGTAGAAACCTCCTTATAAACAAAAATATTAACAGTCATCTATATTTTTCTATAAATTTTTAATCTTACTGGGTCATGATAACTTAGCTAGCATATTAATACTAATTTTTCAGATACAAATGGTAAATCCTCTCATTTAGCAAAATAGTAATATAAATAATAATTAAAATAATCTGTACTAATATAACAATTATATTTTTATAATGTTGTGATATGTTTAAAGTTTGGTTATATTCTTATGTGTCGTACCCAACATTACATGACATTTTACGCTTGCAGTAGCCAAAATAAGTTAAAATTTATTTTTTTGAAATGTTCTCATATCTCTTGAGATTATTATAGTTACTCTGTGGAGTTGCATCAACAGATGAATTACCACACTACTTTTTGTTTATTTGTTTTTTGTTTTGTTTTGTTTTGTTTTGAGACAGGGTCTCACTCTGTTGCCCAGGCTAGAGTGCAGTGGCAGGATCAGGACTCACTGAAGCCTCAAGCTCCCAGGCTCAAGTGATCCTCCCATCTCAGCCTCTCAAATAGCTGGGACTACAGGCATGCACTAGTGCATGTGGTTATTATTATTATTATTATTATTATTTTATTTGTTTTTTGGTAGAGACAGACCCTTGCTTTGTTGCCCAGGCTGGTCTTGAACTCCTGGCCGTAAGTAATCCTCCTGCTTTGGCCTCCGAAAGTGTTGGGATTACAGGCGAGAGCCACTGTACCTGGCCCATACTAATTTTTAAGAATAATCCTTTGAACTCTGTTCTTCAGAATGATGACATTAAGTAGTAACTTAATAGTATTTAATATTTTGGAAAAAAATCTAATAATTAGCTTAACATTATTTAAATATTTTAGATGATTATGACCAAATAATGGCTGTACTCTTTGAGTAACTCATTTTTCTTTTCTTTAAAATCTAGTTAATCTCTAATGCTATAGGAGATTGAAAAAATAAGCCTACCATCTCTTCTAGGAGGCAGTAGTGGGTGGTATTTAAGATCTCAGGACTGAGTTTAAAAGCCTGGTTCAACTACTTGCTAGCAGAGTCATCTCAGTTGGGCCAGCTCCCTCATTATTAAATGGGGATCATAATGGTAGTATCAATCCATAGGGTTTATGAGGATTAAGCATTTAACCAATAGCTGGAACAAGGTAAGCAATAGAGCCTGGTGGTTAAGATGCAGACTCTACAGCCCAAAGTGTCTAGATTAGTACCGTGGCTCTGCAGCTCACTAGCTGTTTGGCCTTGAGCAAATTGCTTAACCTCTCTGGGCCATATATTCTCATCTACAAAGTGCAAATAAGAATAGTACTTGCTCCTAGAGATGTTGTGAGGATTAGATGAGTTGATTCACAAAAAGTATTTAGAATAAGGCCTGGCACAAACTAACCGACCAACAAAATTAGCTACATATACATGTTATCTGTACTATTATTTACTACATATGGTTTTAAACTTTGTAACAATTGTTTGGTAATGTAATGAAAATATTCAGAGATTCCTCATGGGTTAAATTCAAATGCGTTAAAATCATAGAACTAACACATTTGAATTTAACCCATGAGGAATCTCTGAATATTTTCATTACATTACCAAACAACTAAAATCTGGGTAAAAGGAAAAAAAGTGAAGCATTTTCATATCACAGTCTCTAGTGGCATGAAAGACTTTCAACCCTCACATTTACTAAAATTATATTGCAAGGAGCTTTAAAGCCAAACAAAATGGCCATACACATTATTTCTATTAAAAACGTATATTATATGTAGCTATTTCTGTAATTCAATTAACTGTAATTATTCAGCATAGCCCTAAGACAAATACTAATTTTAACCACTCAGCAAAGAAAGTAACATCATGCATTTATAGACCTTTTGCTAGCTGAGCAACCGGATGACCTCCAGCTGCTCAGCAGAGCACTTAAAGGCTAAAGATGACTAAAACTTAATTTTATCAAGAACACATATTTTAGATTTTTATTTTTGATGCCAGGGCTCCAGCTGGTTTACTTCAGTCTGAACTGCTTTCTTCCTTGAGCCTGGAGTGGGGCAATAATTGCTGTGGGACCTGGAATGGGGAAATGGGGAGAAGTGAGCATTAATCAACTGGGTATACCTAGGCAATAACCCAATTAAAGTATACAATGTATGGGAGATGGGGTTACAAGTGAGCTTGGTCTACTGAGATGAGGAGAACCAGATAACTGTTGGAAATAACTTTACATCCCTAAAAAGCAGGCTCTTGCGAAATCCCTGTAGAGAGAGGTGAGACTATTGAGCCTGTTGTGGTTATGCTGAGTCAGTCATACTTCTTTCTACTGTCGCTGTCCAGAGGTCACTGATGGGGATTTGTTTCTCTATATAAAGCTTATCAATTTACAGAAAAACTATTTTAGTCATTGTTTAAGTTCCTCATCCCTCTCCCAGTACCATAAACACAGCAAGTGCTGAATCAGAGTAAGTTGAATACTTAAACTGGATTTTACAGTAACTCTGATGATACCTCGTGGTCTTAACTTCACTTGGCACCTTATAATTCTTCATTTTTGAATTACAATATGTGTAAAGGGAATTCCTACCAATGTTTAATCATACAATGGAAACTCTTATGCACCCTGGAGTGAAGATAAATGAGATGTCATCTCTGTCCTCAGAAAGTTTAAATGCGAGAGATGCACGTGAAGTCAACTACCTTTAATGCAACACAAAATGAACTCAGCTCTGTGATGGAGCCTGAGCTATGATTTCACTGGAACAAAGTGGAAGACGTGATTCATCGTAACTAGGAGAGACAAAATGGTCCAGAGGATTTAAAATTTTCAGCAAACTAACACAGGAACAGAAAACCAAACACCACATGGTCTCAGTCTTGGGAGTTGAACAATGAGAACACATGGACACAGGGAGGGGAACATCACACACCAGGGCCTGTTCGGGGGCTGGGGGAAAGGGGAGGAATAGCATTAGGACAAATACCTAATGCACTCGGGGCTTAAAACCTAGATGACGGGTTGATAGGTGCAGCAAACCACCATGGTACATGTATATCTATGTAACAAACCTGAACATTCTGTACATGTATTCCAGAACTTTAAAAGGAAAAAAAAAACAAAAAAAAAAACATGTGCACAGTTTATCTGCCCTTCCTTGAGCACATGGGTACAATATAGTAAGCATCAAAAAATCTAGCCAACTGAGCTAACTGGATTGAATTATGTACGTATAATACAGAGTTATCTAGATATACATTAATGTAGTCCTTCAATGATTCAACAAATACGTATTGTTTAGTATGTACCTGGCAGAGATCCAGACAATAGAGATTCACAAAGAAAATTCAGATAGTTCCTGCTCTCAAGGAGATTGTAGCCTGGTGGGGAAAACACCTATAATATAAATTGGGAAAAGTACTAGGAATAAATGTAACAGATTGTTAATGGGGTGCCAATTAGACAGTGGGTCAAAGGAGACTTCCAGAAGCAAGTGTCACTTAAGCTAAGCCTTGAAATATAAATTAAAACAGACATTTAGCCAGGTAAAGAGTGGGGTCTCAAGAGCATCCCAGATAGAAGTAGAGGCATGTGAGTGTGATGGCTATAGTGTAGAAAAAGATCTTGATAACTTCTAGGAGTCTAATAATATGAAAATTAATTACATGAAATGATATGGCTGAGATGAGCAAGGGCCAGATCATGCTTAGCTTTGTTGGCCATATTTGAAGATTTGTGTTTATATTGAAATGCAATGGGAAATTATTGTGATATTTTAAGCATGAGTGACACATGATAAAATATGTAATTTTTAGAAGGTCATTCTGGCTGCTATGAAGCAAATGAATTGAAGAGGGCAGAAGTGGGAGCAGAGATCAGTTAGGGGTTACTTGGAGGAAGGAGAAAAAAGTAAATGGATTTGAGCTATCTTGATGCCATTTATTGGTAAAATAGATGGTGGTGTTTCAAGGATGAGGTTCAGTTTTTTTATTTGGGGTGCCATTTGTGAGGTGGGGAAGATTATGAAGGAATCTCTGAGGACAGAGGGAACCTCTGATGTGTCTGAAAAGGAAATCTCAAGGAAGCAGAACTGGAGAAGATCTGTCTAAAAACCCTGCCAAATTAACATGCTGATTTTTCACTATATCTTGTGAAATATCTGGGTTTGGGAACATATTTTTAAATTGACTTTTTTACTTTTTATTAATCTTTAATATAAAAATATGAATACGGCTACTTCAGCTATTTTAAAGAGTTAATGCATTTAATAAATCTATTTTATAGATTTTATAGATTATTAATGCCCAGAATGTTTTCAGTTTTAGGATTGTGTTTGTTTTTGCACAGAACAGAGGATAAACAGATTTATTCCTTTCTATGCTATAGGTAAAACATTAAGAGATTCTGTGAAAAAGTGATTTGTGGCAAATTAAATTTACAGTTTTTCAATTTTGTACTCTATATTGATTCCATCTATTGCAAAAATTACTAATTTGAGATAACCTTTGATGTATGTGATTTTGTCTTTATAGCAGAGCTAATCTTCCCAACACTCAGATAGAATCAATCATCTGATTGGTGATTTATAGCCATATATTTCAGTAATGGATATTTGGGTAATACTCATTCTGACTTAGAATGTCTTTTCTCAAAATAGGTAGAAACCTTGCTAACGTCACGGTTATAGATTTGGTCATTGCAAGCACCTGGGGTGTCTGCATGTGGGCAATCAATTGAGAAAAAAATAGGTAATTATATGTAGGAAGAAATTATTTGGCAAATCCATTTAGGCTTGCCAAGCAACCAAAAATTAAGCAAAGGAAGAAAATCTAAAGTGTGTATGTGGGTTTCCAGGAAATAGATGTACTATAAAAGGCTTCCTAGTGACTTTCCCAAGAACACATTAAATAATAACTTCCAAGGAGCTATTAATATATAATTAAACAAGTACAGAACTGTTTGTTTCTATGGCCTGGGCCAAAGAAGCCTAAAGCTACAGGAGAAATTAGATGACTTCTTTTAAGATGCTCTTGTTGCTTAAGAATCGTATAGGTGGTTTAAGGCTAAGTTCTAAAACCAAAAATGTGAAAGCCATAGTTTTATTAATTGATATCCAAAGGTGGTCTTGCTTGTGGCTTTATTTTAGCCACCTTACTCATTAATAAAAACTGAAAGAGTGATTAAATCTAGATAGTGACAAATTTTAGCAGTTCTCCTCCATTATTTTTTAAAATGTTTTTAAACTCTGATATCTCTGTAGATACATACTTTTTGCCATTACAGAGCTCTGTATCAGTGTAAACTGAGAATGTAGTAGATTGTAAGTTTATGTTTTGTATAGGAAAAATGGTAACTATGAAATGCACACACTGTAGAAGTCACTATACCAATGAACACTTACAATGTTCATAATTCAATCATTAAAGAAGACACATATGTAATGAAGAAGTTCCTGGATATCTTCAGGCAGACATGAGCCTAGAACAAATATAAGAACCACTTTATGACTCGCTCTCCTCATCTGCAAAATGGTTATAATCTAAATATGTAATTCATAGAGTTATTTACAGGATAAGAATTGTAAATTCTTAATAAATTCTTATAATATTTTTACTCTTATTACCATATTTGGCAGAAAGGGAAATAAAGAAAAGTAGCAAAGAACTCATTAATACTAAGGGACTAAAGGATTAGATTGTATTTAATGTAATATTTAATATAAAATACTATGAGAGGTTCTTTTTTTTCCTTCAACTTTTAATTTAATTTCAGAGGTGTATGTGCAGGATGTGCAGGTTTGTTACATAGGTAAACGTGTGCCACGGTGGTTGGCTACGCAGATCATCCCATCACCTAGGTATTAAGCCCAGCAACCAACAGCTATTCTTCCTAGTACCTGATGCTCTCCCTTCCTCCTGCTCCGCCTCCAATAGGCCCCACTGTGTGTTGTTTCCTTCCATGTGTCCGTGTATTCTCATTGCTCAGCTCCAAGTTATAAGTGAGAACATGCTGTGTTTGGCTTTCTGTTCCTGCGTTAGTTTGCTGATGATAATGTCTTCCAATTCCATCTATGTCCCTGCAAAGGACATTATCTCCTTCCTTTTTTATGGCTGCATAGTATTCCATGGTGTATGTATACCACATGTATTCATCCAGTCTATCATTGATGGCATTTAGGTTCATTCCATGTCTTTGCTATTGTGAATAGTGCTGCAATGAACAGACACCTGCATGTATCTTCATAATAGAATGATTTATATTTCTTTGGGCATATACCCTGTGGTGGGATTGCTGAGTCAAATGGTACGTCTGCCTTTAGGTCTTTGAGGACTATCTTTCACAGCAGCTAAACTAATTTATGTTCCTACCAACAATGTAAAAGTATTCCATTTCCACACTGTCTTCCACAATGGTTAAACTCATTCACACTCCCACCAACAGTGTAAAAGCATTCCATTTTCTCCACAACCTTGCCAGCATCTGTTGGGTTTTTTTTTTTTTTTTTGACTTTTTAATAATAGCCATTCCAGCTGGTGTGAGATGGTATCTCATTGTGGTTTTAATTTGCATTTCTCTGCTGATCAGTGACGTTAAGCTTTTTTTCATATGTTTGTTGGCTGCATGTATGTCTTCTTTTGAGAAGGTTCTGTTCATGTCGTTTGCCCACTTTTTAATGGGGTTGTTTTTTTCTTGTAAATTTGTTTAAGTTCTTTGTAGACTCTGGATATTAGACCTTTGTCAGATGGATAGATTAAAAAAATTGGGGGAGGTCCTTTAAAAGCACTAGAATATTTGTTGAATTAATGAATTAACTATTTATTAAAAGCTTTTAATATTTAGCAATTCCACATAGAACCAATATATATTTGGCTTATGCATGCATGTATGCATATATATAATATGTACATATATTTCTGTTATGTGTATATGCACATATATGTTATACGCAGCTGTATTTTTTCTTTAGCTCTATATAAATTTGTTTCTAACAGGTTTGAGTTATGATGTGTCATATAACTCTATGCTTTATGAACATGCACATATATATTTAGGATTTTTCTTTGGTTTTCCCAGTTTGGGCATCTGTGTCAGTGTATGCCACGTGCAGAAATAGCTCCAAGTATATTAAAACTTAGCCTTATGATATCTCCTTAGCACCAGGTTCCATCACTCACCCCTCACCCATGTGACCTACTCCTGCTTTTGACCTCTCCATTTATACAAATGATTGTCTTAGTCACCCACAGTAAAAGGCCTTGGACGTCCTTTTTTTCCTTTTGGTTCTCTCTTCTTTGCTGCTTTATTAAATCAGGCATCATACCTTTTGGAAGCCACTTACAAAATAATTAATCCTCTCTTTAAAATCTCCACTGCCATTATTATGGTGTTCCTGTCTTCTTTTTTTTTTTTCTTTTTTTTTTTATTATACTTTAAGTTTTAGGGTACATGTGCACAACGTGCAGATTAGTTACATATGTATACATGTGCCATGTTGGTGTGCTGCACCCACTAACTCGTCATTTAACATTAGGTATATCTACAAATGCTATCCCTCCCCCCTCCCCCACCCCACAACAGGCCCCAGTGTGTGATGTTCCCCTTCCTGTGTCCATGTGTTCTTATTGTTCAATTCCCACCTATGAGTGAGAACATGCAGTGTTTGGTTTTTTGTCCTTGAGATAGTTTGCTGAGAATGATGGTTTCCAGCTTCATCCATGTCCCTACAAAGTGCATGAACTCATCATTTTTGATGGCTGCATAGTATTCCATGGTGTATATGTGCCACATTTTCTTAATCCAGTCTATCGTTGTTGGACATTTGGGTTGGTTCCAAGTCTTTGCTATTGTGAATAGTGCCGCAATGAACATACGTGCGCATGTGTCTTTATAACAGCATGATTTATAATACTTTGGGTATATACCCAGTAATGGGATGGCTGGGTCAAATGGTATTTCTAGTTCGAGATACCTGAAGAATCGCCACACTGACTTCCACAATGGTTGAACTAGTTTACAGTCCCACCAACAGTGTAAAAGTGTTCCTATGTCTCCACATCCTCTCCAGCACCTGTTGTTTCCTGACTTTTTAATGATGGCCATTCTAACTGGTGTGAGACGGTATCTCACTGTGGTTTTGATTTGCATTTCTCTGATGGCCAGTGATGATGAGCATTTTTTCATGTGTCTTTTGGCTGCATAAATGTCTTCTCAATCCTAAGCCAAAAGAACAAAGCTGGAGGCATCACGCTTCCTGGCTTCAAACTATACTACAAGGCTACAGTAACCAAAGCAGCATGGTACTGGTACCAAAACAGAGATATAGACCAATGGAACAGAACAGAGCCCTCAGAAATAATGCCGCATGTCTGCAATCATCTGATCTTTGACAAACCTGACAAAAACAAGCAATGGGGAAAGGATTCCCTATTTAATAAACGGTGCTGGGAAAACTGGCTAGCCATATGTAGAAAGCTGAAACTGGATCCCTTCCTTACACCTATACAAAAATTAATTCAAGATGGATTAAAGACTTAAATGTTAGACCTAAAACCATAAAAACCCTAGAAGAAAACCTAGGCAATACCATTCAGGACATAGGCATGGGCAAGGACTTCATGTCTAAAACACCAAAAGCAATGGCAACAAAAGCCAAAATTGACAAATGGGATCTAATAAAACTAAAGAGCTTCTGCACGGCAAAAGAAACTACCATCAGAGTGAACAGGCAACCTACAGAATGGGAGAAAATTTTTGCAATCTACTCATCTGGCAAAGGGCTAATATCCAGAATCTACAATGAACTCCAACAAATTTAGAAGAAAAAAACAACCCCATCAACAAGTCGGCAAAGCATATGAACAGACACTTCTCAAAAGAAGACATTTATGCAGCCTGTCTTCTTGATACCTTATCTGGCATACTATAATAGGCTTCATTGCTTGTCCCTCCCTTCCATACCAACACATATCTTCTACACCAATCTTCCAAAAATTCAAAACTGTTCATGATTCTCCCCTGGTAAAAAAAAGTCTCCAGTAGTTTTTCATTGCCAGTAAGTAGCATTTTATGCACTCTATGTTCTCTTTCTCCTCCAGCCACAAAAGTTGGTTTCAGTCTTCTCTTCTTCATTGTCCCATTCACATATCTCCGGATGCAGGTGAGCTGCCTTGTGTACCATTTCTTAAACATATGCCATGCTTTCCTGCCTCTAAGCCTTTGTTCATTTCATTCCCAACTTTGAATGTCTTCTCTTAGTATTGTGACCACTATCTGCTGACATCATATCCATCCCCCAAGAGCCAGTTCAGTGTTAACTTCTCCATAAAGCTGTCACTAACTGACCCAATCAGAAGCAATCTTTCATTTCTAAGAACTTCTGATGTGCTTTATTTCTTCCTTTTTTGTTCATTCTTTTGTTATCAGGCCAGGTAACCCACAGGGCATGAAAAGGATGGCTATCAACAACCCAAATTAAGGAGATAAAGAAACTGCTAATTCTAACACCTAAGTTATTAATGTAATGATGTCTATCCTGGCCAATGCTAAATTTGAAGCATTAAGTGATATTTAAAAGGAAAGTACAAGCTCCAGTCTGTGACCCAGTTCTGGGTAGTAAATGGGAGGAATTGAGGCAGAGATGAGTGGGGAGTGCAAGGTAGATCATAACCATCAAAGCAGTGTGGCAATGGGAAAAGGAATGGCTCAGATGGAAGCTGACAATTTTTCAAGTGCGAAGAGTCCGTATGAGTGAAGCCCATGTTTTGGCACTTTACCTTTTTTCACTTCTTACAGAAATAGTATGTACAAGAAATTAGAGGCATCTGGCACATTGCTTACCAGTCCACTTAATCAAAAAGCAATTTCTAAATTTTTGATTTTTATTTTATTGTATAACTTATGTGACAAATTTCATGTCCAGCTTATCTAAACATCAACTTGACTTGCATCTATTATAGATAGAGAATTTATTAAATATCTAACTTAAATAAATTTTACCAGCTTTTCTATTTATCATACTCATTTCCTTTATCAGATCTGTTCTTACTCCTCCATCTGCTCCTGGTTTTTTTTTTGTTTTGTTTTGTTTTGTTTCTGATGCCCATATGGCCAAAGTGAACTATCCAGTCTTGATGTGAGGAAGTCATCTGAAAATTTCCTGACATTAGTCATTTGGCTAATTGATAGGCCTAGAGCTGTGTTATTGAGAATGAACACTGAATGAATTAAAATTTTAATTGAAAATTAAATGCACTGTTCTTAACGCTTAGTACCGAGACTGTCTGCACCGAAATTCTTCTTTTTTCCCTGATCTGTCCATGGATAGCTTTATCAATAGTGTGTTTTTTTTTTTTTCTTTAACAAGTTGGATTTTCTATCTTGTAACCATAATAACTTGGGGATGTTTAGGTTAGCAAAGTTTTTAGTTATCTGAGATTCAACAGTTTATGACCAAGCATTTTACCAGACCACTGGTAGAAACTAAAACCAAAGTTTGTACAACTGGTTTGATTACTGGCACCCAACCATTTACTGTATCAGGGGACATCATGCATTTCCTTATTTCTTGCCATGGAGTAAATTACTATGTTTATTCATTTTTTAATGCATGTGCAAAAATGCCTCTGAATACAGGAAACAGTTTACTTTTTATTCAGGCTCATGTCCTGGGGTCAAGTTCCTAGTGGTAGGTGGACCTGTTTTGGGTGAAAGGCCATGCTGGAACAATGATTTGTTCAGTAAGCACGAATAGCAAATTTAACTATTTGGCATGAGGTCTTAAAACACTACATTTTCCTTTTAGTGCTAATTTTTTAAATCCTTTTGAATTACCACAGTTGTTCCCTGGTGACACAAGGAAATTTACTTGAGTATATATATAGTGCAACCTTCTATTGGAATAAAATATATGGAATAAGAAAGAAAGTGGTGAGCTATTTGTGTTAAACCAGGGAAACAGTCTTCTTAGAAATAAATTGTAGCTAAATTACCACTGTCCTGTCCACCAAAGAGCAAATCTTTTATTATTATCATTATTATTATTATTAAATGAAGAACACCATATTTGATAAATTCACCTTGTTCCCAGGTACTTTTCTGTAGAATTTCTTGTGCATGCACATTGTTAATTTCTGATTATTTCTGGATATAAGACATATCCTTGTGAATTGGGAGGCTCTTTCTCTAAGCTAATATTTGGTCAATATTCATAATGATGTCTGTAAACAAGCTCTCTCCTAAGATTGTGTAGCAAATCATTCATCATGAAAGAACAACCTACAAATATTGCCACCGTAATTCCCACCGTTCTGTATAATACAACATTATGAGAGAATTAATCACTTGATTACGTTTGCTAAATCTTTTTGGAAATTAGTGAACGATGCCACTCCTGTCATGTGCCCTTTGGGGATAACATGGCCACTGTTTCTTTTCACAGTTTTCTTATTTGCTGTTTAAAGCTGATCTTTAATTTTTTAACAGAATATATGATCAATGGCTCCTTGAACAAATTTTTGAAGTCAAAATTATTTTTACAATGAAAATTTCAGATTTAAATAATTGCACTGTACCAAATGTACTTTTGGTTTTTCAACATTTAAAATTTTATCATTCACACAACAAACCCTGTGAACAGCTGTGAATATTTACTCAAGGTAAATATTTACCTACATGGAATTGGTTGTAAGCTTTAAAAAGAAATGTTGCTGTGGTAAATACAACTATAAATCTTTTAAATTTATGGCCAGCAGCAAAGCAATTTGATGAAAAGACTTTGAGATTTGGAGCTAGGACCTAAGTTGAAATCCTTGCTTAACTTAAATAAGCATTAGAGATATTGGGTATGTATCAGCATCTAATTAAATTTTAAGTGTTCTTCTTTTTGTTTACTTTTTTAAAAGGAAATATGCACAGAAAACAATCATCTGTTCACTCAAAAAATATTTTATTTCAAAAACATATTAGGTCTGGAAGTTGTAATGCTAAATTAAAGGAATGAGAATAAATAAAGAAGTTTAGGCTTTTTTCCCAAGTATCTTCTTAGAAGACTGGTATTTACCTAGACTGAAATAATGCAGTCCTCCTCTGCTGACTGATACTGACTTCATACTAAATTCTTCATGATCCCTGACAAAATCCATTTTGGTTCCTCAACTCATGGACCAATGTCCATTAAATTTTTCTCTTTCTATGAAACACTGAGATCCAATACATTAAAACTTGCAGTACTTTTTATTCATGGACCATGACTCCTAATGCCACTAAGCTGTCAGTCAAAAGCCTGTCCTACATAGCCTTTGTCCCTGAACATAACTCAATTGTAGATAGATACTTTGGGTACTTTATCCCATATAGAAAACTTACTAGGAAAGATAAAATGAAATCTATTTTAATATCCATAAAGAACACCAGCTTATGCATTTTTAAACATGGACAATTCTATGGGTTATCTAGTTATGAGATCCCACTGAGTTCACTGAAAATTGAAAAATTGGAAAATAAAGGTTGATATTAGGCAAGATTGAGAATTATTAGTCAAGGCTGAAAAAAGAGTAGTTAAGAAAAGAGTAAAAATGACACAGAAAACAAACTAGGTACATTTCTGGAAGAGTCAGTGCCTTATCGTGGTGAATGAAGGTATATACATATGATTTGTTCAGTATAAGCCATTAGTCACATGAAGCAACAGTTCAATAGTTACTTCCTGGGGACCTAAAAATAGTCATTGAGTTTTTGGTAGTAGTAGAGTCAAAATGAAAATTTTATTCTTCATAGTTCCATTTATTTGAATCAACTGAATGTGGTAGCAGTTTTTTTAATTATAATAATTTTGATGTGCAAGAATTCTAAGATGTCAAATATTCTGATCTCTCTCAATACACAGATTCACTCATATATTTTCACTCATTACGTTTAGTAGCAAAAAGCACACAATTACTTTTGCACCAAACTAATATTTAACAAAGCATTAATTGAACATGCTCTGAAGACAAGACTAAAAATTGGGTATAGAAACATGGTGTGCCCTCAGAGAAAATAGTGGTCACAGTATAGTGTGTAAAATGTGACAATACTATAAACATATGCCCAGGCTTTTTCTAGGAAACCTTGACCAAGGCTTCAATTTCTGCTTTAATACTCTGGAGAGGAAGTTTTCCCATACTAATGGTAGCTGTTCACTTGGGAGACTGCTCCAATCACTGGACTTTTTTTTTTTCTATAATTGAGCTGAAAGTAGAATTCCTCTAAAATTGTCCATTAATCTTGTTTTTGCTTTCTACGGCTGCAGCAGACAACTCTTCACAAGAGAGCCCTTCAGACATTTGTAGGCCACTGTCAAGTCTCCTTTCAGGACTCTTTCCTTTAGATTAAGACCCCCAGTTCATTAACCATTCTTGATTCATCATTTTTAATCCCTTTATTTTGCTGTAGAGAAATTTTCTCTACAAATTTCTATAAATTTTGGCAGTATCCCACCTAAGTAACAATACACAGAATTGGATATACAGATCCCTTTGTGTGCTTGTAAGCACAGACCATAGTGAGTGAATTTTGTGCACGCAAGCTCTATACTCTACTTCTGTTAATGTAGTATAAAATTGTGTTAGCTTTGTTTTTAAGAATCGTTTTGTTGGCTCATGTCAAGATTAAAGACAATTGAATATTATTTCATATGAACTTGTGGCTATCAGATCTATTACATTTTATTTTAGAATAATTTTTTATTTGTAGACTTATACACTTGTTTTGTCTCTATTGAATATAACATTGTTGGACTGCACCTAGCATCTGGACCTATTGATATCAATCTCAGTAGCCAATCAGCAATTCCTTATATTCGCCACCCTTTCCTCATCTTTCAATTATAGGTAACCTGAAGGTAAACTAATTGGATTATCAGAAATAAGATGGAATTTGGCAAGTGCATATGTTACCCAGCACATATAGATGTAAAAGTGAATACCACAGGTATAAGGAAGGGCTGGTTATAAAAATAATGGAAAGATAAACATAAAAATAATGTATTTAGGGGAAGTTTTTTATGAAATACAATGTGCATACTACTAAAGAACTGTTTTCCAGATTATGAGAACAGGTTATTTTCTACTTCAGTAACTCACAAAATGAGTAAAACTTAGGGACAATTAGCAACCAAAACCATTAGAAAATTTTGCCTACAGTGATAAAAGAAGCAGTGAAGCACAACTTAATGCAATACACTTAAAAACCTGCGACTAAAAGAAGGAAATTGTAGCAGAAAGGCTTAGAGAGGCTCAGATGCTACCCGACTCCCATTTCCCTCCTGAAACTGGTGGTGATTGACAAAATCCTAAGACTTCTCACTGATACCATTAAATCCAGAGAAGAGCACACTGAGCTAGTAGGCTTATCTTTTTCAAAGAGTAGTTGAAACTTGTGATTGAGAGAGTCTAAAGTGGGTAAAGTGAGTAGCTATGCTGATATTCTCTGGCAGAAATAAAGGTTCTCTAGCCACACCCCAAATTAGAGAAATTTCTCCAATTAGATGCAACTCGGTGTAGGACATTTAACAAAATCTCAAAAGCTAACAGAATTGGGGTCTTACCAGAAAAATGACACACTTGCCTGTAGCCTCTACTGAGATCTCTTCCAACTCCCTTGCCAGCTATTGCTCAGGCACAAAATGTGATCAGAACACAAAATAGCCAGACCTCCACTCCCACTGTAACTTGGGGGGGAAAATAAAATGATTCTAGGCACAAAGGACAAAGGTAAACCAGTCACATGCCTTATATCAGAACAAATAGAATGTCCAATTGAGGTGCCCAATCATGAGCAGGATGAAAAAATTTAGTAACTCTATAAGAATACCGCAATCAAAACCAGAAAGAAGCGTATTATTGTAATCTGATCTATTAAGTACCTGGTATGTATTAGGCAGTGTTCTAATGTTTTATACATACATATTTTAGTCCATTTAAGAAACCCTATAGGTATTGTTATTTTATGTACAGTTTGGAGGTTTAATAACTTGCCTAAAATCATACAAATGATGACAGAGCCAGGACACAAATCACTGGTGTCTGGCTCCAGAGCTCATGCTATTAACCCTGTGTGATCTTGGACTCACAACCTCTAAAAAAAAACAGAAGAAGAAAATAAGGAAGAGAGGGAGGGAGCGAAGGAAGGAGACAAAGAGTATAACCTATAATTCAAGGGGCAGAAGGGAATTGCTCATGATTTATGCTGTAGGAAAACTTAAAATAAATTCAATTAAAAAGTGCTGAAATACAAAAATGTAAAGGTAGAAAATGGGGTGAAAAGAAAGATTGAAGCCCAGGGAACCCAATAAAGGGCCTAAATAATACCATTACAGAACTTATGAATATGTTACAAATAGGAAGGAAAAATAGATGTCACTGAAAATAGCGACAAAGAGCAAAACTTGAGATAATTATGATGAGCACAGACTTCACAAAAATTTAAAAAAGAAGAGAGAAAAACTTTAAAGCTATACCAAACAGGAGCTATAGAGCTTCGAGAAAACGAGCTAGTGGCCCAAAGAGTATTGATTTAGTCAAGCATTTAAAAAATATATCACTCTTTCAGAGAAGCAACATACACTGGGGCCTACTTGAGGGTGGAGGGTTTGGGGAGGGAGAGAGTGAGAAAAGATAACTATTGAGTACCAGGCTTAGCACCCAGGTGAAGAAATAATCTGTACAACAAACCCTTGTGACCCGAGTTTACATATATAACAAACCTGCACGCGTACCTCAGAACCTAAAATAAAAAATTAAGTTAAAAATCCAAAAAACATATCACTCTTTCCTAAAATATGCCCTTCATCAAAACTGTTATTTATATCATTTTAGATGTAAATCTGATTATGAATTGAAAAGAAGAAAAAAATATATTTATCATGATAAACCAAAGGGAATAATTTAAAAATTATTTCAAACAATAAATAAGATGGCCAAGTTTAAAATCAGAATATAGAAATCAATAGCATATAAATATATGTCCATATATAAGTAGTAATCAACTAAAAAATATAATGACAGAAAATATATCATTTACAATAGCCAAAAATATCTTAAGAATACACTTTTAAAAGCCCAGAATGCATTAGCTATTTTTCCTGTTGCTCTCCCTCCCTGCACCTCACCCCCTATAGGCCCCAGTGTGTGTTGTTTTTCTCCATGTGTCCATGTGTTCTCATTGTTCAGCTCCCACTTATAAGTGAGAACATGTGGTGTTTGGTTTTCTGATCTTGCCTTAGTTTGCTGAGGATAATGGCTTCCAATTCCACCCATGCCCCTCTAAAGGACATGATCTCATTGCTTTTTATGGTTGCATAGTATTCCATGGCACACATTTACCTATGTAACAAACCTGCACCCCCTGCACATGTACCCTGGAACTTAAAATTAAAAAGAAGAGAATAAACTTCTTGATAAACATTTAAGATCTATATAAAGGTAACTTTCAAATGCTGCCAAGAGACATATAATAAAGGAATACCATAATGTGCCATTGGAAAAGCACATGCAACATCAAAAAATTTCAATTTTTACTTTTATACCAAAAATTTTAAATAAAAATAACAAAAATTTTATGCAAGAAAATCTGATATTTAAATTTATGTGAAAAATTAATGAGCAATAATAGCAAGGAAAATTTATAAAAAGAACAATAATGAGAGAGATCCAGGCTTACCATTTATTAAGACATCATACAAAGTTATAATAACTAAAATAAAAATTAAGATGTATCAAAATTAAAGACTATAGATTCTGAAAATAGACAAGACACATAAAGGAATTTAGTTCATAATAAAGTTGGCAATTTGAATAAGTGGGAAAAAATGGATTGCTCAATAAGTTATATTGGGAAAACCGGACATCTATCTTTAAAAAACAGTTGTGTCCCTTTTTCACAACCTACATCTGTACTAGTCTGTTTTCATGCTGCTGATAAAGAGATACCTGAGACAGGGCATTTTACAAAAGAAACTGTTTATTGGACTTAACAGTTTTACGTGGCTAGGGAGGCCTCACAATCATGGTGGAAGGTGAAAGGTGCATCTCACATGGTGACACACAAGGGAAGAGAGCTTGTACAGGGAAACTCTCAGTTTTAAAACCATCAGATCTCATGAGACTCATTCACTATCACAAGAACAGCACAGGAAAGACCCATCCCCATAATTCAATCACTGCCCACCAGTTTCCTCCCATAACACATGGGAATTGTGGGAATTACATTTCAAGGTGGAATTTGGGTGGGGACATAGCCAAACCATATCAACATCCAAAAAAATTTCTATATTTAAATATAAATGTTTATTTAAAAAATGAAAGCATACGACTATAAAGGAAATTGGGTAAATTGACGTATATTAAAATTAGGAACTTCTATTCATTAAATGATGTCACTAACAGAGTAAAACAGGAAGACATAGAGTGGAGAAAATATTCCCAGTAAATCTATCATACATTTGCGTAATGTTCAGTCTTATTCATAATAAAATAATTGCAAGTTAAAAGTACAAGATGCCATTTTTTAACTATCAAATTGCCCACATTCAAAAATTGTGACAACGCACTGTGTTAGGAGGTGTGGTAAAAGAGGCTCTTTCTGAGAGCTGAAAGAGGCTGGTGGAGTATAAATTGTTCCATATTCTTGGAGAGCAATACCAAAATATCTTTAACTTTATAACTGCTTAAACCCTTTGGCATAGTGAGTCTACTTCTAGGAATTTATCCTATATGTGTACCTGCCTATGAGTGAAATGGCAATGTTAATTGCAACAGTGTTTCCAGTGGCAAAAATCGAACCAAAAAAATCTAAATGACAAAAGAAGAATACCTACAATAATTTTATTGCATCCATACAGTATACTATAATGCCATTCAGCTTTTTAAAAATGAGGAGCTAAAATGAATATATTAAATGAATGAAAGCACTTAAAGTACTGAATGAATAAAATGAATGTACCGAAATGGAACAAAATCCCGTGTATATTGTTAAATTACCTAAACATTGTGGGCAGTATGTGTAATGTTCTATCATTTGTCTTAAAAAACATTAACTTTAAAACAAATCTCATCTTGTAGTTCCCATAATGCCCACGTGTCATGGGAGGGGCCTGGTGGCAGGTAATTGAATCGTGGGGGAAGTTACCTCCATGCTGTTCTAGTGATATTGAGTGAGTTCTTACAAGATCTAATGGTTTTATAAGGGGCTTTTCCCCTTTGGCTCATCACTTCTCATTCCTAACATCATGTGAAGAAGGATGTGTTTGCTTCCTCTTCCGCCATGATTGTAAGTTTCCTGAGGCCTTCCAAGCCATGCTGAACTGAGAGTCAATTAAACTTTTCTCCTTTATAAATTGCCAAGTCTTGGGTATGTCTTTATTGGTAGTGTCAGAACAGACTAATACACTTATATATACATAGAATATGGATAGTATCTGGAATATCTTGAAAAGTAACCGACAACAGTAGTTGCCTCAGAGAGGGAAACTATGTGGGAAGAAAATTTAGTTTTTCTGTTTGTTCTTTATATCTTTTGGATTTTTCTACCATGTACATATATTACATTATTTTTAATGAGCAAATACTTTTTTTAAAAAACACAAAGTTTTTATACTAGCCATTCTGACTCGTGTTAGATGGTATCTAATTGTGGTTTGGATTTGCATTTCTGTAATGATCAGTGATATTGAGCTTTTTTTCATGTGATTGTTGGCTGCATGTATGTCTAATTTTGAGAAGTGTCTGTTCATGTCCTTTGCCCACTTTTTTATGGGTTTTTTTTTCTTGTAAATTTGTTCAACTTCCTTATAAATGTTGGATGTTAGACCTTTGTTAGATGCATATTTTGCAAGAATTTTCTCTCATTCTGTAGATTGTCTGTTTACTCTGTTGATAGTTTATTTTGTTGTGGAGAAGCCATAGCGGGGAATGACCACACTGGGGCCTAGTGCAAGGTGGAGCCGGGAAGGAGGGAGAGGATCAGGAAAAATAACTAATGGGCACTATGCTTAATACCTGGATGATGAAATAATCTGTACCGCAAACCCCCATGACACAAATTTACACAGATAACAAACCTGCACTTGTACTCCTGAACTTAAAATAAAAGTTAAAAGGAAAAAACAAAGACACAAAGTTTAAAAATGGAAAGGTGAGCAAAGATATGCAAAGAGAAGTAGTTTCAGCAAGAAAAATTGATTACTTTTTGCCCATACAAATAAAAATACTATGTACCATGAAATTATACCCAGTTAATAGAAATATTAACATCAACATGTATGAAACTAAAAATGTTAAAAATGCATGGAGAAATGGGAAAAACTACCACTTAATATACATTTTGAAAGACGTTTGGCTCGAAAGATAAAGAGTAAGTGGATTCGTTTCAAATAATTCAACAAACATATAATTTAGTATCTACCACCATAGGCCAGGAAATGTGCTAAAGACAGGGAGTACATAAATGATTAAGACTTTTCTCTCTCCTTCAGTGTCCATGATATATTATTAGAGCCTTTAAAGAATATCCTTTAATCAGAACCGTCTTGAAATATGGTGTTTTACATTTAAGTCAATATGTTATATAAACAGTCTGAACAGATTCACATTAACCAAAGTGAATCAAAACTATTGTTTTTCCTGTATATCAAACCTATTCTCAAACTAAAAGAAACTGACTTTGTTTTATGAATCTTGTCTTTAGAAATTTCAACTAGCTTTCTTCTTTGATACTCTATTCTTTCCCAGGTGTTCATGCTTTGATTTTCTGATGAATTGAAGCAGTGTGTGGAGAAAATTTTTTAAAAAGAGAGACATTAGAACAAAAGGTGCATAAGTTTCAGAAGTATCTTTCTCCATGCTTAAATTCAGACTAGAATTGATATTTTCATTTGTTTAATAGGAAGCTAACCATTTCAGACTCCACATTTGCATTCACTAATAAAAGATAATCTTTTAGGTATATTACCTATTACATGGATTTCCTCACTGCTCCAAATAGCAAAGCAGTGTATTCACTTGCTTATCTGTCGTACATATTTCTATCCCAAATTGTTACTGGCAATAAGCATTTCAGATGGCCCCAGCAAGACTGATAATGATCTTTTTCCTGATGGCTCCATTAGATCAGACTTCAGAAGCATTGTACTTCGCATGAGTCCTTGGAAGCTAAATATGAAAGTTGAATGTTTGGCAACACACCAACCTAGCTGATGAAATTGGATTGCTCCCTTCTAAATATTTACTTCAGCACTTTTAAATTAGTCTGTATTCATTCACGGAAGGCACTGTGACCCACTCAGTGAAGAATCATGCCTAGTTACTTCTCCTATTAGCTTAGTTGGTACAATTCCTCGTTATTGTAATTCACAAGTTTTAAAACTTTTAGCTGGAACTTTTTCTTACAATTTTTCCTAAGAAAACTCTTGCAATTTAAGTAACCTTAAAAAATAAAAATTATCTGGGCTTTCATCAATGCAATTCCTCAGTAAGAAAACATAATTGTGAGAAATGGCATCATGGAAAATGTAATAGTTGATTGTGAAAGCTTCAGTTTTGCTGCCATTTGTATTCATGATGCCTTTGAGTTAAAAATGTTAGTAATGGAATTGAGATGGGACATCTGTTAGAGTGAAACATTTGATTCATTAATCAATTGAAAATTAAAAAAAACATTTTGGAGCTTCTGGCTTACTTGTTTTTCCTTGTTTCTCAAGTCCTAGCAACAACATTTCATTTTCATGAAGGATATCAGCTATTCTGGGAAGAAGCTAGTTTGGTTTTCCAATAGTGTGCTCCCAAGATTTATCTGTGACGATATACAAGTAGATAAGTTTAGATAAGGAAATTACAGAGGTTCTCAAACTTTTTTTTTCTTTAACCTCTAAAGCCTAGAGTTCCCGAAGATTCAGTGTTGGTACCTCCTTATTTCTCTATCAACCTCTTCTCCTAGGTGGTCTCATCAGGACCTATGCTTCAGGCTTCATAAGTTCCATCCTTATGCTTATGTTTCATCTTTATGCTTATATTTAATATCATCTTTGATGTGATAAAGGTCTAATGGACGTTTTAAGATTAACATATACAAAACATAACTCTTTATTTTATTTTCCAAAACCAGCTTTTTCTGGTTTTGGCTCATCAAATGATATCCAGTTGCTTAGTCCAAAAACAGAAGAATCATCCCTGATTTCTCTTTCTGACTCACACTCACACCCAGTTCATTTGCAAATCCTGTTAGTCTATCCTCACCAACTCTGCTCTTGCTGCTGTAACCTAAACCATATCGTTTCTTGCTCAGACTACTGCAGTAGTATTCAAACTGGTCCCTGTTCCCACTTTGCACCCTCTACAGTCTATTCACATAACAGCTTGAGTAATATTTTAAAGACATAAATTAGGGCATATCAACCCCAGCTGCAAACTATCTACTAGCTTCCCTTCCCACTTAATCAAACTCCTCAGCCTTACCATAGTTTGCCAGTCCCTGGCTACCTCTTTGGCTTCATCTTCCATCAATTTCCCCTTGCCCATGTATCTTCAGTAGCACTAGCTTTCTTACAAATGTTCCAAAGTTCTAAGTATGTTCCTGGCTACAGTTTTTGTAGTTGGCTATTCTTTGTGCCTGTAACACACTTGTCATGTGGCTTTTTTTCTCACTTTATTAAAGGCTTTATTTTTCCTCATAGTATGTATCACAACCAAACATTGTATTATAAATATATGTATTTGTGTACACTAGGATATAAGAAGCTCTAGGAGGGTAGAAAACTTTGTTTTGCTCACTGCTATGCCCCCAAGCACTTACCACTTAATCAAAGCAGCTCTCACACAGAATAAGTACTCAATAAGTGTTGGATACATGAGAAAAATAGAGTTGTAATAGGAAAGAATTCTGTCATTCCAGAAGGCAGAGGTAGGGAGAGTAGGTGTTACCGGGCAGCAGATCTTGGCTTAGGGCACAGAAAAGCTTGAGAAAAATGAACACTACCTGATTCTAGAGGATGGGGCTTTGTATTGTAGTGAGTTCTCTGTTACCAGAAGGGTTTAAGCAGAGGCTGGAAAGGTCTTGTTCTACAGGGAAGCTCCAATTGGGTCATCTCTTAAGTCGTGTTCACCTATGTTGGAGAAGAAAAGGCAGAGAAAGAAAAACTTGCATTGATTGATTGGATAATAGAGGCATGAGGTAATTTATTCACAGATACAATCATTTAAGGTCAATCTGCAAAAAATTCCCCAGAAAAAGACACCAGGTGGCTTCTCACTTCATCCACACTCAATTCCAGGATACCAGACAGGTTCATTATTGTATCTATAAGGAGCCTTTCTGATTTACAGAGGGCAGCAGTCCCCTGATTCTCTTGCCGCACTCTGGCTACTTGCTGTCTCCTATCAGATGATGGATATAGTCCACTGGATGCAAATTTACTCTGTTCCTGCATTTCAGCCTTTAGATGAAAGAGCTTCCCAGAACCACGTTGCTCATCCATCCTAAATCATATTGAGGCAAGACTGACCTCTGCCTAGGTTTTTAATCTGTAAAGGATTCAGTGAAAGGTTATTATAGTATGAAATATTATGTGGGATATTCGAGGAAAAGCTTCAAAATTTTTGAAAAGATTTATATATGCATACTGCAGAGATATTGCAGGCTCATTCTAGACCACTGCAATAAAGTGAATATCATAATAAAGCAAGTCACATAATTTATTTTTGTTCCCAGTAGATGTAACACTTATGTTTACACTATACTGTAGTCTATTGAGTATACAACAATATTACGTCCAAAAAAAATCTTAATTAAAAAATACTTTATAACTAAAAAATGCTAATGATCATCTGAACCTTCAGTGAGTCAATCATCTTTTTCTGGCAGAAGATCTTGCCTCAATGTTGATGGCTGCTGACTGATCAGTGTGGTGGTTGCTGAAAGATGGGGTGGCTATGGTAAATTTTATTTTATTTTGTTATTTTTGTTTATTTATTTATTTATTTTGAGACCAAGTTTCGCTCTTGTTGCCCGGGCTGGAGTGCAATGGCATGATCTTGGCTCACCGCAACCTCTGCCTCCCGGGTTCAAGCGATTCTCCTGCCTCAGCCTCCTGAGTAGCTGGGATTACAGGCATGTGCCACCATGCCCGGCTAACTGTTTTTTGTTTGTTTGTTTGTTTGTTTTTGTTTTTTGTATTTTTAGTAGAGACGGAGTTTCTCCATGTTGGTCAGGCTGGTCTTGAATTCCTGACCTCAGGTGGTCTGCCCATCTCGGCCTCTGAAATTGCTGGGATTACAGGCGTGAGCCACCGCGCCTGGCCCGGCTACGGCACATTTTAAAACTAAGACACTGAAGTTTTCCACAGTAATTGACTCTTCCTTTCAGGAAAGATTTCTTTGTAGCATATGATACTGTTTGGTAGCATTTTACCCACATTAGAACTTCTTTCAAAATTGGAGTCAGTCCTCTCAAACCCTGCTAATGCTTCATCAACTAGATTTAGGCAATATTCTAAATCCTTTGTTTTCATTTCAACAATATTCACATCTTCACCAGAGGAGTAGATTCCATCTCAAAAAACCACTTTCTTTGCTTTTTCCTAAGAAATAACTCTTCATTTATTAGTTTTATTATGAGATTGCAGCAATTCAGTCACATGTTCAGGCTCCATTTACAATTCTAGTTCTTTGGCTGTTTCCACTACATCTGCAGTTTCTTCTCCACCAAAGTCTTGAATTCTTCAAATTCATCTATGAGAGTTGGAATCAACTTTTTTCTAACTCCTGTTTTTGTTGAGACTTTGACCGCCTCCCATGAATCATGAATCTCCCTAATGGCATCTGGAAGATTGTCAATTTACTTTACTCAGATGCATCAGAGGAATCACAATTTATGGCAGCTATAGCTTTATGAAAGTATTTCTTAAATAATAAGACTTTTAAAAATTAAAATTACCCCTTGATCCATGGGCTGTAGAATGGATATCGTGTTAGTGGACATGAAAACATTAATCTTTTTGCACATCTGCATAAGAGCTCTTAGTGACTAGGTGAATTGACAATGAGCAACAATATTTTGAAAGGAATCTTTTTTTCTGACCAGTGCATCTCAACAGTAGGCTTAAAATATTCAGTAAACCATGCTATAAACAGATGTGATATCATCCAGGCTTTGCAGTTTCATTTATAGAGTACAGGCAGAGTAGATTTAGCATAATTCTTAAGGGCTCCAGGATTTGGGGATTGGTAAATAATCATTGGCTTCCACTTAAAGTCACCAGCTCCATAAGCCCTTACCAGGAGAATCAACGTGTTCTTTGAAGGCTTGGAGCCAGGCATTGACTTCTCCTCTCTAGCTACGAAAGTCCTAAATGTCATCTTCTTCCAATAGAAGGCTGTTTTGTCTACATTGAAAATCTGTTGTTTAATACAGTTGCCTTCATCAATGATCTTAGGTAGATCTTCTGGATAACTTACTGCAACTTCTCTACCAAGCTTCACCTTGCACTTTCATGTTATGGAGATGGCTTCTTTCCCTAAACTTCACAAATCAACCTCTGCTAGCTTCAAACTTCTCTTCTGCAGTTTCCTCACCTCTTTCAGCCTTCACAAACTTGAAGAGATTTAGGGCCTTGCTCTGGGTTAGGCTTTAGCTTAAGAGACTGGTATAGTTTGATCTTTATCCTGACCACTAAAACTTTCTCCATATCAGTGATAAAGCTCTTTTGCTTTCAATGGAGTCACACTCTTAATTTCCTTCAAGAACTCTTCCTTTGTATTTACAACTTGGCTGTTTGGCGTAGGAGGCCTACCTTTCTACCTACCTTAGCTTTCAACCTGCCTTCCTCACTAAGCATAATCATTTCTAGATTTTGATTTAAAGGATATGTGTGTGATTACTCCTTTCACTTGAACATTTAGAGGCCATTTAAGGGTTATTATTTAGCCTCGGGGTCTTGGGGAATAGGGTAAGCCCAAGAAGAGGGAGCGAGAACAGGTGAGGACATATTTGGTAGAGTAAGAACACACACATTTATCAGTTAAGTTCATCATCTTATATGGGCATATTCTGTGGCACCCCAAAACTAGTATGATAGTAACATCAATGACCACTGATCACATGTTACTATATTAGATATAATAATCATTAAAAATTTTGAAATATTATGAGAATTACCAAAAAACTGTGACACACGACATGAAGTGAACACACCCTGTTGGAAAAATGGTTCCAATAGATGTGCTTGATGCAGGGTTAGCACAAACTTTCAATTTGTAAAAAAATGTGGTATCTGTGAAGTATACTAAAGAGAAGGGCAATAAAATGAGATAGGCCTGTACTGTGTTTTTGAAAGAATATTTCACTGGAAAGAGGGAGCAGAGAAATCATACATATGAAGCACCTATTGTGTAACAAATGTTTAGATCGTTGCCATTCGTTAACTTTCAATGCTGTGTGAAGCCTTGTACATACATTCATACCTAGTTTACTGAATAAGCTGGACTTAGAAAGGTAAAAGCAGAAACCAACTTCATTGCTTTCTCTCTGCCTTCTCACAAACCCCTCTAGGAATTAATTCATCCCTCCTTTTGATACAATCTCAGGCAGATCATTTATAATAAAATCTACTCAAGTCTAATAGTCTCGTAGGTTTAACACAGTCAAATGCAAAATAAAAACTATGAACTCTTATTTGACTTAAAATGTATCCTCTTCCCCAACCCTATCCTGCTTTAGGCCAGAAAATCTACAACAGAGAAGGGAATAAGATTTAATTCTTTTTTCAACCTATTTGCTTCCTATATTCATTTTTTTTTTTTTTACCTTTCTGGAATAGAGGAGAGATGGGAGAGCAATCATGGGAAAAGTACTTAGTTTTATGGGTGGTATGATTGTAATTTAGTTTCAATACCCTTCTGGTGATAGATGTATAATCTGCAGGTCTTTATCCTTTCTGGGGATTTTCTGGGTTCATCTGAGTTCCTCCTGCTGGCAAACTCAAGACTGTGGTTTTCTGGATAGAACTGAGCTCTCCTCCTCCTGACAAAACTATGGTTTTCTAGATAGAAGCAAGGCTTCTTTTGGATGACCACATTTAACTATCTCTTGTCCCTGAGCTTCCACTGGTCCACCCTTCTATTGAGATTCAGGCAGTCATCCTGAATAGAGTCGCTTTAATGAGCACCCCTTGTCAGTTTCCCTCCTCTCAACTCATATCTAATTCGTGGGAAACATACATTTTCCCTGTTGTTAGAAGAATTTCAGCTCCTCCCCAGTGCAGTTCCCAATCTTCCTTCTGTTTTCAGGTAGAAGAACTCTAGCCATAGTCTATCACATATTTTTTCAGGAAGAGGCAACTATCTGGATTTATGCCCCTCGCAATCTGGGAAACATATCATGAATTCTGAGTCAACCCATTGAACCCCTTTCTCTAAACTTGGGTTGAGGAGAATGCATCCCTCTTTCTTCCCCTTTAAGAGAGTAAAGGCAAAAATATTGTTAATTCAGTGTTTTCCAAAGGAATTTTCTTTTTTAGTTTCTTCAATTTCACCTTCCATAAAGGCATGTGTTGGAGGCCAAGGAAGGGCATTGATCAACTAAGACTAACAAAACAAGTTTGAGATCTTCTTTTCAACTCGTATATCATAGCTATTTATAGCTCTATGCTTTTGAATATGGGAAAATTGGGGGAGTTATTCAAAAACTCTAAGCAATAGGAAGCGTTATATTTAAGATGCCATTTTATGTTAATTTGTTCTTTCAAACCTGTGTGGATTGAGGATTTTCCTCAATTATCCATAATGTAATAATAGTGTCTACCTGTAGTATTATTATGATTTTATTTGATAATTGAGGAAAATTAGTCCCAGAAAAGTTAAGTTATTAGAAGGTCATACAATTTATATTGGTGAGTGAAAAATACACCATCTCTGTCCTCTAAACACTTATTTATTTGGGGGAGACAGAAGGTAAATTAATATATAAGGAAACAAATGTGTGAGAGAGACAAATAGATAAAGATACAGATATATAGATATACATATATGTATATGTATGTGTATATATATTACTTGTAAATTAGGAAATGCTGTAAGGATAAAAGCAGGGTATAATGATAACTGAAATTAACAGAGGTCAAGGAAGGCCTTTTCAGAAGGTGATCATTAAACTGAGTCATTATGTGTAATATTTCCTTAAGTATGTTGTTTTCTTATGAAATATAGGAAGAGAACACTTCATGCAGAAATACCAACAGATGCAAAATCCCCAAAGTAGAAAAGAGCATGGTCAGAACAGAGCACAGGCCTAAAACTAGTCGAGTGTGAGAGTAGTTGCAAGAGGCAGAGTTGGACAGATAAGTGGGCCAGAATACAGGCAAGAGTCCTGGGACCTGCCACTTAGATTTGTGTGGACTTTTATTATTATTATTGCTTCTCAAATATGCAATATGTATTTTTACTGTATTATTCATATCACTTGTTTCCCTTTCATCTGTAAAGCTCATCCACTCCAACTAACACTCTATGATTTATCTCGGAGGAGGAGGAGTGCACTCCCTTCCTTCCCATGTCCCATTTTAGCATATTACCTTAAATTTTCACTCGCTTTTGAGATTTTTTTTTTCTCATCTCTACAAAGAGTGTGAATTTCATTAGGACAAGGAAATGTGGCTGATGTGTCCTTTGCTTCTGTATGGTGAGCATTCAACTGGTAATTGGACATTGATCTTATTTACATTAAAATTTGGATAGAAGTAGGGTATTAATCTGAGTATAAAGAAGAGATTATACTATCTTTTTTATTGGTGGCCAGTGTTTTGAAGCATTTTCTTTTATTTCTGGCAGACTCCACAATTCCAATAGGAAAACAGTAACTGATTGAGCTTCCAGTGTTTAATCCTGAAAAGAAAATATTAATTTGAAAAGAAATATAGGTATAAATTGCTAATATACTGCAGTACATCTGTGTAGAGTTAGAAAAGGTGCCATATCCTGACTTTTAGATTTACTTACTTTATAACAGTAATTGTTTAAAGTTGATTTGTTTGTTCATTCATTCATTTAATCATTTAGAACTTATTATATAACAGATTATTTTGTAAGAAGATATAGCTATAAAGAAAATTTTAAAATTTTTTTCTGAAATTTTCTTCAAGAGGCTCACACCCTACTGGGAAAGTAGACATGTAAATAGTTAGATCATTTTGATAATCAAGAAGAGTGTCATAGAAGAGACATAAAAAAAGGAGAGGTTATTGCTACCTGGGAGAAAAGGAAGATTGAACTGAGGCTTGAAAGATAGGTGGAGATTTTCCAGGGACAAGAAGTAGTTTGGAGAAGGGCACTCTAGTCAAAGGAATTTGCATGAAGCAAAGACCTTAATAGGCAGGAGGCCATGGTAAGGAGTAAGAATGGGCACATTTAAGTTATATGGCTTCAAGAGAGAATTCATCTGTAATTGGTCTAATGATAAAACTCAGCAAACTTTCTTATCATGTGTGTTTGCATCTATTGGGTTCTCTGAATGTTGTGAAAAAATAAGCCTACCACTCACTGATCTTCAAAAAAATTATTTCATGGTTGAAGGATCAGTGTTACAGAGTTTCACTTTGAGATGAATGTGATAGAGACCAGACTGAGTTTTGTTTTGTTGTTGTTTTCTTTCCTGTGATTAACCATGAGCAAGCCGAATAGTCAAAGTTCATATTAATAACCTAGTTCTCATCACTTTGAGAGGATTATTAATTCATGAATATGGGATCACATGAAGGACAGATATTATCAATACACACAAATCATTATATTTGTTCGACTCTCTATGTCATGTTCAGAGTTTTGTTTGACTCTGTACAATATTATCATAGTAAATATTTGAAATGAAGAAGAGAGATTTTTTGTTGCTGTTATTGTAAAAGTATAGTTTTACAATGAGGTCTTCTATTTTGGTTTGCTCTCTCTAGAATACAGTGGTAAGTGTTTTTTGTTTGTTTGTTTGTTTGTTTGCTTTTTATCTGGACAAGTGAACAGAACTAATAAGAAAATACGTTGATTATACTTTTCCACTTGGGAATGAATTACAGAATCAGAGTGTTGTCACTGGTAGATTATTGGCAGTCAATTGTCCTTCTGTAAATTCTTATTTCTATTTTTAGAAACAAAATCAAACATACAAACATTTTATTGAAAAATCCTCTGGAATTTTAAATAGACCTACATTATTTTACAAATCTTTGTGTTAAGGAAGGAATATCACTCTGAACTGCCATGAAGGAGTAAAATTTTAAACACCATTCTTGAGTCTACTCAGTGATCTCCAACTTTTGCTGAATTAATATACAAAGTTAAATATTGGCCAACTGATAAAGATGAGAGTGAGTGTTAATAACTGAATGGCAATATCAATCATTTATCCCAAAAGGTGTTTCTCCCCATGTATGTTCATTACTTACTTTTTGTAAGTAATATGTTTGTAACACTTTCATATTTAAAGTTGACTTATTCATTATTCATTTAATTGTCTACAGCTTATTATATGGCAGCTATTTTGCAAGAAGAGCTATAAAGAATTTTTTTAATTTGTCTAAAGTTTTCTTCAAGAGGCTTCATGTTTTGATCATTGTATATTCATTATGAAAATATATGATTGTTCTTACCTTTGTCTTCACTATCAATTAAGAAAAGAATGATGAGCACAAGTATGATACATGTCCTAATTAAGCAGCATATATGCACAAATCAAACAAGAGTTAGTAGTTGCCAAAACTTTACTGTAGGAGTGGAAACTCTGCTTTTTTTTTTTTCTAATAAAATCTTAACCAAATCATATGTCCGTTTAAAGCAAAGTTTCTTTAATTGAAGCAGAAGTGAGAGACCTGAAGCCCTACTTAGCTACAAACCTGTGCCTTTGGGGTCAATAGTTAATTTTGAGCAGTAATTCTATCCCACCATCTCCAATACCTTTGTTACCCATAGTGGCCATCCTCGTAACGGGGGAACCTCCTAGCACCCCAGTTTATTTTAGACCCACCCTAAAACCCATTGACACTTGATTCGAAGAGTGATATAAAAGAAGCCTGAGGGCCTAAAAAATATAGTAATAAGGAATATAATAGAAATGATAATTCTACAGATATAAAACGCTTTTTGAGCTTTTTCTTAATGCCAAAGGTGTACACAACTCTTTCATGCCCAATTTACAGATGCAAAAATTAAAAGATTTAACAATTTTCCCAAGTTCACAAATTTAAAAAATAGTGAATTTTGGGATTTGAACTTAAGCCTGTTAGAATCCAAAGCCTATGTTCCATTAGATGGATTATTTTTGGTTAAATTTCTTCCACATTAGCCCACTGGGAATATGGGGTGGGGAGGGTTAAGTGTGTTCATTTATTCATTGAGTCAATAAACAAATCTAAATTTAGTTAGGCACTGTATCTATAGATATATAACTATAAGTGTGGAACTATAAAGGTGATTAGACAGAACATTATGTGTCTTTACACTACTTCTTTATAATGCTATCTTCTTTACCAATAAATTATAGACTTAAATATTTTGCTTATTTCTCTGATCCTCCATTCTCTGTAAAGGTTGAATAATAAACTATGCAAGTCCTGAAGTCTCTTTCAGCTCTGTGATTTTGCAGGTCTAATCATGGCCACAGTATTGTATTATACTAACTACCTTTCCCCTAAAGGAGTCTAGTATGGTCCTAATTCCATGACTAGAGTGGTTTCTGCTAAACAAACAGGTCTTTTCCAAACCAGGCACTACTCCTTTAAATGCACAATATTTGTATCACTTCAGTGGGAGGTAAAAGCCTTTACTCCCCCTTAGCTTTTTGTACTATATTATAAGCTGCAAGGTCAACCTCAGCAGAGTTCATCCCTTTTGTCTTACAACTCTGCCTTGGTGCCTCGACTATTTTCCTCCCTCCATCCTATAACTTCTCTTGCTTGGACTCTTCATGTCAGCATACCATCATACATCTATGCAGCTCATCCCTCCAGTCAGCCTTCTCATTTCAATTTCTTCTGGAAATATTTTTTTTTAAGTTTCAGAAGTAGAAAAATAAACTAATTTTAACCACTTTATTTTGTTTTCTTTCCTGTCTAATCCAACCCTCTCCTCTTCTCTTTTGTCTTTGAAACTTGTCGTCAGTATAAGAATGCTTAAACGATTTGGCTTTGGTCCTTTCTTTCTTTGTCGGGATGCTGTTTGACTCATAAATGCTGGCAAAAGCAGGAGACAGAAGACAAAATATCTGTTCCACATTATATTATATGGTAAAAAAAAATCAACTGCTTTGTAGCACCTTGAACAGAAAAGTCAGTTATAAATACTTTAATAAAATATGGTGTTTGTTATTTTTAGGTTTCAAGCAAGCAGAGTTGTAAACTGGCATGTGACTAGAGAAAAAGGTTTCCATTCATATTTCTAGAAAAATATTCACAATGAGATTTTAAAAGTTTTCAACTCAAATAAATCATGATACCATGATAAAACATTTATTAGTGAGTATTTCTATATATTCAAAGAACTATATTCAAGTATTCTTAATTTCCCATTGTATTATGAGAAGCTGATATGGTTTGGCTGTGTCCCCATCCAGATCACATCTTGAATTCCCAAGTGTTGTGGGAGTGGCCTGTGGGAGGTAATTGAATCATGGGGGCAGGTTTTTCCTGTGCTGTTGTGATAGTGAATAAATGTCAAGAGATCTAATGGTTTTACAAAGGGGAGTTTCTCTGAACAAGCTCTCTCTTTGACTGCTGCCATCCATGCAAGATGTGACTTTGCTCCTCCTTGCCTTCCATCATGATTGTGAGGCTCCCCAGCCATGTAGAACTGAGTTCATTAAACCATTTTCCTGTATAAATTTAAAAAAAATTGCAACCACCAACTGACCCACCAACAAACCTACAACTAAAAGGTCATGTGAATGACAAATAGATCCACTGAATAGTCTTTTTTTCTTTCAACAGAGAACTGGGTTTAACTTTATTTTTTATTTTCAATTGACAACTTATAATTGTATAAATTTATGGTATACAAAGTGATATTATAACTTATTAATACAATGTGGAATAATTAAGCTAGTTAATATATTTATCACCTCAAATATTTAACATGCCTTGTGGTAAGAACATTTGAAATTTAGATTTTGAAATATACAATAGGCTATTATTAACCATATTCACCGGGCTGGGCAATAGAAAAAAAAAAAAAAAAAAAACAAAGAAAAAATATATTCCTCCTGTCTGAGATTTTGTAATCTTTGACCATCATCTCCTCATTCTCCTCACCTCCAACCTCCGTAACCACCATTTTACTCTCTGCTTTGATGAGTTCAATTGTTTTCTATTCTATATATAAATGAGAATATAGAGTGTTTATCTTTCTGTGCTGGACTTATTTTGCTTACCGTAATGTTCTCCAATTCCATCTATGTTGTCATGAATGATAAAATGTTCTCCTTTTTAAAGGGTGAATCATATTCCATTATTTATATAAACCACATTTTCTTTATCAGTTTATCTCTTAATGGACACTTAGGTTGATTCTATAACTTGGCTATCATTGTTTCCATGAACATGAGGTGGCAGATCTCTGTGACTAACTTCAAAATATTTTGTGTAAATGAGCAGAAGTGAGACTGCTGGATCATATGGTAATTCTGTTTTTAGTTTTATTTATTTGCCTGTGATGCTGCTAGGCTGCAAGGCTGTATTTCTTTTGTTGGCCCTCAATCTGCGCTAAAGATGATAAGGACTTTTAGTTAGATATGTGTTTCTGAGATTATTAACTATAGGTCAGAGAGTTTGATGCATTTTTTACCATATGAGAGAGTTAGGAATGCAGTGCTTTCTCGTGCCTTCAGATCCCTAGACTTGCCTTTGCAGGAAAGCATGTATAGTTGACCCTTAAACAATGTAGGGTTGGGGTGCAGATACCAGCACAATTGAAAATCCACATATCACTTTTGATTCCCCCAAAACTTAACTATGAATAGCCTACTGGTATTCATTAACAAGAAGCCTTGCCAGTAACACAGTCAATTAACACATATTTTGTATGTTATATGTATTATATACTATATTCTTATAATGAGGTGAGATAAAAGAAAATATTAAGAAAATCATAAAGAGAAAATGTACTTGCTGTTCATTAAGCAGATTATTGTAAAGGTCTTCACCCTAACCATCTTCACATTGAGTAGGTAAGGAGAAGGATGAAGAGAAGGATTTGGTCTTGCTGTCTGAGATATTTTCTGGTAAATGATAAATAGAAGAGTATATCCCTATATTTTATGCATTTATGACATACCTAACTTTATCTTAAGTTTTTGCAATATTTCTAGGCTATGCAGTTCATCTGTGGGGTTTTTCCAATTGTCACAAATCTCCAAAAAGTTTTCCAATATATTTATTGAGAAACCATCTGCATATAAGTGGGCCTATACAATTTGAACCCATGTTGTTGAATGGCCAACTGTACTATTATATAGAGTAGAAGTAGAAATAAAATTATTTACTTGGCTATGGAGCCAGGTAAATCTAGGTTCAAATCCTAGCTTTTCTACTTGCTACTTTAGTGAACTCAGGTGATGTCTTTAAATATTATCAAGCTTTTATAAAATAGAGATAATAGAAACAACATTATCTATAGGTTTGTTATGAAGATTAATTAACCCAGTTTTTGCTCAATGTTTGTCTTTATTGCTGTTATTACCAAATAGCATGACTTCATCTTTTGATAATGGTAGCTAAGAAATCGTTACCAGTCAATATCATTTAGGAAAACGTTCAGGAATCAACATATTGAATACTAAATTTAAGAACCGCTTTTTGTTTGGTGATCTTTTATTTCAAAACAGTTTACTTAATTTTTGGCAGATTTTTAATAGTGAAGTAACTCGTTGAATCTTCTAGTTTTTATCCCCACTCCCCAAAGACCATGGATATCTTCAGGTTAGATTGATAGTATTTTTAAAAAGAGAAAAATAAAGAAAAATCACCATTTTTTTTGCATCCTACTGCTTACATTTATTATCTGCTTTAATTTTCAAAACAACATAAAAAGCTGCCTTTTCAAATAACAGCTCTTGCTACCACATTGTTTCCCCTCCTTGAGTCCTGGATTATAACAGGAGAGATTTATTGCTCCTTGAGGATTCCGTTAACATTTTGGCTACCACCTTTGAAAACCTGCTTGTTTAATATACTGTAACCCCTAGATGTATTTTTTAAAAGCATGTTTTGCAGTCTACTTCCCACCACCCACACTCCCCCCAAAAAAACATGTTTCTGATGTTTCTTCTTCCATTTTTCTACTTTTTCATTTTCTAAAATATTATTTCAAAAAGAACCGTTCTTTCAGTGTTAAAAGATATGCTTTTGCTCAAAAGTCAGATAATGCAAAATGATTTCTGCTTCACTAACATTTCTTTGTTTTCTTTCGAGAAGAGAAAGAAGAAGAGGTTTTTCCTCTCCTGCTAGCAGCTGAGTCCTTTTGTTTGGCTGGTCCAGTGAGGCTTTTGTTTCTGTAGAAGAGAGCCCTGTTATTTCTCAAAAGCTTTTGTGTGCAACACTTCCTCCTGTGTTTCTGCTCACCCAGCACATTTTGCAGGAGTAAATGTCAAAAAGACTAAGTGTTGTTGAGTTTGGTTGTGTTTTATGATGTTGTTGTTCTCCCTACAAATCTTTTATGAACAGAGACTTAATTCTGTTGCTGGATAGTGGATGTGTTGGCCATTTTGGTTTTGTTTGTTTGATTTTGGTGTTTTGGGGTCAGAGAAAAGGATGCCCTGAATATTTTTAACAAGCTTTTCCTGTGAGTCCTGCTGTTTCTGACAAATTCCTGGAATCCGACAGAAGGGCCTCTGTGGATATAATGGTGGTAACACTTGAAAGTATTTTTCATCTGTAATTGTGCCTGCATTAAAGGTTGCTTCTTTCCTGATGTGTTCAGTAAGAAGTGGTTGTTTTGGCCAGGTGGGGTGGCTCACACCTGTAATCCCAGCTCTTTGGGAAGCCGAGGTGAGCGGATCATCTGAGGTTGGGAGTTCAAGACCAGTCTGACCAACATGGAGAAACCCCGTCTCTACTAAAAATACAGAATTAGCCAGGTGTGGTGGCACATGCCTGTAGTCCCAGCTACTCGGGAGGCCGAGGCAGGAAAATAGCTTGAACTCAGTAGGCAGAGGTTGCAGTAAGCCAATTGCACTCCAGCCTGGGCAACAAGAGCGAAACTCTGTCTCAAAAAAAAAAATTAAAAAAAAAAAAAAAGAAGTGTTTGGTTTTCTCAATAACAATGAGAAAAAAGTGGAATAATATACTCAGGTTTAAAAAATTCCCTAATATGTAACTTATTTCCCCAATTTGATGTTACCAGATATCTAATGTATCTAGACGGCAGTGATTTCTTTCTCTACCTGGAATTCCACCCACAGGTACTGTCATGGACTCATACTTCCTAAGCAGTTGCTGCTGACAAGCATATCAGAGAGGAGTATCCTATTATTAGCAGCTGCTTAAGGACCAGACTGGAAGAAGTTCTAAGACCTGTCAGCTCCTTCTCTTGAGAACTACTGCAGCAGCACAACCAGGGTCAGCTCTTTTGTCAAGAATAGGTTGAAACATGAACTTTTGGGGAGAAAGGGCTTATAAGAGATTGTAAATCATTTTTTTTTTCTTTCTCAGTTTGATGAAGTTGAAATAGTACAGGTTTGGTTGTCAGATTAGGTTCAGTTGCTGGATATGATTCTTATTTGTACATGTCCATTAACATAGAAATTCTGAGTCTCAGTTACTTTTTCTGTAAGATGAGAATAACAATAATACCAATGTTAAAGTGTGGCTTTCTGGTTTAAGTAATATAATAGTATATAAAGAGGCTAGAAAATAGATACTGGGCACCCAGTAGATATTCCACAAATGGCAGTTCTTATTATATGTGTTCTAGAGTTAAATACTCTTCTCTACAGTCCCTCCTTCTGTTTCTGTAACTTTCTATACCCTTTCTATATTGTTTGCTGATTTAGGACATCAATCTGCCCAAGGCCTACTGATTTAGGAAGAAAGTGTGTGGGCCCAGCTCTCTTAGTGTTAGGGGCACTTAAAATAGTATCCATAGTGAAAAAGTCACCCTCTAATTGCCCCAGTAATTAGCTCTAGCACTTTAAGGCTTTGAAAATTTTATAACCAACAGAACTTCCCACACAATCTTTTAATGGCAATCGTTCTAATTTATGGGCTTTGTATGCTGTCCTGAGAGAGCTGAATGGAAGACATTATTGTGAAGGGGCTATGCAGACAGCAATACAAATGTCCTTGCCCACAAGGCATGAAAGACAAACACTGAAAATGAAAAAAGGAAAAATAACCAAGCAGTACACTTGCAGAAATAACTCTTATGACTTCAAAACATTAAAAATAAAACTGCTTTCCTGTGAGTCTGTCCTTGACAGTGATTTCATCTTTTTAGCTGCCTTTCAGCTTGTTTTATTTACAGCTGCGAAGGATACAAGCCACTGAACGAAGAGTACATTTTCTCTTTCTCACATTCAAATATTATATGTGTGTGTATAATATTAATTAAACATACAGTAGATTCATTTTTATTTATATACCTGTTTGTATGTATGTATGTACGTATGTAGTGACAACATGAATATATACTGCATGTATGTGAATATATATACACACACATATCATCTATATCTATGTATATTTCGTAACATACACATATTCCTTTTCTGTTTCAGTGCAAGTCTTCCTCATGTATTTACTCACAGACATAAAGAATACCTAAATATTAACAACTTCAACATATACCTGGATTTATAACCTTGATGTACAAAATTCTCTGCCTTCTCAAATGCCCCTTTCCTTTAATATCCCAATTTAGAGTTCAAGTCCCCAGCTTAAAAATTCCAGCACCTTCCTCAGCATTTCTCGCAATTGTCTCCCGGCCACCTCTAGTCCTGAAGTTCCTTAGCCATGCCCCACAGGCAAGTTCTCCCTGTGCTTTTCCCCGTAGTCCGGAAGCTGCCATCTTGTTCCTCTGGCATGCCCTCTCTCTGTGTTAGTTTGCTACAGCTGCCATAACAAAGCACCACAAATTGAGTGGCTTAAACAACAAAGTTTTTGTCTCATACTTCTGGAGGGTAGAAGTCTGAGATCGAGATATTAGCAAGGTTGTTTCCTTCTGAAGACTGTGAGGGAGAACCTGTTCCATGACTCTCTCCCAGCTTCCGGTAGTTTGCCGGAAATCTTTGGCATTCCGTGGCTTAGGGATGAATCACTCTTCTTTCTCCTTCGGTCTTCATGTGGCATTCTCCGTGTATGCATGTCTGTTTCTGTGTCCAAATTTTCCATTTATTAAAACAAACACAGTTTCATTGGATTAAGGACCACTCTAATAACTTCATCTTAACATAATCATCTTCAAACACCCTGTTTCTAAATAAAGTCACAGATACCAGAGGTTAGAACTTCACCGTCTTTTGGGAGAACAAGATTAAACCCACAACACTCCCTCTCTCAAAAAATCCTTCTTACATCTTTTCCCTATGTATCTACCAGGGAAACATTCAAAATTCATGATCTGTTATTTTGTAGAGAAATGTACCTTTCTTTATTTCACGCTTCTAGTTCATTCTTGGGGCCTATTTTGACAGAATTAAAATTTTCAATATAAACTTGGACTTATAACCTTGAGGTCACAAAACTCTGCCGTCTAGAATCAGCCTTTCCTTTAATATCCTAGTTAAGAGCTCAAGCTCCTAGAAATACATAGAATTTTCTTTACTGAAAAACACAAATACATGCACACATAGAGAATACTGAACGGCATATTGTGTATGTATTTTTTTACCATTTTGTTATTCAATAAAACACAGATACAGAAAAGCATACACAATACATATTGTTTAATGTATTATTTTATATAATTATTATGAGACAAAAATCTTGTAACCACCACCTAGAACAAAAATAGAACTTTGCCAGCCATCAGAACACTTCTACATGCCTATTATAATCACAGTTCTTTCTCTCCTCTTGAAAGTAACCACTAATCTGACTTTCAGAGTAATCCTTTATTTTTTTTCATCTATTCCTATATGTTTTATGCTGAATGCTCTATTCCTATATGTTTTCCTGGATAGTCTATTTCAGTCTTGCCCATTTTGTTAGCTTAATTTGTCTTTTCAGTCTTCTTTAATCTGTTGAATTCTACTCTACATTTTATTTACCTTATAGTTTATCTGCTGAAGAACTCAGGCCATTAGACCTATATAGTTTGCCAAGTCTCCTCGTCTTTGATGTATACCCATAATATAGTTCAATATGTCTCTGTCTACTCTTTCAAAAAAGAAAAAAAAATGGCAGCTGGATCCAGAGGTATGATCAGACTCATGTGTGATCTCTTCGCTAGACTATAGGTGATGGCATGCCCTTTTATAATAAAGCAAGTAATATTATTTTCACTCTTTTTTACATTAGCAGCCATTAGTGTTCAATTCTTAAGGTGATAATATTTCTATCAATTTTGTTTCTATTTATTATCTGGAATAATTTTGCAAAGAGCCATTTACCCTCATTTATTATAGTTGTAGAGGTTATATAAGAAAGGCATGGTAAGTGATTGATTCTTTTTTACTACTTACCCTGTTCTCAAGATGAGTTGTTTCCTTGTCATCCTGAAAGGTACAATTAGTTGTATTATTATGACTATTATTAAAAGTATTATTTTGAACTAGTGAATTTAAACATAAGTGAAATGAACAAAAAATGGAGTAAGGAAAAGTGAACAGAGACTCAGTGACCTGTACAATAATACCTAGCAGTTTAGTATATCTGTAACTGGATCCCCACTAGGAGTGGAAAGAGATAATGACCAGGAAAAAAGAAAAGAAAAAAAATTAACTAAAATTTTCTCAAGTTTAACCAAAAACATTAACATACAGATCCAAGAAGTTTTAAACAGGATTAATACAAACAAATAAAGCAAACTACTACCACAATGGATATAGAGACACTGAAGAAAACCAATGATAAAATAAAAGCAGTAAGAGAAAACAAGTGCATTATAAAATGGAGAACCAGATAAGAATTATTCCTGACTTCTCATCAGAAACAACAGAGGCCAGAAGCCAACTGAATGACATTTTTAAAGGGCTGAAAGATAATATGGAAAGTTAAAGTGCTTAGAAGAGTGCCTGGCACATAGTAGGTACTAAATGCTTTTGAAGTGTTGTAATTATTGTTATAAGCTTTATCTTCATGTTCTTCTTTAAGGTGGAAGAGACCACTGAGTGAATATGGCATCCTTTTCTTAGTACCTAACAGGACAATTTAATGAGCTGCTTTCTAAAAGAAAATGTAATTTTTGTGTGAAACACCAGGCCCCCAGGTGTCATGGTAGCTATTTCATTGATATTATTCCAAAAGAGGTAGTTAAATAAATGAAATCAAAATATCTGCATGAAATTTGTAGCTCTCTTTATTCAAGCACACGTTTAGAAATTTCACTTTGATTAGATACATAGTTTGTGAGATATTTTTCAAATATTTGATCTCAGAATAACAATTTTTAAATGGAAAAATAAATGCATTTTCATTTAAAAGCATAATAAAGAATTCCTTTCCAATTGTGACTGATTTAATTTATATATAACATTGGTTTCAAAATCCTCTATGAGTACGTTTTTGTTCTTTCTTCTCTTTATTTGTTTATAATCATCTGTGAATTTGTAGGCAGAAGACTATATTATGTAATGCATTATTCAAATAGAATAATATTTGAAAAGGCTATGCTTATTTACACAGTTTTAAAAATACCCCTTTTTAAAATTCATTGGCCAGTTGTTCTCTTTGCTCTTCCCAGTCTGAAATAATAATTCTCTACAATGCTGAACTGACGTACTTGTTTCCTCAAACTGCCATGCTTTCTCTCTCCTTTTTTTTCCTTGAAGTCTTTGCACATGCTATGTTCTCTGTGTAGTAAGTACTCTCCCTAATACCACACTGGGTTGGCTCCTAATCTTCCTTCAGAATTCAACAGAAAAAGTTACTTCCATTGGGGAATTCTCTCCTCTATGTTCTCAAAGTATGGTGTATTTATTCTCATTGCTCTGTTTATGTAGGCAACACAGTATAATAATTAATACTGCAACTTTGACTCAGATTCTATGTAAATCTTGGTTCTACTAGATTCTTGCTGTATGACCTTGGGAATATTTTACTTGATCTCCTGTCCTTTGTTTTCTCTTCAACAAAATAAGATAATAATTATACCTATCTTATAAGGTGATGTGGCAATCTAAAAAAGGTTAACAATGGAACAAAATAGAGAACCCAGAAATAAGACCATGCACCTACAACCATCTGATCATCAACAAATCTGACAAAAACAAGCAATGGGGAAATGATTTTTTATTTAATAAATGATGCTGGGAGAACTGGATAGCCATAGGCAGAAAATTGAAACTGGACCCCTTCCTTATACCATATACAAAAATCAACTCAAGATGGATTAAAGACTTAAATGTAAAACCCAAAACTATAAAAGCCTGCGAAGACAACGTAGGCAATACCATTCAAGACATAGGCATGAGGAAAGATTTTATGATGAAGACACCAAAAGCAATTGCAACAAATGCAAAAATTGACATGTGGGATATAAGAAACTATCAACAGAGCAAACAGACAACCTACAGAATAGGAGAAAAATTTTACAATCTATCTATCTAACAAAGGTCTAATATCCAGTATCTCTAAGGAACTTAAATATACAAGAAAAAAACAACCGCATTAAAAAGTGGACAAAGGACATGAACAGATATTTCTCAAAGGAAGACACAGGTGTGGCCAACAAACATATGAAAAACTCAACATCACTGATCATTAGAGAAATGCAAATAAAAACCACAGTGAGATACCATCTCACACCACTCAGAATGGCTCTTATCAAAAGGCAAAAAAACAACAGCTGCTGATGAGGCTGTAGAGAAAAAGGAATGCTTTTACACTGTTGGTGGGAGTGTAAATTAGTTCAACCATTGTGGAAGACAGTGTGAGGATTCCTCAAAGACCTAGGGCCAAAAAAATTCAACCTAGCAATCCCATTACTGAATATATACCCAAAGGAATATAAATCATTCTATTATAAAGATACATGCACATGTAAGTTCATTGTAGCACTATTCACAGTAGCAAAGACATGGAATCAGCCTAAATACTGATCAGTGATAGACTGGATAAAGAAAATGTGGTACATATACACCATGGAATACTATGCAGCCATAAAGAGGAATGAGATCATGTCCTTTGTAGGGACATGGATGGAGCTAGAAGCCATTATTTTCAGCAAACTAACACAAGAACAGAAAACCAAATACCACACGTTCTCATTTATAACTGGGAGCTGACTGATGAGAACCCATGGACACATGGGGGGAAATAACACACACTGGGGCCTGTTGAAGAGTGGGGAGTGGAAAAAAGGGAGAGCATCAGGAAGAATAGCTAATAGATGCTGGGATTAATACCTGGGTGATGGGATGACCTGTACAGCAAACCACCATAGCACACCTTTACCTATGTAACAAACCTGCACATGCTGCACATGTACCCCTGAACTTAAAATAAAAGTTGGAAATTTAAAAAAAAATGTAAAAGGTTAATACACACAAGTTTTAGAAAAGTGCCTGGCAATGATAGTGCTAAGTCAGTGAGTGCTAATAGAGCTTTAGTACGTAATCATCTTCTACTTGGCACATGCTTCTTTATATTTAGTGTTCAATTAATAATTATGATGTGAATGAATTAAGCCATAGTAGCCTCTGCTTATAAATTGTTTGTAAAATCAATCTAATTAAGATTTATTGAGTACCGAGAATATGTCTTGACACTTATTTATTGAATAGGTGAATGTACAAAAATCTAATATTGAATGCTATTCTACAAAAGTAAAGGTGAAAAAATCAATGTGAAATGGTTTCTTTGGGAACAATTTTTTGGAAGAAATTAATGAGTATCTACACCAAATTACATATGTATTCAAGTGGGTAAACCGTGGAAGGGGACTTTCCAGACCAAGAAGTAACATTCTCGAGGGTGGAGATATGCTGTGTAGATGTTGGCTTTTTTTATCTCAAAACTAATTATACAGAAAAAAGAAAGTCTGTATCAGGATTAGAATGTAGGCAGGTGCACCTGTGCGAGAATATCGTTGATTTTACATTGGATTGTGAAAGAGAAAGTACCTTGTAAAATCATGCCTTTCATAAAAGCGGATTGGAATGCCCTCTTCCTGTTTTATTAGCTGTGGGAATGCAAACATGTTGTTGAACTTTTCCAAGACTGATTACATGTTAAGTTGTAGTAATAGTTGGCCCAAGGATTAAATAAAACTATGCATGCAATTCTTTCAGACAATGTGCCTGGTACATGGTACGTATTCAATAAGAACTCATTTGTGTAATAGGAACAAGACTCGTTGACCAGATTGGTCAGATACAGATACAGATACAAAATATAAACATTTTATTTTCATTTAAAACATTAATGTATATTAAATTGCCTATTTTTATTTAAAATGGTCCTCATGGGTCTCAACCATTTTTTATGAAGAAAATTTACTGATAATAAAAGACACTGGGAAAGTAATATAAGTGTCCAAATACTTCTAGACTTTGTTTCTTCTCAACCTTTTATAATTATCTTGCCCACATTAACTTAATAGCATGTTTTAAACATTTGGTGTTTCACAAGCCTTTCCAAAACATTCACCTTACATTTTATAGAAACATTAAGATGAGTATTTTATCAATTCACAAAAGACTTAATCAAATTACATAATTACAGCAACAACAACTGACATAATTAACAAGTAAAAGGGAGATAAATGGGTTAGGTAAAAAACTCAGGTGAATCTTGATAAATACACAACTCTACTAGGTATGTATACAATTCTATTTGGTAAGTGTACAACTCTACTTGTTTGCAGAGCATTGTGAAGATATACTCAAGAGCAGCTTTCTAGCCATGAACAATTAGCATCTCCAGGTCCAGTCAAGACAGTTATGAGTTCTGGTTAATTAAGAAAGTTTTTAACTGAAGTAGGGGAGCTTTTTTGTTGTTGTTGTTGTTGAGACGTAGTCCCATTCTGTCACCCAGGCTGGAGTTCAGTGGTACACACTCAGCTCACTGCAACCTCCGCCTCCCTGGTTCAAGGAATTCTCCTGTCTCAGCCTCCCGAGTAGCTGGAATTACAGGTGTGCACCACCATACCCTGCTGATTTTTGTATTTTTAGTAGAGATGGGGTTTCACCACATTGGCCAGGCTGAACTCGAACTCCTGACCTCATGATCCAGGTGGCCGAGGTGGGTCGGCCTCCCAAAGTGCTGAGATTATAGGCGTGAGCCACCACTCCCGGCTGGAGACTTCTATTATGTAATACTACTATTGCTGCTATTAAAGAGGTCAAATCAGTTCTATTAACTGAAATATCACTTCAATAACGTTCTGCAATCACTCTGATATCTATGTTCACGTAGGAATTTAAACATATTTCATAAATATAGCACTTCTCACTGATGCTACAGTTATTTATTTGTCCATTCTAGACTATGAGCTCCTCAATATTAGATACTTGTTCTCTTTGTGAAGTTTGTCCCTAGCCCATAGTAGATACTAGGAGATGTGTAGTATGAAGTCTAGAAGCTTAGTCCCATGAGAAAAAGTAGAAGAAACTAGGTCTGCTTCACTTAGAACAAAGAAGATAAGGTGGCTATAATAGCTGGCTTCAAAGTCTCTGCTTTCCAAGTAACTGAGCCAGGCTTTTAGCTCAGGTTCTGCAATTAAACAGCTTCGTAATTCTGAGAAATTACTTCATTTCTGGAGGTCTTAGTTTAATCCCTGAAAAATTAGAGAAGTAAGACAGATGATCCGGGGAATCCCTTCTAAAGATAGTTGTTCTACCTATTTAAAGGGACATCATTTATGAGGATGGACAACCCAGCTTATTCTCTTTTCCTTTAAAAGACAGATCTGAGACCTGTTGATAGAAGTAATAACATCATAGCCAATTAATTAATATAGAGAAAAAAGAAATGTTAATGGTTCCACCTTGGTTACAGTGTATTTGAGTAAAGGCTAGATGACCATATGCATGGACCTGGAGCGGGGATTCGATTAGATTAACCCCGTGATCCCTTCCAATTATAAGATTCTTTGACTATTAAGTCAAAGGGCCAAATGAAGCAAGAGCACTCAACTTCCTTTTTATTTAACTTTTCTGACTGATCCTGCTTTCCTACTGTTTATTCACATGTGCTACTTTACGGGGAGTAATCTTAAATTTACTTTTCTCCCCTTCAACCTAACCACAGACTCTGTTTTGAAACCCTGAATATTTTGACAGTAAAACAGAAACAAGCCGTAATCTCATAGTCTCCCTGGTAAACTGGAGAGAATCCGAACTGCATTTGCCAACTATATTCCAAAGCTTTCAATAGTAATGCGTACATACAATATATAAATGCCACAAAATGCCACCATCGAATGACCCAACAGTGGTCAAGGTCAGTGGATGCTGGAAGTCTCACCAAGTTTTCCAAAGGCTATTAGAGTAAACAGGAAGTCAAGAGTAGCTTGACTCCCTGCTTCTGTCCTACCCTGTGCGTTTCTTGCCAAAAATCAAGGTCTGTATTTCTTCTGTCTTGCAAATAGTACAAAATGATCTGGAGCACATAAGGACACTTGCAAAAGCCTGAGACCAGAGAAACAATAACTAAAATGTTTCATGACAGCTACTACTGTGTTGCGGAAATTATTTATTCTTAGACGTAAGTTGATAAACTTCAAAATACAGCATTAGCAGATTTTGTTAGTCTTGAAAAGCAAGTGAACTATCCATTTAAAAGATAGAAAATCTGTTCCGTTATTTTCTATATATGTAAGTCTCACAGAAAATATCCTATTTTGGATTTTAATCAGGATAAAAAAGAAGCTTCATCTAGCAAATTATTGCTCCAAAATCCAATTAATTGAAGGATTTTATTAAAAATACAATCCACGTTGTATTTTTATAGCTTTGAATTGAAACACATGTAATTTTTTAATTTTAAAAATTAAAAAATAAAACAAATGTGCTATGGACATATATTTCTTTATTTGATGACCAGAAAACATTAGCACTAAAGGGTGGTAGTGTTTTTTAGTGCCAAGGTTTTAACTCTCTTGTACTCGTAGGGCATAGCATGGTCCAAATGCTATATTTGGCCACATTCATTGTTTCATTTCCTAATAGGCAAAGCTGACACTGAAGGCCTAAGCTTTTTCCTTACCCTCGGAAATGTAGATCCAGATTAGTTTTATTATTAGATGCAGAGCTTTGACTTAGCCCTGGAAAGTACCCTGAATTATAACTGACTTAAAGGAGTAAAAATGCTAACTGACAATAATGAGTCTTCTCACAATCTGTAACATTTAGAAGAGTAAAGCTGGTTTTTGTTGTTATTTATTTATTTATTTTTTAGAGATGGGGCCTTGCTGTGTCACCCAAGCTGGAATACAGTGGTACTGTCACGACTCACTGCAGCTTTTACCTTCCAGGCTCAAGTGATCCTCCAACTTCAGCCTCCAGAGTAGCTGGAACCACAGGCACATGCCACCACACCTGGCTAATTTTTGCGTTTTTTTACAGAGACAGGGTATTGCTATTTTGCCCAGGCTCGTCTCAACTCTTGGGCTCAAGTAATCCTCCTACTTCAGCCTCCCAAAGTGCTAGGATTATGAGCATAAACTGCCATGCCCAGCCAAGCTGTCTTTATTTAATTGGCTTATTGTATCCTTTAAATACACGTTTAAAGTAATATTACGAAAAACAACATTTTTAAGTTCACTCAACTTGTTTTTTTTAATTTTTTATAGTGGCCAAAAAGATTTTTCATGCTTCTCAAAGTAAATAAAATAATTTTAAAAACTTATAAGACAAGAGGAAGGAGAAAATTACATAGTTTGTGATTAGAAATAATTTGAAATACAGGAAAGTGATTACTTAGAAATTAAAGATGATTTTTAACTTGGTCAAGTGCAAAGATTTGATAATGCAAGAGTTGTATACCCAGTTTACACATTAAAATTAATTGATCGAATTGAGACTTCAGCAACCACTGTCTAGTGCAAAGACACAAGCACATAATTAATGATGATGCTCAAGTGTTTACATCATGTCAGTAGGTATTTTGATTGTTCTCATTTTGCTATTGTATCAAATTAAAAATTAAACAATTCCTTTTAAAAATTATGTTGTCATACTTCAGTTGGTACAATATTTGAGAAAGGAGCTAGGACTTTTCCTAGCAATCAACTTTTGGTTTTATTAAAATGCACACATCAGCCAGACTCAGTAGTTCATGCTTGTGATCCCATCACCTTGGGAGACGAAGGCAGGAGGATTACTTGAGCCCAAGAATTCAAGACCAGCCTGGGCAACATAGCAAGACCCTGTCATTACAAAAAATAAAACTAAATAAAAAAATTGCCTGGGGGTAGTCGCATGCACCTCACTGACTTGGAAGGCTGAGGCGGGAAGATTGCTTGAGCTCAGAAGTTCAAGGTTACAGGGAGCTATGATTGTGCCACTGCACTCCAGCGGTAAGATCCAGTCTCAAAAAAAAAAAAAAAAAAAAAGATAATACAATTAAAATGCATGGATCATTCATTTTATCATTCAAAATAAATGTCAGTGGTCATTATCATTTATGTCATTCTCAGAAATATTTATATAGATCTAAAATTTAACAACGTGTTACAGTTGAAGATGAGTTCTAGCTGATGCCAGTGTGAGAAATATTAGTATTTTCATTCTATTTAGATTGTTTTACTTGAGGTATCTTTTAAATGCATTTTTATTGTTTCTACTACTAAGATTAGTGTGTATTTGTAGAATGCTTCAGAGTTTGTGATACCAGAACACAGTGCACAGACTGGGAGGCTGAATAGAACAATAAGCTTAAGAAGAAAGCCTTTGCTGCCAGACAGTCTTGGATTCACATCTTGGCCCACAGGTTGTTAAATCATTGACCTTAAGAAAACTACTTAACATCTTTAATCTTTATTTTCTTGTTTGTAAAATGTTATAATACCTGCCTCATTGGTTCTATTTTAATGAGATGAAATGAGGTAAGGCATAGTGAATGAAATGTAAATTTTCTTTGTACCTGGCATATAGTAAATAATAAAAACAATCATTATTGTCCCTCATTTAATATTGTTATCTCATTTAATATTTATTTTCTCCAAAGAATAACCTTTAAAACTCCACACTGCACAGTATCAACTAGACAGAAGTATTAACTTGGTCATCCACCCAAGGACCCTTCACTTTAGCTGTTGTCTGCTCGCCCTTGTAGGAATCAAATAAAAACTCACTTTTGATAAAAACAAATAGGCAGCTTAGCTTTTCCTTGCTAAATTCACCCCTCAAGTTATACAATGTCATTATTGAAGAGTAGATCAGAAAAAAAATCATACCATATAAGAGTAGGAAGCATACAATATGCTCATTTTAGTATGTGAGCTTTAGGAGCTTGAGTTAGCATCTTCATGGATATATTTCTACATTTTCACCTCTAGAATCACTTCCTATAGGTTTGGGGATAGGTTTTGTGCATTCAAGGGTGGTGTTTGTTTGTTTTGCATCTTGAATGCCAAAATATCATGGCAAATGTGAGAGGGATTTATATCTTAACATTTCGAATCTTCTAGGCATATTCCAACTTAAAATTCCTGAATCAGGACCAAAATGGCATACTATTAGTCCTATACATGAAGTAAAATATAAGAAACCATAGTTAAGAGCTATAGGAATCAAAAATCTAAGATGCTGATACAATGAAGAAAACAGCAGCAATCTTGATTTGTTTATTCATCCTGTTAACAAGTATTTATTAAGAGTCTAATATTTTCTAGATATGAAGCATCAAGAAGAGAGGTAATTTGAGTAGTACATGCTTGATTCCCACTCTAGGTCAAAAAACAAAACAAAACAAAAAAAAGAAAAAATCTGTAGATAAAGACAGACTCTAGAAGTAACTGCACAAAAAAGAGAGTTATCCACCTAATGACAACTGGGTCATCCCATGAACTCTTATTTGAATGGTGCCCTATTCCTCCTAGGTCTGTTAATATATTACTCCTTGTTTTACCTCTACCCAAAGGATCAAATTTGTTTTAGATCTTGTTTTACCTCTACCCAACGGGCAAATTTATTTTTGATATGTATGAATTCACCTGACTTCACTTGTCAGAGCTTTTTTTCTTCTTTTTCTTTTTACCCTTCTCTCTCTCTTATCAAAATACCTGTTGTGGATATTTTTGGATGTCTATCTCTCTAGTCGTCTCCAATATGCTTATTAAAAGTATTTGATGATCTTTTGGAAAGGGAGGAATGTTGTGGAACCGTTCTTAAACCAAATGTCCATCTGTCAACAGCTGTCTGAATAGAGATACATACCAAAATTACCAAACCTCCATCTCCAAAACATGTGAGCTAACTATATCAATCATTGAGATAAGTTCATACATTCGGTTACATTTGGAATTGTGCTGCAAAAGCCAAACATTGCATATTAATTAAATTGTATTTATGTCCATATGAAACTGATAGACACGCTTAAGGAATTCACAATTTAAGCATAAGGTAGAGTAACTGGAGGGAGTTCACTAAGAAGATGATACAAGAGTTTGGGGTTAGAACCCAGATCTATAATTTGTCTCATTTTATTTCATGGGATTAACCAATTATGATGATAAACGACGGCATTTTAAGAGAGTTTGAGAAATAAAATATAAGAGAATAGATGATATGAGTGACCATAGTATGACATAGTTTTGTGTGTCTAATAACTTATTTTATATTCTAGTATTTTGCTTTAGATATTAATAATACCTAAAATTTAAATAAATATAAATGGCTTAAAGTGTATGATGTATTACATTATGTTTGTCTCTCATTACAATCTTGAAAGAAAATGCAAAGGGAATAGATACCCTTTCGATACTGGAACTTATACTGTGTGGTTCCTTCTCATACATTATCATAATTAATTTTCACTGTGATATTATGAGGTAACTATTAGCTTCCTTGATGTCATTCTCCTGATAAAACTGATTCTCAGAGAAGCTAAACAACATATTACAAAGTCATACAGCTTTTAAATGCTAGAACCAGGGATTATACTAGTAATCTTTGTCCTGTTCCACATGGTGCTCGTGTCATATATTATCTCTTTACGTATTAGAAAACAGATCCATTAAAAATGACTTGTTCCAATAGTCCATTTATTATTTTAGCATGCAAAATATTGTATGTCTTTTAAGCAGTCATTAAAGATGTTCAATTATGTAGCAGAATTTATTTGTGTAAATTAAACTAAGTTGGGCAAAAGTATAAGATTAAATAAAGCCAAAAGGTACGTGCTATAAGCTTTGTACAATTGGATATGCAAGATAGGATAGATTGTTATAAAGATTAATGGATTTGATATAAAAGACATTTAGTTGCAATTAAATCGATTTTATGGCAAAGTAAAGATACCTTAACTCAACTGCTGTGTAATTGAAAATATTAATACTTGTCACATAATATAACGAGGGAGCATCTGTTACCCAGTGGTTTCAGACACCTTCTTTGGCATCTCTGAAACCATACAATAAATACTGGAAATATTGTTTAGCTACTTCATAAATCTGAACCATAATGAGTAAGCCCTTTGTTGTTTCATAGTGAGCAAGGTATCATCGCAAAAAGAAATGCTTGTATAATTGTTTCAATTACATAACTTCCACTCTTTCCTAGGATCCAAGCTGAGTCCAGATTTTCCAATCATCTCTTTTACAAAAAGCCCTGTAAGGGTGATTGAGTGAGGTAGTAAAGTTAGCTTCTACTAATAATGTCCATTTGACAATTTTGGTGAATTAAAATGTTTGTAAATGTTTAAATTTAAGGTTAGTCTTTTAGTTTCTTAGCAGATTGCAGGTATCTTTTGTGTTATATTTTATTTTTCAAAATTTGGTTTTGTGAAGAAGGTATGACAAAAAATCAGTGTTGGGGGAGCAAGGAAAAGCTCAAACTAAATCATGAGCAGAGAGAAAATTGAGGGAAAAAAAGTCTCCTAGAGTGAGTTTTTAATGAGTGATTACTGAATATAGTAAAGAAAAAAGGCAAACTTGAGGAGGAATAAATGATGCTTTATTGTAAAAAGAGAACATATTACCAATGACACAGTATATAATTTGTCATATTTTTATTGATACATAATATTTTACATATTTAAGGGGTACATGTGATGTTTTGTTACATGCATAGAATATGTAATGATCAAAGCAGGGTATTTGAGGCATCCAACACTTTAAGTATTTATCATTTCTATGTGTTGGAAACAATTCAAGTCCTCTCTTCTAGCTACTTTGAAATGTACAATACATTGTTTTTAACTATAGCCACTCTACTCTGCTGTTGAACAATAGAACTTATACCTTTCATCTAAGTGTATTTGCACCCATTAACTTACCTCTCTTCTCCTCACCAACCTTTCCCAGCTTCTAGTATCTGCCAACGTTTTTAGCTCCCACATGTAAGTGAGAACATGCAATAATTGTCATTCTTTACCTGCTTATTTCACTTTATATAATGACCACTAGTTCTACAGATGTTACTACAAATGACATTTTATTTTTTTCTACAGCCAAATAATATTCTGTCATGTATAGATACCACATTTTCTTTATCCATTCATTCATTGATGGATACTTAGATTGATTTCATGTCTTTGCTATTGTGAATAGGGCTGCAATAAACATGTGAGTACCGGTATCTATTTGATATACTCATTTATTTTCCCTTGGATTAATCCCCAGTAGTGAGATTGCTGGATTGTATAGTAGTTCTGTTTTTAGTTTCTTGAGAAATCACCATACTATTGTCCATAGTGACAAATGGCTGCACTATTTTACATTCCGACTAACAGTGTATGAGTTCCCTTTTTCTCCATGTCCTTGTCAGCATCTGTTATTTTTTGTCTTTTTAATAATAGCCATTCTACCTGGGATAAGATGATATCTCATCGTGGTTTTGATTTGCATTTCTCTAATGATTAATGATCTTGAGCATTTTTTATTTGACTGTCATCTTTTGAGAAATGTCTATTAATGTCCTTTGCCCGTTTTAAATGGGATTATTTTTGCTGTTGTTGAGTTGTTTGAGTTCTTTGTATGTTCTGGATATTAGTCGCTTGTCAGATTAATAGTTTGCAACCATTTTCTCCCATTCAATATGTTGTTTCTTCCTTCTGTTAATTGTCTTCTCTACTGTGCAGAAGTTTAATATAGTCTGATTTGTCTACTTTTGTTTTAGTTGTCCATGGTCTTAAGGTCTTAGCCATAAAATCTTTGCCTAGATTAGTGTCATGAAGTGTTTTCCCTTTGTTTTCTTCTGTGAGTTTTATAATTTCAGGCCTTCCATTTAAGGCTTTAATCCATCTTGAGTTGATTTTTGTGTATGATCAGATAGGGGTCCAGTTTCATTCTTTTGCATGTGGATATCCAGTATTCCTAGGATCACTTATTGAAAAGGATGTCCTTTCCCCCGTACATGTTCTTAGCAGCTTTGTCAAATGTCAGTTGGCTATAAATATGTGGATGTATTTCTGACTTCTCTATTGTGTTCCATAGGTGTAAGTGTCTATTTTTATACCAATACCATGCCTTGTAATATATTTCTAAGTCAGGTTGTGTGATGCCTCCAGCTTTGTTTTTTGTTTGTTTTTGTGTTTTGTTTTGTTGTTTTTGTTTTGGGGTTTTTTTGGTTAGGGGGATTTTTGTTTGTTTTTGCTCAGGATTGCTTCAGCTATTCTGGCTCTTTTTTTTTGATTCTATGTAAATTTTAGAATTCTTTTCTTCATTTCTGTGAAAAAAATGACTTTGGTATTTTTACAGGGATTGCATTGAATCTGTAGATTGCTTTGGGAAGTTAGCTCATTTTAATGATGTTAATTCTTTCAACCCATGAGCATGAGATGTCTTTCCATTTGTTTATGTCCTCTAATTTCTTTCATCAGTGTTTTGTAGTTTTCTTTGTAGAGATCTTTCCCTTTCTTGGTTAAATCTGTTCCTAGGTATTTGGTTTCTGTAACCATTGTAAATGAAATTGCTTTCTGAATTTGTTTTTTGACTATTTCATTATTGGTGTGCAGAAATGCTACTGATTTTTTTATACTGATTTTGTATCCTCTGCCTTTACTGAATTTATTAGCTCTAAGAGTTTTTTGGTGGAGCATTTTGTGGGCATTCTTATCTTGTTCCAGTTATTAGAGAGAAACTTTCAGCTTTTCTCCATTCAGTATGATGTTAGCTGTGTGTTAGTCATATATGACTAGTTTATTATTTTGAAGTATATTTTTTCTATGCCTAGCTTGTTGAACATTTTTATTATAAAATGATTTTCAATTTTTCAAATACTTTTTCTACATCTGATGAGATGATCGTATGATTCTTGTGCTTCCTTCTGTTGTTGTGATGTATTATGTTTGTTGATTTGCATATGTAAAACCATTCTTGCATCCCTTGGTATAAATCCCATTTTGTAATGGTATATTATCTTTTTGATGTGCTATTGAATTCAGTTTGCTAGAATTTTGTTGAGGATTTTTTGAAGATGTGTTCATCAGGAATATTTATGTATAGTTTTCTTATTTTGTTGTGTCCTCAGGTTTTGGTATCAGGGTAATACTGATCATAGAGTGAGTTAGGGGGAACTTCTTTCTCTTCAATTTTTTTGGAGTAGTTTGAGGAGGATTGGTATTAGTTCTTTATATGTGTGGTGGAATTCAGCAGTGAATCCATCTGATCCTGTACTTTATTTTATTGGGAGACTTTTTATTACTATTTCAGCCTTACTACTTAATATTGATCGTTCAGGTTTTCTATATCTTCCTGACTAAACCTTGGTAGGTTGTATGTTTCCAGGAATTCATCCATTTCCTGTACTTTTTCCAGTTTTTTATCACATAGTTTTTCCTAATAGTCTCTGATAATCATGTATTTCTGTGGAATTAATATGGTTAGGCTTTGTTTCCCCACTCAAATCTCATATTGAATTGTAATCCATATAATACCCATAATCCCCATTTGTCAAGAGAGAGACCAGGTGGAGGTAACTGAATCATGGGGGTGGTTTCCCCCATACTATTCTTGTGATAGTAAGTCCTCATGAGATCTGATGGTTTTATAAGAGGCTCTTCCCATTCCCTTGGCTCTTCCTGCCACCTTGTAAAGAAGGTGTCTTTCTTCCAGTTCACCTTCTGCCATAATTGTAAGTTTGTTGAGGCCTCCCCAGCCATGCTGAATTGTGAGTGAATTAAACTTCTTTCCTTTATAAATTACTCAGTCCCAGACAGTTCTTTATAGCAGTGTGAACATGGACTAATACAGGAAAATTGTACCAGGAGTGGGGTGCTGCTATAAAGATACCCAAAAATGTAGAAGCAGCTTTGGAACTGAGTAACAGGCAGAGGTTGGAACAGTTTGGAGGGCTCAGAAGAAGACAGGAAGATGTGAGAAAGTTTGGAACTTCCTAGGGACTTGGTGAATGACTTTGACCAAAATGCTGATAGTGATATGGACAGTGAAGTCTAAGCTGACATGGTCTCAGATGGAGATGAGGAACTTGTTGGGAACTGGAATAAAGGTGACTCTTGCTATGCTTTAGTAAAGAGATTGGAGGCATTTTGCCCCTGCCCTAGAAATCTGTGGAAGTTTGAACTTAAGAGAGATGATTTAGGGTATCTGTTGAAAGAAATTTCTAAGCAGCAAAGTGTTCAAGTTGTGACTTGGGTGCTCTTAAAAGCATTCAGTTTTATGCATTCACGAAGAGATAGTTCAGAATTGGAACTTAAGTTTAAAAGGGAAACAGAGCATAAAACTTTGAAAACTTTGCAACTTGACAATGCAGTAGAAAAGATAAAACAATTTTCTGAAAAGAGATTCAAGCCAGCTGCAGAAATTTGCATAATGAACAAGGAGCCAAATGTTAATCACCAAGACAATGGGAAAAATGTCTCCAGGGCATTTTGGACATCTTCACAGCAACCCCTCCCATCACAGACCTGGAGGCCTAGGAGAAAAAAAAATGTTTTTTTGTGGGCAAGGACCAGGGCCTTGCTGCTTTATGAAGTCTCTGGACTTGGTGCCTTGCATTCCAGCCATGAGTAAAAGAGGCCAAAGTACAGCTCAGACCATTGCTTCAGAGTATGCAAACCCCAAGCCTTGGCAGCTTACATGTGATATTGAGCCTGCAGGTACACAGATATCAAGAATTGAGGTTTGGGAACCTCTACCTCGATTTCAGAGGATGTATGAAAATGCCTGGATGTCCAGGCAGAAGTTTGCTGTGGGGGAGGAGCCCTCATGGAGAACCTCTGCTAGGGCAATAGAGAAGGGAAATGTGGGGTGGGCACCCCCACACAGAGTCCCCACTGGGGCACTACCTAGTTGAGCTGTGAGAAGAGGGCCCCCATCCTCCAGATCCTAGAATGGTAGATCCACTAACAGCTTGCACCATGCACCTGGAAAAGCTGTGGATACTCAACGCCAGCCTGTTAAAGCAGCCAGGAGTGGGTGCTATACTCAGCAAAGCCACAGGGGCAGAGCTGCCAAAGACCATGGGAATGCACCTCTTGCATCAGCATGATCTGGATATAAGACATGGAGTCAAAGGAGATATTTTGGAGCTTTAAGATTTGACTGCCCTCATGGATTTTGGACTTGCATGGGGCCTGTAGCCCCTTTGATTTAGCCAATTTCTCCCACTTGGAATGGGAGCATTTACCCAATGCCTGTACCCTCACTATATAAAGGAAGTAAATAACTTGATTTTGGTTTTACAGGCTCATAGGTTGAAAGAACTTGCCTTGTCTCAGATAAAACTTTGGACTTGGACTTTTGGGTTAATACTGGAATGAATTAAGACTTTGGGAGACTGTTGGGAAGGCAAGATTAGTTTTGAAATATGAAAGGGACATGAGATTTGGGAGGGTCCGGGGGCAGAATGATATGGTTAGGCTTTGTGTCCTCACCCAAATCTCATTTTGAACTGTAATCCACGTAATTTCCACATAAAATCCACATAATCTCATTTTGAATTGTAATCCCATAATTCTCACGTGTCAAGGGAGAGACCAGGTAGACATAGTTGAGTCATGGGCATGGTTTCCCCCATGCTGTTCTTGTGATAATGAGTGAGTTCTCATGAGATCTGACAGTTTTAAAAGGGGCTCTTACCCCTTTGCTTGGCACTTCTCCTTCTTGCTGCCTTGTGTTGCTTTCCCTTCGCTTTCTGCTGTGATTGTAAGTTTCCTGAGGCCTCTCCAGCCAGGTTGAACTGTTAGTCAATTAAACCTCTTTCCTTTATAAAATACCCCATCTCAGGCAGTTATTTATAGCAGTACGAAAACAGACTAATGCATGTTATCAATTGTCATGTCTCCTCTTTCTTTTCTGATTTTGTTTATTTAGGTGTTCTCTCTTCTTTTTTATTTTAGGTAGTAGTTTATCAATTTTCTCTTTTTGAAGAACCAGTGTGTCATTTTGTTGATCCTTTATATTGTTCTTTAAGCCTACTTTGTTTAGTTCTACTCTTACCTTTATTATTTCTCTCTTTCTGTTAATTTGGGGATGAGTTTGTTCTTGCTTTTCTAATTGCTTGAGTTGCATTTTTAGATTGTTTATGATGTTTATTGCTATAAAATTCCCTCTTAGTACTGCTTTTGCTGTATCTTACAGATTTTGGTATGTTGTATTTTCATTTTCAATTTTTTTAAGAACTTTTTTGATTTTCATCTTGATTTCTATGTTGACCCAATGATTATTTAAGAACGTGAACATGTTGTTTAATTTCCGTGTACTTGTATAGTTTCCAAAGTTGCTCTTGTTATTGATTTATAGTTTTATTCCATGTGATCTGGGAATATACTTGATAAGATTTTGATTTTTTAAGTTGTAGAGACTTGTTCTGTGACGTAACATATCTTCTATCCTGTATAATGTTTCATGTGCTGATAAGAACAATGTATTCTGCAGTCATTTGATAAAATATTCTGCAAATGTATGTTAGGTCCATTTTATCTAAAGTCTACTTTAACATTTCTTTGTTAATTTTCTGTGTAGATGATCTGTCTAATGCCAAGTGGGATATTGAAGTACCCCACTATTATTGTATTAGAATCTATCTTTCCCTTCAGAACTAGTTATATTTTTATTATGAATCTGGGTGCTCCAGTGCTGGGTGCATGTATATTTAGAATTGTTACATTCTCTTGCTGCAGTGATTCCCTATTATCATGATATAATTTTCTTATTTCACTTTTTTACTGTTTTTTTTTTCTTGAAGTCTGTTTTGTCCAATATAAGGATAGCTACTCTTACTCACTTTTGGTTTTTGTTATTATGGAGTATCTTTTTTCATCCCTTTATTTTGTGTCTTCATGTGTTTTTATAGGTAAAGTATGTTTCTTATAGGCAGCATATAGTTGGATCATGTTTTTGTAACCATTCAACCAGTCTCTATCTTTTAAGTAAAGAACTTAATCTGTTTACATTCAAGGTTAATATTGATATGTGAGGTTTTGTTCCTGTCATATTGTTAATTGTTTTTTGGTTGTTCTGTACGTTCTTTGTTCCTTTATTTTTCTTTTATTATTTTCCATTTTGGTTTGGTAGCTTTCTGTCATGATACTATTTGAGTTCTTTCTCTTTTTCCTTTGTATATATGCTTTACCAGTGAGTTTTATACATTTGTGTGTTTTCATAATGGCAGATTAGTCCTTTTCCTTCCAGGTTTAGGACTCCCTTGAGCATTTCTTATAGAGCTGGTCTAGTGGTGTTGAATTTCCTGTTTTTTCTTCTTTGTAAAAGACTATATTTTTTCTTAATTTATTAAGCACAATTTTTCTGTACATAGTATCATTGGCTGGCAGTTTTTCTTTTGAAACTTTCAATATATCATTCCATTTATTCCTGCCTTGTATGGTTTCTACTGAGAAACCAATTTTAGTCTAGTGGAGATTCCCTTATAGGTGACTAGACACTTTTGATGCTTTGAGCATTCTTTGTCTTTGACTTTAGACAGTTTGACTGTAATGTGCCATGAAGAAGATATTTTGTGGATTCTATCTGTAAGTATATCTCAGAGCCTCCTGTATCTGGATGTCTAATTCTCTTGCTAGACTTGGGAAGTTTCCATGCAATATTATGTTAAATAGTTTTTCTAACCCTTTCATCCTTTCTTCATCTTCTGAGACCCTGATTATTTGAATATTTGGTCCCTTTATGGTGTCCCATGTGTCATGAAGGCTTTGTTCATTCTCTTTTGTTCTTTTTTCTTTATTTGTCTGACTGGTTTATTGCAAAAGATCATTCTTCAAGTTCTGAGATTCTTCTTCATCTAATCTATTGTTGAAGCTTTCAAATGTATTTTCTATTATATTCAATGAATTTGTCAGTTTCAGAATTTCTGTTTGGTTCTTTTTTATGATATCTATCTCTTTGATAAATTTGCCATTCATATCCTGAATTGTTTCTCTGATTTCTTTGTATTGGTTTTCGTAATTCTCTTCTATATCACTGAGATTCTTTAGAATTAATAATATGAATTCTTTTATTGATTTACTCATGTTTCTTTTTGCTTGGGATCTGTTACTAGAGAATTATGCTTCTTTGACATTATCATATTGAGTTTTTTTTAAAGTTTCCAGTGTCACTACATTGATATCTGTGTGATCTGGTATAAGTCACTTCTCATTTTTTGAATTTGCTTTTGTGGGGGATTACTTTTTTCCTGAAGATGTATCTATGGTGTTGGCTTTGTAGGGCACTTTGGCTTTGATTCTTGGTGTGTGCAATAGTGTAGTCTTTGTATGATTTTTCTTTTGGCTGTAAACAGCATTATTTGTATCTGTGATTTCCTTGGTGGCGTACAGTGCAGTTATAAGTGGAAGATATGATGAAGTTCTACTGGGGATTGGGATGCCAAGCAGTCCAATCTTGGGGCCCCAATGGTGGCAGCAGTGAGCTGAGCATGTCTGTTCTTGAGCCCCAATATAGTGTATGGTTACACTAATGTTAGGGGGTCGAGGTGGGCCAATTCTTGGGCCTTATTCAGTGTCAGTAGTGGCAGCAGTGAGCCAGGCAGGTGGGCAGGTTATTAGGCCCCTGGGAACTTGGCATGGCATGGACAATGGCAGTGATAGTGGTAGGACAACCCTCTAGGTCCTGAGTGGTGTACACTGGCATTGGCAGTGGCTGTGATGGGCTGGGCTAGCCAGTCTCCAGGCCCACAGGTGGTACATGCAGATAGGTGCCAGCTGAGGAGTAAGTGGCTGGCTGGGTAGACCCAATCTCAAGCACTTGGATTTTTTCAGGTACCAATGGTGATAGACTGGGCTGGGCCCTGGCCCAGAGGGTGGAAGAAGGGACAAAGCCAGGCCAGGCATGCTTGTCCTCAGGCCTCCTAATGGTGGATGCCAGCACCAGCTACGGTAGGCAGAGATGTCATGATTCCCAGGCCACCAGCAGAATGCTCAGGTGTGACTGGTAGTAGCCACACTGCTGTCCTGCCACTGTGGAAGTTTGGACTGCTGGCAAGGCGGGAATGTTTACATCACTCATGCCTCATCCCCGGCAGCACTCATGCCTCAATTCATGTTGTGATAGCCACTACCTTACTTATGTTTCAGTCCCCAATAGCTGTAGTTCAAGCCTTGTTCAGGAACTATTTGCCTGAGCCCTGGCTGAAGTAGCCCACACCTTCCTTATGGCTGAGACCCAGGTATTACAGTCCACAATTATCTTGCACCTTAGCCCTGGCACTGCTGGGTTCCAGGGCAGTACACAGACTGTTGGAGGCAGGACTCTAAAATGATGACTTGCTGTAGCTGCTTAGGTGTCACAGAGTGTGTAAGACCCAGTGCAACCTCCCTTCTTGGAGCAGTGCCATTACAGAATTTCTCCATAGATCCTTATGTTAGTTTCAGGACCCACAAGAGTTGAGGGGTTCTTCCATGTCTAGGATTGCAGGAGTCCACAGTGGGAATGTGGACCACTAAAGATGTCTCATTTATACTTCTCCCATATTGAGGAGTCTCTCTTATCTCCCAGCTGATCCTGGTCAAGCAGGATGCCTTGCTTCCTTTTTCTTCCTTGCTTTAGGTATTTTGTGTCACTTTTCTGTTGAATTTATTACATTCCAGTATTTTCTCTTGAGGGAACTATATGAAGTGTGATTATCTACTCACTACTTTGGTTCTTTGGAGTAGAGCAGACAAGTACAAAATTCCTCTAGTCAGCCATCATTAGGCTGCTTCTAATTTGGTGTATTTTTTATTTATTTTATTTTATAACAAAAATATTTTATATTGCTTTACAACAAGCCAACAACAAACAAAATTGAAAAATTATAAACATGACACTTCTAAATTCTCAAATGGAATTCCAAGACCAGAGTGTGCTCCTCCTCCACTTTAATTGTATTCCTTTCTTTCTTTTTTTTTTTTTTTTTTTTTTTGAGATGGAGTCTCACTCTGTCACCCAGGCTGGAGTGCAGTGGTGGGATCTCAGCTCACTGCAACCTCCACCTCCCAGGTTCAAGTGATTCTTCATGCCTCAGCCTCCTGAGTAGCTGGGATTAGAGGTGCACACCACCACGCCCGGCTAATTTTTTTTGTATTTTTAGTAGAGATGGGGTTTCACCATGTTGGCCAGGCTGGTATCGAACTCCTGACCACAAGTGATCCACCCGCCATGGCTTCCCAAAGCCTGAAATCTGACTTCTGGCAAGTACTTCAATATTCTCAATATCTAAAATTGTCACCTCTTCTTTTCTGATAAACAATTTGGGCTTCCTGTTTGTATGAGGGACTATTTGACGCACCTTTTTTTTTTTTTTTTAGTTGGAGTCTTGCTCTGTCACCCAGGCTGGAGTGCAGTGGCACCATCTCGGCTGACTGCAATGTCCGTCTCCTGGGTTCAAGCAATTCTTATCCCTCAGACTCCTGAGTAGCTGGGACTACAGGCATGCACCAGCATGCCCAGCTAAATTTTTTGTATTTTCAGTAGAGATGGGATTTCACCATGTTGGCCAGGCTCGTCTCCTGACCCCAAGTGATCCGCCTACCTTGGCCTCCCAAAATGCTGGGATTACAGGCGTGAGCCACTGCACCCAGTCTTATTTGGCATAGTCTTTACAGTTTTTATCAGGCCAAGTTAAAGGCTGACTATATTTTCTATCATGAAGAAAGAAGTAGAAATAAGGCATGAGGTGCTGTGCATTGTTGGATTTAGAATGATTTTCTTGACAGGTCTTTTTGTGAAGTTTGTAGAAAGAAAAATGTGTTAGGTGCTTAAAAGTGCCCATGATATTCACTTGAAATGTGTAGTAATAGAATGCCTGAATTGAGCATAAAAGGCTTTTAAATATATAGTCAGAAATAAGGCAGTAAGTTTGATAATAGTTTTTTGCCTCTTTAAGTATTTTTATTTTATTTTATTTTTTTACTTTTAATTTTTGTGAGTACATAGTAGTTATATATATTTACGGGGTACATGGGACATTTTGATACAGGCATGCCATGTGAAGTAAGCCTACCATGGAGAGTGGGGTATCCATCTTCTCAAGCATTTGTCCATTGAGTTGCAAACAATCCAATTATGCTCTTTTTGTTATTTTTAAACATTAAGTTATTATTGACTTTACTCACCTTGTTGGACTATAAAATAGTAGGTCTTATTCATTCTTTCTATTTATTTGTACATATTAACCATCCCTACTTTCCCTGCCAAGCTCCCTACTACCCTTCTCAGCCTCTAGTAACCATCCTTTACTTTCTATTGTATGTCCATGAATTCAATTGATTTGATTTTTAGATCCTACAACTAAGTGAGAGCATGAGATGTTTGTCTTTCTTATTTCACTTAACATAATGATCTCCAGTTCCACCCATATTGTTGCAAATGACGGGATCTCATTCTTTTTGTGGCTGAATAGTTCTCCATTGTGTATGTGTACCACATTTTCTGTATCCATTCATCTGTTGATCGACACTTAGGTTGCTTCAAAATCTTAGCTATTGTAAACAGTGCTGCAATAAACATGAGAGTGCAGATATCGCTTCAGCATACTGATTTGCTTTCTTTTGGTAGCTGTAAGTAGGATTGCTGAATCATATAGTGGCTCAATTTTTAGTTTTCTGAGGAATGTCCAAACTGTTCTCCATAGTGGTTGTTCTAATTTACATCCCACCAACAGTGTACAAGCGTTACCTTTTTCCCATATCCCAGCCAGTATTTGTCATTACCTTTCTTTTGGACATAGGCCATTTTAACTGGGGTGAGATGACATTTCATTGTAGCTTTGATAAGCATTTCTCTGATGATTAATGATGTTGAGCACCTTTCATATGTCTGTTTACCATCTGTATGTCTTCCTTTAAGAAATACCCATTCAGATCTTTTGCCCATCTTTTTATCAGATTATTGAGTTTTTTCTTATAGAGTTGTTTGAGTTCCTTACATATTCTTGTTACTAATCCTTTGCCAAATGTGTAGTTTATAAACATTTTCTCCCATTCTCTGGGCTGTCTCTTTACTTTGTTGATTGTTTCCTTTACTATCAGAAGCCTTTTAACTTGATGTGATCCCATTTGTCCATTAACTGCTTTGGTTGTATTTGCCTGTGGGGTATTGTTCAAGAAATTTTTGCCCAAACGAATGTCGTAGAAATTTTCCCCAATGTTTTCTTAGAGTAGTTTCATGGTTTCAGGTCTTAGATTTAAGTCTTTAATCCATTTTGATTTGATTTTTGTATATGGCGATAGTTAGGGGTCTAGTTTCATTCTTCTGCCTATGGATATCCAGTTTTCCCAGCACCATTTATTGAAGAGACTCTCTTTTCACTAGTGTATGTTTTGGCACCTTTGTCAAAAATGAGTTCATTCTAGATGTATAGATTTGTTTCTGGGCTCTCTATTCTGTTACCTTTGTCTATGTGTCTGTTTTTATGCCAGTATCATGCTGTTTTGGTTACTATAGCTCTGTAGCATAATTTGAAGTCAGGGAACGTGATTCTTCCAGTTTTGTTCTTTTTTTCTTAGGATAGCTTGATGTATTTTTTAAACAACAGCAAGCATTAACAAGGAAAATGGAGGGAGAGCAAATCTGATCAAGTCATTTTCATGGTTAAAATTTTTCAAAGTCTCCCTCCTCATTGCCACTAATATAAGGTCTAAACTTTTTAACATGGCACTTCTGGAGCCTCATGAGCCTCTATTTCTACATGTAGACTTGCACTTGACTGTCATTATCTCCTGGAAGTTCAGAAGTTTTGCATGATACAACCTGCCTTTCTTCATTTTTTCCAATGTACTAACATATGCTGTTTATTTATAATTCTTTCCACCTTGGTCTGAGAAATCCTTGACAATAGGAACTGTGTGCTGTTCATATTTTTGTTTCCCAGTGCCAGTGTTATGAGTTGAATTGTGTCTCTAAAAAAGATGTTGATGTCTTAACCCCCATTTCCTATGTATGTGACCTTATTTGGAACTAAGGTCTTTACTAATGGTCAAATTAAGATGAGGTCCTAATGGTAGACTCTATTCCAATATGGCAAGTGTCTTTACAAAAAAAGAAAATGGACACAGAAACAGACATGCATATAGGGAGAATTCATGTGAAGATGAAGACTGAGATCAGGGTGATGCATCTATGTGATAAGGAGTGCCAAATACTACCAGCAAATCACCAGAATCCAGAAGAGGGGCATGGAATAGATTTACTCTTATAACTTTCAGGAGGACTCAACCCTGCTAATTCCTTGACCTCGGTCTTCTAGCCTGCCGAACTTTGAGATAGTAAATTTCTGTTAGTTACGACACTTACTTTTTAGTACTTTGTTATTGCAGCCCTAGGAAACTAAGATAGCCTGGAATTGAGTGTTGTTTTAATGCATGACAAAGTAGCTCACTAAATTATTTTACCCCTGATCCGTTTCTTGCATGGTTTGTTAAAGTATGCTTATGGAAAAAAGATCCAGTGATCTTTATTTAGTTCAGTAATTCATTTTAAAAACTAGTTTTGAAGCTGGGTACAGTGGTGCTCACCTATAGTTCCAGCTACTTGGAAAGCTGAGGTTGGGGGAATCCCTTCACCTCAGAAGTTTAAGTCCAGCCTGGAAAACATAGCATAGACCCCTGTCTTTTAAAATAAAAATAAAAAATTAGTTTTCAAGTATCTACTTTGTTCATGAAACCCCTGGGCATCCAAAATAAAAGGGTTATTTTCCCCTCTACCTTCAAAGTGGTAACTATCCAATGTGGGGGAATGAGATATTCCTACGACATATTTGTACATATCACAGCAGTTATTTATGGCAGCTACCTATTGTGATTGGTTAGTGTTCATTTCATACCAGCTGTTAAATGTTCTAAATATTGACCATTCCTATAAATAACTATATTCTAATTCTATGTAGAAAATGATGTATCATTAAAAATGAGATAAAGACAGATAAACCATTATATGTAGTCAGTGGAGAGAGAGATTACTTTTAAGTTAAAGGAGTGGCGATTAGGAGGAAGAACTTTTCAAAGGAGATGTTACTGAATACAGGCCTTTGTTAATGGAAATTTTTCAATATCCACCCAATTACCCTTCAGATATTTCAGCTTGCTTTCTCCAGCAATAACCCTACCAGTGGGACATCCTCATCAAACTTCAACACGTGAAATGATTTTTACATCTTTTAAATAATCTACATAACTTTTGTGGCTTTGTGTGCTGGAATCTGCATACTTCCAAGACAGTGTAGACAGTATTCAGAGGTCAGTGTTTAATGACCTTGGTTTGCATGGCAGCAAGAATTAACTTGGAAAAACTGCACAGACAGATGTGGTTGATAGCTAGAGGCAGTGCCTATAATTTGGTTATATTTTAATGATGGCAGCTTGGAGGATATTCCATTTCAAGTATAATGAAGTAGTCCATAAACAAGTAGGACAGCATCTAATCACATTCTATCATACAGCCCCATAAGCAACCAACTTGTGGTTTGACTATTTGATCTTTAAGGATGAAAACAATTTGGTCAATGATGGTTCTCTGAGTAAAGAAATGTAACTGTGTCTGTCATTGGTCATTTTTAGTGGTTCCTTTAGGGAAGAGACTGACATACACTTCATTAATTCTTCACCACCCAATATAGTAGTTGGCACATGAAAAATGCTCAACATGTACTTTTTCCCCCTTGAGCTAAAGCAATCAACTAAAGCATACATATCTTTCTTAATGTGGGATGCTTGACATTTGAAAGTATACCTATGAGATATGACCATTTGGTCTTTGAACAATTCAGTCATTAATTCTTTCTGCAAATATTTATTGAACAATTACTGTATGTCAGCACTGTGCTAACATAGTCTATTTTGTGCAACCCCTACTTTCTAGGATCGTATAATTTTGTTAAAAAGGAAAGATCAGTGCACATAAGAGATTAATATGTAAGGCAATTCAATCTAACTGCCTATGTTTTCCATGCTTATATCTAGACTTCTGAGAATTACTGGAGGAAAAAAAACCTAGAACGGTGCTATTATTAATCTACAGTCTCCAAACCCTCACTAGACAATCAACACAGCTCTTTGCCATTTTATGCAATTCTCTAAGCAGTTATATCTTCCATTTTCCCTAATAGCTATTCCAACACATCTGCACTTTCTTCATTCTCTGGCCTCACTACTTCCCTCATTCTTGATTGATGATCATCCTTTCTTGTTACCAGAGTAAACGGAAGATGAGAACTTCTTTAGTGTCCTGTTATTATCCTACAATCTTAGCATTCATCTCCAATGTCCTTTCCTCCTCTTCTAATTCAGTGGAGGGAGTGACCTCTTATCCCCATTTATTCACTTATTGGATACTTGGATATTTCTTGATATCCAAGTATCAAGGGCTGAATGTACATTAGTGGTTCTACAGACATGGTTCTACAGTCATGGTTCTTTTTCTCATTGAGGCTGCACTCCGCCTAAAACTACTTGTTACTTTCACCTAAACATTTTTCAGTTTCTCAACTAAGCCATGTTTTCTCTCAATGCTGGGTCTTTGAGTATATGTTTCCCTCTGCAGGGATGATCTCTTCCCACTCCCTTATTTTCTTGGTTCATTGTTATCTTCCAGGTCTCAGATTGCATATAATGACCCGCAGTTATTCTTCTCTGACACTACTCCCTCTAGCCCAAGGTAGACCGCCCACCTATATGCTCCCATAGCCACTATTCCTCTCATAGCAGCACTTACCACAGTGCATTTTCATGATTTTTATACTTGTCCTATTCTGTAGTAGAAAATAAGCTGCATGAGGACAAGAACACTAGATCTCTAATTCATTGATGTAACAACAATATTTAGGCTGCTACTTGACGCATAAGTAGTCATCAGTAAGTGTTTAATGAGTTAAATAGAGGAAGAAAGGCTGGCACAAGTTAGTTCTACTGGAGTACAACTTAGAAATGCAAGTTTGTTCCACGCTTCTTCCCTAGCTTTTAGTGGTTGCTTACAATCTTTGATGTTCCTTGGCTTATAGATTCATCATTCTAATCGCCATGTCACTTACCACATAAATTCCTCCCTGTGTATTTTTTATTTCTGTGTCCAAATTTCCTCTTCTTATAAGGGCACCAATCATAGGACCCTAATCCTACCCTGATCCAATGTCACCTCATCTTCTTAAGTCACATCTGCAAAGAACTTCTTTCCAAATAAGGTTAATTACATTCACGGTACCAGGAGTTAGAACTTCAGCACATCTTTCTGGGGGACATAATTCAACCTATAACAGATGCAATGTGAGTAGAATGTGGTGTATGGGGCCAGATGGATGGGATTAAGGATGGTTTATAATATAGAACTAGAGGTAGCACTACAGATCAGTGTCTAAAAACTTCAGTTATTATGGTAAGGAGGCTGTGGCAAGTTGAAGAGATCTTTTCAGGACAGGACAGAGGAATGGCCAAATCCATAAAAGAAGAAAAGCATTGAGGCAGGAACTGAATACTCTAAAGAGAGAGAGAAAAAAAAAAAGAAAGAAAGAAGTAAAGTCCTAAAGCAGAGGGGAAGATTTCATTTTACAAAAGATAAATAATATTTCTTCCTTTGAACAAAGGGAAAGCAGAAAGGATAGGTATAGAAATGTGAATTTTTCAGAATAAAATAGGTATTAAAGCAATGTGCTAAAGGTATGAGTGGGTATTACAAGATATGTAGTAGGAGAAAAAGTTTTGGGCTGTGGCTATAGTAAGTTAATTGGGTGATCTGTAGCAGTTCTTCAAGCAGGATTGAAGATGCTTTGTCAGTGCCTTAGAAATTTTAAACAGAATCACTTCTTTCAACCTCAAATTTTGTCTTTGGAATCCAAAGAATATCCTAAGAGTAAGAAGATAATGCTTTGGCTTTTAATTAACTGTATTGGCAGTTGCCAGTGTGATTAACTACTCTCTCAAATTAAAATAAAAGATACTTTTTTTTGGTATTTGTTAAAGCAAAATTTTCTTTCTAAAAAGGAAGAGATGTCAAGTAGACTCTTATCAGTGTAGACCAGTTCCTATAGGGAAGGGTTTTTTTTGTTGTTTTTTAACTGAAACGTTTACAAATTCATAAGTTAAGTTTCCTGTGAGGATGGATATTTTCTCAGACAGGGCCAGCCAGGGTTCAAGATACGTTCTGTGTTTCCTTTAATAAAACCATGTAGACAGAATGGGCAGAAAACTACTAGTGCTTTCTGTAAAGCAGTAAACACCTTACCTAGCAGATCCTAAATAAACTCTGACAGGACCAGTATGCTTAATAATTTTGAATTATTTAGAGATGACCCAGAGCCCTCTCCTAAGAAAGTCACATGAAATAAAGTTGAACCAACTCATTGAATGATTATAAGACATCATGGGGCTTAGTTCTCTACACCCACAAAGAATATTCGGGTACATTGTATTCAGATGACTTTTCAAAGCATTTAAGTGTTTATTCTGAGCTTCAGCACAGTATCAATCTCTGCTGCCAAGCTTCTGCTTCAGGCCCCACCTCTCACTGACACCTCCTCCTCAGCGTAGGCGGGCAGCAAGGGAAAAGAGTGAACCATGATCCGTTCATGGTGTTCTCTTTTCACAGCATGGGAAAAAGATTTTGTGTGGAAAAACTTTCAGTTAAAGGCTTTAATCAGGTTCAGACTTTCTCCTGTGCTTATGCCTGCATTTCTTATGTTGACATGAGAAATCACTGCTTGGAGATATGCAAGAAAATTGGAAAGATGAACCCAGCTTTGCATAATTGATGTAATCCTGAAATTCTGTATGTGCATCAAGTGATTGCCAAACAGGTCATTTTTAATTACTTGAGCAATTAGGTGTTTAAATTTGGCATGCCTTTTTCTTTTACTAGAGTACTGAAATATTCACTGATTATACTTCCTTTTGTGAAATGATTACTTACATTTTTCTGTGTCAGCTTTGTTTATGACCCACATGCGGTAATGTTTAGTCTTATTCTTAATAGCCCAACATTCCACAGTAGGTGGTGTTATAATCAGCATTTTGGGGTGAGAACTACCAACTCTGTTCACTGACTTTATTTTATAATGGACTAGTTTGTCATCATGTGATGGTCCAGAGCTATTTCTTTTTCACGGACACTTCTTTTCAAAATGGTAACCAATTTTCTTTCGTTGTTACAAAACTATCGCTTCCCTGAAATCAGTATTTTGGCCATTTTCAGTGTTCCTTACACAAATCTTCATCCAATTTGAGTCAGGAACTCACTGTATTCATTTCAGTAGGGACTACCCTGGCTTACTGTATCATAAATATATGTTTTGATTGCCAGGCATTTTTGCTTCAATTTTCAGATCAGTAAAGTGGGACTTTATTAGCCCTGTGTGACATAAGTCAGGACGGTTGACTCTTTAGTCATTTATCCAGCCTGGAATCTGAAGGCATGTTGGTTTTAAATGTGCATTTTCTTTTATCAGTTCTAACTTCACCTATCGAGACCCAGTCCAAATGCTAAACTTCTGTTAATTATTCCCCTTCTCCTCTAAGAAGTAAGTCATGCTTCCCTCACATAATGCTAGTAGCAATATAGAACTCATCCAAACCAGTTAGATTATGCCAAAGTGTTGGTGTCATGTTTTCCCAACAACTTTACAGTTTATTGAGAGCACTTTATTTATCAAGCATCTATTATTGCCAGATAATAGATACACTTACTCCTTTATTACAAAGAAATGGAAACTCAATTTTGCACAGTTATAAGATGAAAGAATCAGAAAGTGAAGGTGCCTCTGCTGTTGTCCCATTGCCTGCTCAGTGCTTACCATAAACCCTGTACAGGCTGAGGATGGAGAGCTCATCAAAGTTTACCTGAGGCAATGTGATGCCTTATACAGTTACTGACTGCAGCTACCGTGGTTCACTGTTTCTGCCCCTTGCTCATTCAAAGCCACTAATTTCATCTTTAAGGGGGGACTTTCTCAGAGACATGGGACTTTCCTTGTCCTCTTATATTCATTTGTGCATTCATTCTTTCACTTAATACATATTTATGAGTCAATTATGTACCTGGTTTTGTTCTACTTGCATAGTACAAAATAGACCAAAAAACCATGTCATCACAGAGCTTATGTTTTCACCAAGGAGACAGAACATAAAAAACGTATAAACAAAATATGTAGATGACTTATATAGTATATTACAAGGTAATAGGTGCTAAGGGAAAATGAAAACTAGAGCAGGATAAGGAAAAAAAATATATAGTCAGGGGACAGCATTAAATAGGGACCTTAGGTTCCAGCTCCTACAGAAATTGAGACTTGAACAAAGCCCTGAAAGAAGCATATTCCATGTAGCAGAACAGCTGTAGCAAAGACCCTAAATTGACAGTCTATGACTATGTCTGAATACTCCAGAAATATCAAGGCTGTAGGAATACAGCTAAACGAGAAGTGAAGGACTTCTTCAAGAACTACAAACCATTGCTCAAGGAAATCAGAGATGACACAAACAAATGGAAAAACATTCCATGCTCATGGATAGGAAGAATCAGTATCATAAAAATGGCCATACTGCCTAAAGTAATTTATACATTCAATGCTATTCCCATCAAACTACCATTGACATTCTTCACGGAATTAGAAGAAACTATTATAAAATTCTTATGGAACGAAAAAAGAGCCTGCTAAGCAAAAAGAACAAAGCTGAAGGCATCCATAGCTAGCCATATGCAGAAAATTGAAGCTGGATCCCTTCCTTATACCTTGTACAAAAATTAACTCAAGATGAATTAAAGACTTAAGTATAAAAGCCAAAACTATAACAAACCTAGAAGAAAATCTAAGAAATACCATTCAAGAGATAGGCACAGGCAAGAATTCATAACGAAAATGCCAAAAGTAATTGCAACGAAAGCAAAAATTGACAAACAGGATTTAATTAAACTAAAGAGCTTCTGCGCAGCAAAATAAACTATCATCAGAGTTCCAGACAACCTACAGAATGGGAGAAAAATTGTATAATCTACTCATATGACAAAAGTCTGATGTCCAGAGTCTACAAGGAACTTAAACAAATTTACAAGAAAAAAACAACTCCATTAAAAAGTGCACAAAGAACATAAACACACTTCTCAAAAGAAGACACCCATGCTGCCAACAAACATATGAAAAAAGGCTCAACATCACTAATCATTAGAGAAATGCAAGTCAAGACCACAGTGAGATATCACCTCACACCAGTGAAATGGCTATTATGAAAAGGTCAAAAAAACAACAGATACTGGTGAGGTTGTGGAGAAAAAGGAATGCTTTTACACTGTTGATGGGAATATAAATTTGTTCAGCCATTGTGGAAAAGAGTGTGGCAATTCCTCAAAGACCTAGAGGAAAAAAATTCAACCTAGCAATCCCATCACTGGGTATATATCCAAAGGAATATAAATCATTCTATTATTAAGATAAATACACATGTATTTTCATTGCAACACTATCCCCAATAGCAAAGACATGGAATCAACCTAAATGCCAATCAATGATAGACTGAATGTAGAAAATGTGGTTCATATACACCATGGAATACTATGTAGCCATAAAAAGGAATGAGATCATGTCCTCTACAGAGACATGGGTGGAGCTGGAAACCATCTTTCTCAGCAAACTAACACAGGAAGAGAAAACCAAACACCACATGTTCTCACTTATAAGTGGTAGCTGAATGATGAGAACACATGGACACATGGAGGAAAACAACACACACTGGGGCTTGTCAAGGGGAGGGAAGCAGGGAAGGAGAGCATCAGGAAGAATAGCTAATGGATGCTGGAATAATATCACATTGATGGGTTGATCTTTGCAGCAAGCTACCATGGCACACATTTACCAATGTGACAAACCTGAACATATTGCATATGTACCCCAGAACTTAAAATAAAAGTTAAAGGGAAAAAAATAAAAATAAAAAAAGAAATATCAAGGATGCAAGTGTGTTTTGAGTGGAATGAAGGAGGGAAAAATTAGCTAATGAAGGGAAGAGATGTGAGATCAATAACAGGGATGGGGGACAGGGGCATTAGTCATGGCATGCCTTAGCCAGTCTAGGTCTTATAAGGTAGAGAGCCTTCCCCTGCTTTAACAGAGTCTATGCAAGAAACACCCAGGTAATTTGTGTTCGGTCGTATTGCTCAGTGGTCCTAGGCCACATTTGTCTTCATAGAATAGCTATCCCCAAATTGCTTGCATTATCTGGGTTTAGAACATTGCTTCAGACATGTTTCAACTACACTCACTCATATGAACTCACTTATGGGTCATTATTATTATTATAGTGTTTCTGGTCAATGGATAAAAAATACAGTTAGATAAAAGAAAGAGATCTTTCTAGTGTTCAGTAGTGCAATAGGGTGGCTATAGTTAATAATGTATTGTGTATTTCAAAATAACTGAGTGGAATTAAAATGTTCCTAACACTAAGAAATGATCAATGTTTAAGGGGATGGATATCCCAATTATCCTGATTTGATCATTGCACATTGTATACTTGTATCAAATTATCACGTGCACCCTATTTACATATACTATGTATCCATAACAACTAAAAATTTAAAATGGAAAAAAATTCTTTACATTTACTTTGGCCACGCTCAATAGCAGCAGGTAATGCAATGCACAGTATGTACTCAGGAGATGCTTATTGAAAGAATGGATGTGTGAATGAATAAATGAATGAGGATAGATGCAATCTTATAGCACAGATAGATATTTCCACCTGTAAATAAACATAAATTCTCAATGTAGACATAAACTACAGATTTATTTATCATCTGAATTGAATATTTAGAATATGGTTAAGTATTAAATAAATTTTAATTGTTTTTAAACACATGCATGTTACGTCAAAGTAAAGGAAATTGGAAAAATTACCAGTTGCGTACATTCAGAAACATGCTCTGGCTCTGAGAGGAACATTTACTAAAAATACCTTGCTTCACCTTGAACAGAGTCACTAGTTAAAAAGAAGTACATAAACCTAATCTCAAGAAAAAATGTTACTCGATTTTTATCTATCTATCTATCTATCTATCTATCTATCTATCTATCATCTATCTATCTATAGTATGCATAGTGACTTCATTGTCTTTGTGCAGTCTTCAACTTCAAATGTCAACTACATACTTGCTGTGTTTGTTGAACTTAATCGTTTTTATGGTGGTAATTTATTTCTACAGCTCTTCTTGTAGCTAAGACCGTGGCATTTACTGCTGGCATAGTGGATGTAAATTGGAGTCTCTGAATTTGTTTTAACCTTCTCTTTTCAGAGTTTGGAATAACCTCTGTACTTTTATAAATGTGGTAGATTGATCTTAGCATGTGGCTAAGAAACTTTTGTAAATATATTTTTTAAAACTTCCCTATTTTCATATATAATAAAGTAACAGTTTTGGGAAACATGAGCTGATATGTATTTTAAATTTTATAGGAAAAGCCAATTTGGGGTATTTTACTCTTTGGTCATCATTTGCTTAATAAAAAAATTGTAAATCTGAGGCAAACAAATATATTCATTGTTCCATGGGGTGGCAAAGCATCAATAAAAATAATTACCCACATCACAAGGAAATTAGATAACACTTGCTTTAATTGCCCTATCAATTTAAATCAATTTTCCATTTATTTTTAACAACTATTATGGTTAATTTAACGATCACTGCATTTCAAATATAATTCCAGAGATGTTGCTTTATAATTTACTATGCCATCATTTTTCAATTAACTATTTATGCTATCTTAAGAGCGCATAACCTTACCCAATATTTATTCAATAAAAGTATAGTGGAGTTAATATTTTTAAGTATTTTTTATTATTGTTGTATAAAATGCCAAATATTTTAATGACAGCTTTATTATTTTACTAGGTGTGTGGTTTTTCTAAAAAAGTCTTAAGTCAAGTAAACTATAGAAATTATGTCTTTAGTCAAAAGGCCTTTGATCCATATCTATCTTCTTGAGTAATTTGCATGTTAATTATCCTATGATTGTAAAATGTAATGAAAATGTATGCTGCAAGTATTGTACTGAATGAACATTCAAACATATTCTGAAAGGGATTTTTAAAAATTCTTATACGTTTAAAGAGTATTAATTATTCCTTTAAAATGATCTCATAATAACTTTTTAAAATACATTCATGTGTCATTTAACAATGGGCATGCATTCTGAGAAATACATCATTAGACAATGTCATCATTGTTATGGGAACATAATAGAGCATACTTAGCAAACTGAAATAGAATAGACTACTACAAACCTAGGCTATATAGTATAGCCTGTTGTTCCTTGGATACAAACCTGTATACCATGTTACTATACTGTGTACTGTAGGCAACTGCAAAACAACGATAACTATTTGTGTAACTTAACATATCTAAACATAGAAAAAGTACAGTAAAAAATAAAAGATAAACAATGGTACATCTGTACAGGGCATTTAGCATGAGTGGAACCTATAGGACTGGAAATTGCTCTGGGTAAATCAGTGAATGAGTAATGAGTGAATGTGAAGTCCTAGTACATTATTGTACACTACTGTAGACTTGAAAAACACTGTACACTTAGGCTAGACTAAATTTATTTTTAAAAAGCTTCAATAATTGACCTTAGATTACTGTAACTTTTTTACTTTATGAACTTTTTTTAACTTTTTGACTCTTTTGTAATAACACTTAGCTTAAAACAAACAAATTGTACAGCTCTAAAAGTATTTTCTTTTTTCTATTCTTATTCTATAAGCTTTTCATTTTTTTTCTTTTTTTTTACGTGTTAAACTTTTTGTTAAAAATGAAGACACAAACACACACATTAGCCTAGGCCTATCCAGGGTCAGGATCATCAGTAGCATTGTCTTCTACATTCACATCTTGTCCAACTGGAAGATGTTCAGGAGCAATAACATGTGAAATGTTACAGCAGGGATCTGTCATCTCCTGTAATAATAATGCCTTCTTGTAGGATACCTCCTGAAAGAGCTGCTTGAGGCTTTTCTACAGTTAACATTTTTTTTTAATAAGGAGAGGGGTACACTCAAATATAACAATAAAAAGCACAGTGTAGTAAATACATAAACCAGGAACATAGTTATTATCATTATCAAGTATTATTTATTGATTACAATTGTATATGCTATACCTTTATATATGTGACTAGAAGTGCAGTAGGTTCATTTACACCGCATCACCACAAACACATGAGTAACCATTATGCTATGATGTTACAATGACTATGATGTCACTTGGCAATAGCCATTTCTCAGCTCCATTATAATCTTTTGGGCCCATCATCATATGTGTAATCTATCACTGATCAAAACATTGTTATGCAGTACATGACTGTCCTCTAGTTCTTGTTATTGCTTCATAGTTTAATATAAGTTAAAATTGTATAAGCCATAGTACAGTGAAAATCATCTCTTAAAAGAGACAATTGCCATGTTTAAAATGATTTGATATTCTGCCATATTATAAAAATAATATAGCCTAAGTATACATTTTAAAGTTTTTGGCCAGACGTGGTGGCTCATGCCTGTAATCCCAGCACTTTGGGAGGCCGAGGTAGGTAGATCACCTGAGGTCAGGAGTTCAAGGCCAGCCTGGCCAACATTTTTAGTGTCCACTAAAAATTTTAAAAAGCAGTCAGACATGGCAGCATGTGCCTGTTATCCCAGCTACTACTCAGCAGGCTGAGGCGGGAGAACCGCTTGAAGCTGGGAGGCAGAGGTTGCAGTGAGCCAAGATCATACCACTGCACTCCATCCGGCCTGGGCGACAGAGCAAGACTGTCTCAAAAAATTAATTAATTAATTAATTTTTTAACATTCTTTTTATTCTTTATTTTCTAATTGAAAATTTTTAAGGAACTTTTTAAAATTTTTTAGACTGTATACTGGAATAATTCACTTTTTTGTGTGACTAGCCTCACAATCAGTTAATCAGTTAATAACAATAAATGCTAGGAAATATAAAATATGACAGGGTGGCAAGAAAAGAAAACATGAAAGGCAAGCATCTAGCTTCTTTTCCTTATCTTCTCCCTGAAATTATTACATATATATAAACAGAGTAACTTATTCATGGCTCTTGCCTCAGAATTTGTGCAATTTTTGAACAATTCTATTTTTCATCTTGAAATATCAAGAGTATCCAGGTCTCTGTCCAAGTGATTGGCAGTACTTCTGTTCTCTATGCTAGCGTAACAACAGCAATGAAGATGAGCCCATAGACTCAACAATGAGCAGGACTATACTTGTCTTTTCCTGGCTCGCCTAGGATTCCTCCACACCCTTCACCTGATCCCTGCTCTGGCCAGTTACCCTTATAAACAGGATAGCTGAGGAACAGCAGTTAGGCATACAGTCTGGAAATAGAACAAAACTACTCACACGGGGTTGACTTCAAAATCTTTGCCTCATTTGCATTAACAATTCTTCAAATATTTAAATAAACTAGATTGAAATACAATTTTTAGTGTTATTTATTGCTGTTACAGTAAGTTGAGGATTCATTTTTAAAAACTCAAAATGTGGCTAACTGCATTTTCTAAAAACAACTACAACAACAAAACAAGGCTTTCCATTTTCTGTTCCTTTCTTATAGGTTTAGGCTTCAGTATTGCAGGAGGTGTGGGGAACCAACACATTCCTGGAGACAACAGCATTTATGTAACTAAAATTATAGATGGAGGAGCTGCACAAAAAGATGGAAGGTTGCAAGTAGGAGATAGACTACTAATGGTGAGTGTGACTACAGCAAAACTGTGTATATTTATAAAGCTCTTGTTTTCCAATGTATGACTGTCTTCATCAGTTCAGGCTGCCATCACAAAATACCACAGGGTGGGTGGCTTAAAACGGCAGAAATTTATTTTCTCACAATTCTGGAGACTACAAAGTCCAAGGTTCCAACCGATTAGGTTTCTGGTGAGGGCTCTCTTCCTGACTTGCAGGTGGCCACCTTCTCACTGTGTCCTCACGTGGCCTTTCCTGGGTGTTTATGCAGAGAGAGATCTGTCTCTCTCTTTCTCTTCTTATAAGGCCCAGTCCTATTGGATTACAGCATCATCTTTAACTCATTTAACCTTAATTATCTCCTATACAGCCTACCCTCAAATACAGTCACAGGGAGGTTAGGGCTTCAGCATATGAATTTGTGAGGGGTCCACAATTTAGAACTTGGACAAAACTTGAAAAGAAGAGACAGCAGATTTATGAGTAAGAGATTTCAAAAGTACACGTACAATGTATCTATTTTGTTGACATTTTCAAAACAAATCTAAATTTTCATTAATTTTCTTAGATACACATGGCATAGAGATTATCTATTGTTCTTCCAATATGATGTGTCTCCTATTAGGGAGAGCAATTACTATTTATAGACTGCTGGAGAGGTGGGGTTTGCATAACAACAGAAACAACACCCTGGCTTACTGATAAGCATATATCCATGGTCCTTTGTGCAACCAGTATAGACACAGCTCCTGACTTCCAAGAATTTATAATCTGAGTTCTGCTACATGTGTAAATGAATCTCTTCCTTTCCTCCCCTTAGACAGGGTTATAGCTATTTCGTTTGCCAGCTTCTCACATGCTTCAGGAGTCCTAGGCAGTGATTGACATTGACACACAGCCAGTCTTTCTGAACCATGGAGTTATATGATAACCTAAAGCAAAATTAAGGCAATTATAAGCAACAAAGCATTTGGAACTGTGTTAATGAAACTGCCTGATGTCCATTCACTGTTGTATGCCAAAATCTACAGGATAATAATCGAATATTGTAAATTAATACTAGGTAGCTCTCAAGTAAGATTAGCATATCTGTCTAGTCACATGTCTATCCTTGTAAAACAGGACTTCTAATCTATGTCTGCAAGGAGCCATTATCTCCAACAATTTTGTGAGAAGTGTCTGGGGAGGATCAACCCCCAATCTCAACAGAAAATTAATTTTTATGACCTGTGCAAGTTTTGGAGGTTGAATCTCCAAATTTTATATTTATTTGCCTACTTCCCTCAGCTTTAGAGAGCTGTGTTTAATCGCAGTGGTCTAATTTCATAGTTGCCAATGACCTTTGTATTCAATAAGCTTTGTGTTAGATAAGATCTTTGTAATAATCTTGATAGCTAATATTGACCTGGCATTTACTAAGTTCCATGTTCTTTTATAAAGGGCTTTTTTGTAATGTAACATATTTCCAACAGCAGTACATTTTATATAAGCAAAAAAGAACTGAGATGTAGACAGGTTTTCTGACCTGCCCATGGTCATATGTTTAATAATGGACAAAACTGGGTTTCAAATTGAGGCAATCTGGCTAGCACCACTCATTACCATCAAGCTATACTGCCTCTTGTGCAACATGTTTTCATTAGTTTTCTTGAATTTGTCAGTCAGTGCTTTCCTTTCCTCCTTTATTCACTATTGTCATTCATTAATTGCTTTTTTAATAAGTACGTGCTGCCCACCTACTGTGTCTCAGGCAGTAGCTACTATTCAGGAAGGAACTTTGTCATGAGAAAACTGGATGGGCAAAAAATATATCATTAATGACTTCAGTCAAAGTTAAAGTTAAGAGTTTTGGGCTGCTTTACCACCTGAAGCAACTACTACTTTCATTCTCAAGGAATTGTGAATTTTTGTTTGTTTGTTTGTTTGTTTGTTTGCTTGTTTGTTTTTTATGTAAAATTTGTTCTTATGATATTGTTCTATCTTCTGGACAAGAACGGTTGTCATTAAGGTATAAGACCTGAACAACTTCTCTCTGGAATATAAACTTTATTGCTTGAAATGTTGTCTTGGGAATAGAATAAATTGTGATAACCATATTCTACATAGTGCTAAACTGAAAAATGAAGAAGACCATTTCGTTCTCAAGTAATGACTGTCTTAGATAGTTACTGGTTTGACCTTTGACTCATGGTTCCATAAGAGTTTGGTTGCAGGCAGCTCTTCTGGTATTTCTTCATCTGCTGCTATTGTACAATCATGGTAAATGCTATGTGCTTATTTCTTGAAGTTCTGTTTAAATTTTTTGTTTTATTTCCAAATTTAAAAAATAAAACAACTTGCTCCAAATAATTCCGTCAAAGGATTTTCCAGGCACTACACTATTTTTTATTACCATTTTGTTGATATTCATTGTAGATATAATGATTTCAAAAATAGCTGTGACATAATCCTTAATTGTTTTGTTTTAAAGCATAGTTTTTTTTTTTTTAAAGAACCTTCAACAGTAATAGGTCTCTCCTCTCTTATGTAAGGAAGACAGAATTAGTACTTCCAAGTTGAAACTGGAAATGAAAGAAAATGATTCATTTTATACTTTGCAAGCAAAACAACCCTGAAAAGGAGAATAGAGACAAAATCACTGAAGCCACCCTAAAAGACCAATTATCTTGCTTCCACCCAAAATTATTTATTAATGCTCTCCTTCTGTCATTCCTTTCCACTTCGTCTTCCCTTTACCTACCCTACATTCATACTCTTTGTATCTTCCCCCTCTTCTACTCTCCTCCCACAAAGGAAGGACAAATGATTTAGATTCTGTGATGTACCAGCTGTACCACACTCTGCATATTTTTCTCTAAATATGCTATTCTTTCTAAAGCAATTTGCACCACTTCCTTCTGTCACTTCTTAGGAAAAATTCCACCATATATTATTCTCTCAGAGTTCTGTAAGTAAACTGGTCTAAAATAAAACTCCATTAATTTCTTTAGACTTTTATGGCTGAATACTCACAATTCAGGAAGTCTCCTAGCAACTGCCCTCTACTGAGAGCACAGTCATTTTTTAAAGAGTTAGTAATAACAATAACTCTTTTAGTTTATGAAGTAAAATAGGTATAATGTTGGGCACCACCTGAATCATACCATCCATATTGGGTACTTTTTCTCCCTGAAATTCTTCTTATATCTCAGAATTTAATGTATCTATCTTAAAGATCATCTTTTATCAACTCTTGCTTGGTACATCAGAAAAGCAAGCATGTGAAGCAGTCTCTGACCTCTCATAGAACCCCCTTTAAGGATGGATAATACCTCCCGAAAGCTATTTATTAGGTAATAAGTATCATTAAAATGTTTTCCTTAAAATTCCTTTAAAATATATCTTCCTATAAATGCCCCCCTTTATTCATAGCTCTGTCCCTTAAAAACAAAAAGGTGAAGACTAATTCTTCTTCCACATATATTTGAAAGAGCTATGTCTTTCCATTTCTCCACTTCTCAGTTTTTTAGGATATTTTAGACCTTTTCTCTCTCTTCCAGTAAATTTTATCACATATTCATTTATCTTCTGTAAATAGATTATACTTATTACAAAACTTCTTTAGATTCCTAACAATTTTATTTCCTACTTTAAAAATTCCACGTAATAGTATAGTATCTGACCTTTGCAAATATTCTACTTAACAAAACAATTACTCTGTCTGTCACCTTTGGAATAAGCCTCTTGGTGTTTTAAATAAGATGACCATAATGTCAGACCACTGTTATGTTTAATGGGTCACCCAAATACATGGTATATGTTCTTTTTAGCAAAATAATATTTTTTAAAATTTCCTTGGTTACTTAGAATTGATTGTTCACTAGAATTTTGTTTTGTTTTTTAAATGATAAAGTGACAGTGACATCAGATTTTGTGGATTGTACCAGTGGTTTAGTGTTGTAGTCTCAGACGAAATAGATTATCTTGGCCTTGAATTTCAGTGGTAGTCAGAGTTTAATAGCATAACAGATTTTTAAATTCTTTCATATATTTTCACATATTGGCTTTATTAAGCCCTTCCAAGGTGATACATATAGCCCAATATATTAGAAAAGTGTTAACTTCTTCCCCTTTTTCTATATAAACCAGAAATGTTGAATCCAGGATAATTTGATTGTCTTCTCTGCAGGGATAGCATTAGTTATTAGTTGTCAAAGCCCCTTGGCACATTGTAATTTAAGGTTTAAAATCTCAGCCTCTTCTTTCCAAAACCCCTGCTCGACATTTGAAGAAAAAATTGTCAGTGAGAGAACTTTTATACCTTTTACAGAGAATTAGTTCTTGTGTTTTCTTTCCTTAAAGGGAAGTAGTAAGTGACAGGAAAAGTAACAGAGACATTGAAGTCGAGCAGAAAGACACTGGACTCAGATGAGAAAGCTGGATTTCAGTCACAGGCACCTAGCACTGATTCTACCTAATCCGTCTTGGGCAAGTCACATCCATCTTTGATCTTCTATTTTGGCCTCTACACCATAGTAGCATTATATTAGATTGGTATTTCCAAAAGTATGCTTTAAAATATTGTTCTCTTTTCTGTGTCACATGAATAGACTCTGTGACCAAATACGTTTGCTAAATTCTGCAACTTGTATCCCGATCCTCTTGAAGATTCTCAATGATTTTAGCATATTAAAAATTCTATGAAGTCCTGCCGTCAAGTAAGTGATTTGATTTTGATTAACAAATTTGTTTTATCATGGAATCTTCTTCTTAGAGTAATACTTACAAAACACCTAAAACTAGTGTTTAGTGGAATATACTCAGGATGTGCTATGTTTGAGCATCTCTTATTTTTATTTGAAAATAAATAAATATTCTATAGTAAAGCCGTGAAACACTTTTAGGAAATGTGAGTAGAAACAATGCAAGTTTCTGAATGAGTATTAGTTGTGATGACTGAAATTATTATTATTTTTGGTAAATTTACAAAATTGCCTGATTTCATCCAAGTATCAATAAGAAAATCAAATTGAAGACACTGCGAATAGGTAGAAATTATCTGAATAATGAATGCGATGTTAAAGCATATTCACTGGTTATAACAACCTTAGATATCTCAGAATCAAGACCTGTAACTCTCTGAGCATGTCTCTTTCCTACCAACAACACATTGCTTTCATCTTGAAAAGATCTTTTGCCTACAACACCTCATTTATTCTTCACCCCCATCTTTGAGAGGTGGTTAGGACAGTCATTACTGTTATTCTTATTTTTCAGAAGGAAAGTTAGAACTCAGTTAGAACTTAGACAAAGGGATTTCCAATATTACATAACTAGTAAATTGTGAAATTGGATTCAGACATAGATTTTGATGTCCTAAAGTTAAATTCCTTTCACTGGTTTTGTCAACATCTCTGATTCTTGATTTTGGTTACACATTTGAATCTCAAGATAAGCTCTTGAACACTATGAATACCCAGTCCTCAGTCAACCCTGAATAATCAAATCAGGATTTCTGGGGTAGGGATCATGCTTCATTTTATTTTATTTTTTCTAGGTTTTCCAAAGGATTTTAATGTGCAGCCGGGTTAAGAACCACCATCCTACCTTGATCTAACCACATCCTAGCCCATTCTGCTGCTACCACTGCATCTCCTAAGGACAACTTTGGTGGTAGTGCTCATTCTATCAAGCCAGTAGAGTATAATTTAGCAATTTCCTGCAGTTGGCTGAAAAAAATTTAGAACAGTTCACTCTCAAAATTCTGTCCCCTGAGGTTAAAGTCACTTCTGAAACAACAGGATAAATCCTGGACAACTGTTTCTTGAACTCTCCTCTAATTTATCTCAAATGTAATAAGTTGTAATACAGCGTAATTGCAATGACATATTTTATTTAAGGGTTAGAACCTCCTATTGCATTCTTTTTTATTTTGCTTATACTCAGTGTAATAGCCCTCTTTATAGAATTTGCTCTATAAGTATCATGTTGCTGTCATTTTTAAATTATCTTAATGGCACACTCCATCAGTAAAACACAAAAGGTTGCCACTAATATATTTCTCTATTCTAAATTACATATATATCACTATGCTAATATATTGTTTACATTTTAAAACATATGAAAATGGAAATAGAAATATAAATATCAATGTAATTAATATTAATAGAAATGCAAATGTTTTCCTCTTGTACCCAGTGGATTGCCCTAGGGTTCATATCATACTGTCCATTTTGGTGACCTCTGCTAGAGAAGAAATTTGAGTAAATCAAAATAATCACTCTTGCTTGCTCTCTCTCTTTATATGGAGTAAAAGGTTAAGAAATGAATTAATGATTAATGAAGGAAGAATAAAATCACAATGATGGAGCTTTGACTGGGTACCTTATAAACTAATATGATCTGGTGCTAAGATTCTGTACCAGCTTTTCATCCTTATATCCTGTGCCTGGCACAGAGTGAGTATCCAATAAATGTGTATTGTTGCTTGAATGACCTTCATTCTTATTGCTTTACTCTCCGACTCAACACAAATGTAAAATAGAATGCAACACAAATGCTTCATTCTTTCTATAAAATAGGGAATTTTGATTGCTTTTCCTTTGGTGTTCTGCAATCATTCTTTTAAAACTTAGCTTACTACCTTAACACTTATTAAGTGCCAACTATTTCTATTGCATCAGCTAGGGGAATAGAGATGAATATGATCTAATCAATTGCCCTTGAGAAGATCGTTCTTGGAGGTGAGAAGAGGGACTGTAGGAATAAGTGTTTCACAATATAGGGAGTGATAATTTCCACATAAAGAGCCCTGAACAGCAGCAGGATCAACAAAGCATGATGTCTGATTATGGCTGTTTGATTTCTATTTGTATGCTACTTTATATCATACAGAGTCTTTTCAACTTCGTGGTATCATTCTTTTCTCATAAACACAAATTAACAAATAAGTATAATTCCCATTTTACATGTAAGAAAATGAATTCTTAGTAAATATGTTAACTGACTTAAATTCATGAAACTAGGAATTAAAACCAGATCCGATCTGATTCTACATTCAAAATTACTCTCACTGTATCAAGTTGCCTTCACTTCTAGAAACAGTAAGGTTTAACATATGACTATTATTTCTAGTAAATTTAAGTCTATTCATTGGGCTTGAGAAATTAACTTTCTTTTTTCCCATTCCGATTTTCATTACTAATGAGATGCTGCTATGTGTGTCTCATAATGACACCACTGTACTTAGCTTCTGTTCTTTCTTAAAATTTTTGTTCTTGCTCATTTAGAGTTAATTTTGCTCTAACTATAACATACGTATTCATTTCTGAAAAGATGAAAAACAAGAAAATATTTATTATCCAAAGATAACCATTACTAACATGCCTTTTATTTATTGATAGTTATTATTTTGAATACATTTTATTATAATAGTTAATTTCAGAGTACTATGGAGATTTTAATCCTTGGTTTATGCATATTTATTTTCATAGCATTGGCATTACTACATTGGATTGGTCTGCTTTTTGATTTATCTTACAACCTAATGATCAGCCACTTTGTTTCCTTTTTAAAAGTTAACTTTAGAGTTTTCTTACCAATGATTCTAGAGTTCCACATTTCCTTGTACTATGCCTTAGGTAACCTTAATGTCTGTAATCACCTCCCAGTTCATCCCACCATACTGATATTCCTGCAAGAACATGGAAAGGTCAGTATCTTGCCGTCTCTATATTGCTCATTCCTCTTTATTATCATATTCTCATGCCCCCACACCTCCCACCTTTGTATTATTACATTTATGTTTGCTTACACACATTTGAATTCCCACAAAACTTGCCATGTCTCCTTGCAAGTCTCCTGGCACCTCTTCCTTCAGCTGGTTTGCCTTCCTTTGTCTGCATCATGTTCAAATTCAGTGCTCCCTCTTCTGTTTGAGAGAATGAGTCATCTCACCTCCAGCCTGTCTTTCTTGGCCTCAGTCCTCTTTCCTATTAGCAAACACACAGCCAGGCTGCACATATGTCCCCCTCTGTGTAGTGCACCCCACAGAGAGCACTTCAATCAAACTCACATGATTTTTTTCCTTGAAACCAGGCCAGTTGCTCAGTGTTCACCATTATAGGCAGATATTTGATGCAAATGAAAAAAAAAAAAAGAATAAAAAGGACAATGGCAAACAATGACAAGAGCAACTAGCCAATCAGTGTAATGTCCCTTCTCACTGCATACAATCAGCTCCAGCTGTAGGCCCTTTATCTTGAGAGTTCATAGGATAATGCACACACATAATTAACCCAAACAAACTCACTTTTGTGGAAAACATTTTGAAGACTTCAGCACAAAAGAGCACTTTTTGGTCCAAATCCGGTACTATTCTGAATTTTTAAAAAGACCACACAGAAGCTTCATCAGCAGCACCCTAATTAAACTCATCAGTTCACAGATGTTTATAAGAAAATGATCAGCAAAAATTTTCACCAAGAAATCCTGCTTAGAGATGATAATAGTATTAGTGATAAGAGCTAACGTTAAGAACTGTATTGTGCCTGTCACTTTATATAGGCCAACACATTTAAATCAATAGCCTTTTGAAGCAGTAACTGCTATCATTCCTGTTTTGCAGATGTCAAAACTAAAGCTTACAAGGTTAACCAAGTCTCCCCAAATCACACAGCTAGGAAGCACCAGGGTCTAAGCTTCAGTATGCACGACTCAAAAGCATGTGCTTTTAATCACTACATTCTGTTGCCGATATCATAATACCACCTGTTCTGTGACTGAAATCTATGTAAATTTTTCAATATTTCAGTCACCAAATAGAAACTGAGTGAACTACCACTATTTTAAACTAATATTATTATTCTCCCCAATATCCTCTTTCCCCATTTCTCACCACTACCTTTCCCTCAACTTCTGCTTTATGGTCTAAAAATTTTCCTAGTGCTCTGAAGACTCTGTTAGCAAAGTCACTCTATGAAAATGTTGTTGAAGGTAATATTTTCTGGATCATTTCACTGCCCACCTTAAAAATGGCAAAAGGTGCAATTTAATAAGCACTGACCACATTTCTCTTTCACTGATAATCTAATGAGCTGTGTACTTTCCATACTCTGGGGAGAGAGACAATCAGCCCTTGTCAGAAACAGAGCTTTGCTGTCACTTATAATCTAATCCAGTTAGTTTCTAGCCTTTGGTTTTTATTTTTAATTATTATTGACTTCTCATTCCCCCTGTGTTATGCCACCAGATGCTGTTTCTCTTCTGTTCTCTCAGTATAGATGTTTCTGTGGGCCATAGTCACAGTATTAAAAGCTGCCTTAGGCAATCTTTTTTTTTTTTTAGAGGAAACACCCACTTTCATATACATTTTAAACCATAGAACATCACATGTAAATATTCGTTATCGGCCAGGTGCGGTGGCTCACGCCTGTAATCCCAGCACTTTGGGAGGCTGAGGTGGGTGAATCACCTGAGGTCAGGAGTTTGAGGCCAGCCTGGCCAACATGGTGAAACCCTGTCTCTACTAAAAATACAAAATTAGCTGGCAGTGGTGGCGCATGCCTGTAATCCCAGCTACTCAGGAGGCTGAGGCAGGAGAATTGCTTGAACCCGGGAGGCAGAGGTTGCAGTGAGCCAAGATCATACCATTGCACTCCAGCCCGGGCAACAAGAGCAAAACTCCGTCTCCAAAAAATAAAAAGAATAAAAAATGAATCATTATCTAGGCACAAGTGGTAACGGCCCTAAAATAAATGATTAATCAAATGTATAAGAAAGTTTTGAAGAGACAGTGAGATCAGTGAGATATATTAAGCTGCTTTCCATTTTACTTATTTATTTTTTGACTGGTCAGTGTATTAGGATGATGCAATATACTATTACCACTGGATTAAGCAGGAAATATAATGATTCCTCAAGCTTTTATAATACTTTAGAATTTATTCTACTTTTATATGTAAACTCGGAAAGAAACCCTGTTCTCCTAAAGGGAGAAAGAACAGGTGATATGAGCCCTAGCTTTTAATGAATCAACATACAAATATAATCTCATTTTCATCTCGTAAGGAGGCTTGTGATCCAACTAATGGCTTTGACAATTGGAGGCAGTGTGACCTCTTTGTTGCAAGTTAATCTCTTTAAAAAACAGTTTTTCTCATCTGTAAAATTTGCCTGATTAATAGTATCTACCTGCTGGAGCTATTCGGATGATAAGTAATATGATTCATGTCAAAATATATGACATAGTACTCCTAAAATATATGACATGCAAGTATTAAATAAACATTAGTTATTATCGTTTTGTTATTTCTGTATTATTAAGGGCTGCCATTATCAACTTTGTTCTCTATACCTGAAGTTTCTCTACATTCTCCCTCTTCGCATGAGTCTATTCTTCTATCCATTCATTCCACAAACAATTGTGTGTTATTAATGTGGGTTTCATGAAAGCAAGGACCCGTCTATCTGGAAGAAGTAGTATAGCTGAGTGGTTAACAACATGGTTTCTGGAGCCAAACTGTCTAGCTTTGAATTCTGCCTCTGACACTTACCAGATCAATGACTTGGGGCAAGTTTCTTAACCTCTTGGAGACACACTTTTCTCATTTGTAAAATAAAGTAATTATAATAGCTACCTCATAAGTTATTGTGAAGGTTTGACTGTGTTAATATATGTAAAATACTTTAAAATAATGCCTGGCATGTAATATGGGCTATATGTGTTTGCTATGATTATTATCACTTTTATTATTTATCATGTCTCCAATATCTGGCCCAGAGTCTGACACATAACAGGTATGCAGTAAACATTTGATCAGTGAATAAACAAATGCCAGACACTGAAATGAAAAAAAGATTTAAGGGAACATCCCTTATCTGGAACAGAAATGTGAGAGGTGCTGGAGAAGCTTACGGCTTAATGGAGAACTCACAGCCAGCATTCAAACCCATCAGTCAGGTTCAATTCTCTCCAGTTCCACAGTCCCTAACCTGGGCTACATCACCAAGGATAAACTAGCACATGGAACTTACATAGCAACATGGAGCAAATAATAAAGATTACGAGTAGTAGTGCTGCAAACTATGGTATAGCTAAAGTGCTAATTAGATAGAATAGATAATATGTACTATAGGAATTCAGTCCAATGCTTTTGGGACATTTATTTTAATTTTGCATTATACCAGTGGAAAGTGATTAAACAATTATGTCATTAAAGAAATGGTAGCCAAATAAATCCAAACATATATGGTCAACTAATTTTTGACAAAGAAAATAAGAGAACATGATGAAGAAAGGCTAGTCTTTTCAATAAGTGATACTGGGAAAATGGAATCGCCACATGCAAAAGAATGAAATTGGACTCTAATGCCATACACAAAAATCAGCTCAATTTGGCTAAAAGACCTAAACGTAAAACCTAAAACCATAAAATTTCTAGAAAAGAACATAGGGGAAAAGCTTCCTTGACCTTGGCATTGGCAATGTTGTTTTGGATATCACTTTAAAAGCTCAGGCTACAAAAGGAAAAATAAATAGGACTACATTAAACTCAAAATCTTCTGCAAAGCAAAGGAAACAATCAACAAAATGAAACAAATTGGGAAAAAAAATTGCAAACCATATATCTGATGATAGGTTAATAACCAAAATTTATAGAGAACTGATACAACTCAACAGTAGAAAAACAATTAACAGAATTTTAAAAATGTACAAAGGACATGAATAGCTATTTCTCCAAAGAAGATGCAAAAATGTCCAACAGGTATGCAAAAAGGTGTTTAATATCACTAATCATCAAGGAAATGTCAATCTAAACTGCCATGAGATATCACTTCACTACTGTTAGGATGGCTATTATCAAAAAGATGAGAATAACAAATGTCAGTGAGGATGTGGAGAAAAGGGAGCACTTGTACACTATTGACTGGGATGTAGACTGGTGTAGCCATTATGGAAAACAGTATGCAGGCTCCTAAATAAATTAAAAATAGATTTACCATGTTACCCAGCAATCTCTGGTCTTGTTATATACCCAAAGAAGATGAAATCACCACCTTGTAAAGATATCTGCCCTCCCATGTTCAACACAGCATTATTTGCAATAGCCAAGATATGGCAACAACTGTCAGTGGATAAAAGGATAAAGAAAATATGGTATATATGCACAATGAAATATTCAGCCTTAAAAAATGGGAGATCCTGCCATTTACCCACAACATGGATAGACTTGGAGGACATTATGCTAAATGAAGTAAGCCAGAACAGAAGGAACAATATTGCATGATCTCACTTACATGTGGAATCTTAAAAAATAAAAGTCAAATATACAGAGATAGAGGATAAAACAGTGGTTACAGGGGGAGGTGGGAAATGGGGAGATATAGGTGAAAGGATAAAAATTAGCAGATATGTAGGATGAACAAGTCTAGAGGTCTAATGTGTAACATAAAGACTGTAGTTAATAAAATTTATTATATTAGGAATTTTGTGAAATAAGTAGATTTTAGCTGCTCTTGTCACACAAAATTGTAACTGTGATGATGGATATGTTAATTTACTTCACTATAGTAACCATTTTATTATCTATACGTGTGACATAACATCATGCTGTGAACCTGAAATATACACAATAAAATTTATTTTTTTTAATAGTAGCCAGATACGGATAACCTAGGTATTTGAAATACTTCCTGAATTAATGTTTATTCTAATTTCCTCAAAGTTTAAGTCTTTTTAGAGAGATTCTCTTAAAATCATTTCAGAGAAGTGGTGCAGAGACCCACTGTAATGCCACTGCCATGAAGTCAGTGTATCATTTGTATCACAGGCTTTTCCATGCAATAAAGAAAGAGGCATTTCTGTTAACACAATGACAATAGGGTACCCTTGAACTTGCTCACCTGAAAAGACATGTGTTCCGAATAGACTCATATTAAATGACATTTTGATGAGAACCATTTTAAAGTGAAAAAATCAAGGTTTGGCGAAGCTATAAGGAAATGAGGGCTCTCATATAGTGCTAGTATGAGAGTAAACCATTTCATCTTTCCAGAGGGAAACAGGCACTTTCACACTAGATATCAAAGGCCCTGATAATGTTTATATAGTTTGGTCCAGTAGTTTCACTTGTATGGGTAAATCTATATCAAAGAAATATTATCAGAGTTGTGCACAAATATAGAAAAAGGATTATTGCAACATTATTTATAGTTGTAAAAAATTAGAAGCAAACTAAACATGCACTAGTAAGAAACTGGTTAGATCATTATACTGTAGTCATGCAACATAATGCTCTACAGAAAACAAAAGTCATCTTGTTAAACTACATTGCTGCTACAAACAGCTAGTCACTCTAGGTTTAAAAAGCAGGTTCCAAAACAATGTGTATAATAAAGTCAAAATTGTTTAAGGAAATATATCTAAGTAGGGAGATTATGAATGATTTTTATTTTCTTCTTTTTTTAAGTTTTCTTCCACTAATATGTGTTACTTTTGTATCATAGAAACTATAGCATAACAAAAAAGGCATTTGACTCCTTATTTTCCTTTCCACAAATACTATCCTGAATTCCATTATAGTATATCACTTCCTCATTTAAAAGAAGGCAGAAGCAACCTTATTTTATAGCATCAATGATTGTACTTATCTGCTTTGACTAATGCACTAATTCATCTGTTCTGTCAAGGATACTGGACAGTAATTATCACAATTTATAATTCCAAGAATCTTCTTGCCTGAATATTTTTCTTCTGCTCCATAGATTTAACTCTAATATTGATCTTTTTCACCCTTTCAGGTAAACAACTACAGTTTAGAAGAAGTAACACATGAAGAGGCAGTAGCAATATTAAAGAACACATCAGAGGTAGTTTATTTAAAAGTTGGCAAACCCACTACCATTTATATGACTGATCCTTATGGTCCACCTGATATTACTCACTGTAAGTACCGTTGTCATCTTCAAATAGCGTGCCAGACTTGCAGAACTGGAATTCTGTAAAACTATTGACAAAGTGTTCTACTTGTACCTTCCCTCTTGGTTAACTTCTGGAAATACTTCAGAGGGAGTATCCTAAACTCCACTCCTATGTTGCCTTGCAGGCCCTTACCTACTGTTTGAAGATGGGATATCCTAATGAGTTGGCATGCCCACCATTATGGAAAGCCTTAATGTTGAGGACAGTGTGATTAGAGTAGTGTATGGGCAACACATTTTGAAAGGCTATTTCTCAAGCTCCTAAAGCATGATCACTCTCATGCCATCATATTATTTCTTCCAACTTCAGATCTCTGTAGTAGTAGATTAGAAAAGAGAGACTGGCAAATAGACCAGAGGTAGCTCTATGATTCTTCCTGAAAAAGGGGACCTTGCAATTGAATGGCGAAATTATGATCCTCAATCACCATCACATAGCTTTTACTTTACTTGAATTTGTTATATTGGCAAGAAAGCTGGAGAAAATTAGCAGTCACTATGGCAATAGAGGTGAGCTGGAAGTGGGACTTCTGCAGCAAAAACTAACAACTAATGAGACACTATGCTGGGGTCCTCAAAAAGTCCACTGTTGCATAAGCCTCATATGTTCTCCTCTTCTTAATAGGTCAACACGAATCTTAACTAAGTTTCTGTCTTTGAAGACTAGATTTAGAAGCAAGTTACTTTGTTACGTAAATGTAAGGGACAGTTGTGTCAACAGTAGTAAGCTTGCTCATTCTGAAATGTTGAGAGTCCATTTGTGAGACTGGAAACTTGGAACATCTTCAGAACTGGCCATTAATTAGTACTATGTTCTCAAGCAAATTGTTCAGCTTCTCTCAGATTTACATGTTTCTCCTGAGAGAAATGTGTTGATTAATTTTATTTCCTGCCCATTGCATTAGCTATTGCTTTTCTTAATGATGATTCTGAAACAACTTACCTCCAAAATATGTATGTTTTCAAGCTGGCAGTAAGTTGAGATCAGACTTACCTTAGAATATGAAAGAGTTTTAACTTTCAGAGTTTTTCAAACTGGAAGAATACAGCAAAATCAGCCCTGATAGTCTGTGAGCCACTTCATGCAGGGCATATAAGGTCAATGTCAAAGAGAGAAAAAAGAGAAAACCAATCTAATAAACCTAAGAAATATGTATTGAGTAATTTCAGTATGTACAAAGCACATTGTAAGGTAATATGTGGGATGCAGAGGAGATAGAATCATGGCCTTCAAAGAGCTTTGTTGGGAGGAAGGCTAACTCAGATATATAAATAGAAGCAATATTTGGCAGAAGAAGAGGTACGTATATGCCATGGGAGAGGTAAATATAAATGTTATTTGGGAACTCAAAGAAAAGAGATATATCATCTGTCTTTGGAACATCAGAAAAATATGCATAGGATGGCATTTCAGTTGCATCTTCAGAATGAGATTTCAACATCTGAGATGGGTTAGGTAGGAGATGCAAATTATAGGTAGATAGTACAGTGGAACAAAGGTATAGATGTCAGGAAGCACAGGCTATGTTTGAGGATGATAGGATATGTGTTGGGGGATATTAAAATTGATTGATCTTGCAAGAATGGCAAAGGGGAGAGTTTATGCTATATTAAATACATAACGACAATGGAGAACATTTAAGTAAGAGAATAGTGTGGTCAAGCTGAATTTCAGGAGGTTTTACCTCATCTCAACATATAAAATGGATTTGAGGAGAGAGAAAGGAGCAAGAGACCCAGTTAGGAGGTGTTTTCAGTCACCTAAAAGGGAGATACATTAGGAAGGAGGAATGAAAAAGAAAGGCCAGAGTTCTTGGCCTTTGTGGGATGGGAATAGAGTATATTTTGGGAGAAAGTCTCATAGGAGAACCTGATCCTTAGGAGGCTTTTGCTCTCAATGATTGGATATTAATTATGTGAAAACAATGTGAGCTCTGAAATTAGAAAGCTAACATTTTATTTCAATAGAAAATTAATCATTGTTCAGAAAATATGTGTGCTGGATCTCTTCTCCAGTTCTTCTCTTCACCAAATTAGACTAACTGGCATTACAGACTTAACTATTATTAAGTCTTTCCTATCCTAAAGGTCACCATGTGCTCCTATATATTAAATGCAAATAAACTACAACTCCCACCTCTTGGAGGGCAAGAAAATCCTTGGCATGCAGCAAAGCCTTTCTGTTTTTAATACATTTTCCTGAAGTATAGCATGATACATTGAATCACCCACATAACAGGTTTCTTTTCTCTTTTTCCCCCACCTCTTAGCTTATTCTCCACCAATGGAAAACCATCTACTCTCTGGCAACAATGGCACTTTAGAATATAAAACCTCCCTGCCACCCATCTCTCCAGGAAGGTACTCACCAATTCCAAAGCACATGCTTGTTGACGACGACTACACCAGGTCAGATATGCCTGCTGGTTAATTGGATTTGTTCTTATTACCAGAAAGAAATCACATTTGCCTAACATGTCAGGTGTTGTTTTGGATGCTAACTAAAGCTTCTGAGTCCCATTCAACATTATTGTAGTTTTGCCTCAAGTGCATTGCAACTGTGTCATTTTCCTCTGATAGGCAGCAAAATCACAAAATATTTGTGAATAAATAGTAAGATACACTTATACATCACTTTGCCATTTATTAAGACTTTCTATATCTGATCTCATTTAAGCTTTACAGCCATGCTGTAAGATAAGTATTAATACTTGAGAAGAGAAGATAGTGCTGAGATTCAAAAGGAAGGAAGTAGCATGCCAATATTATATATTTGGTTAGTGGAATTCAGTGGGTAGATGAATGATAAAGAAATGTAAATGTAAAAACGTTTTGTCTTTAACTGGTCATTACATTTGGCAAAGGAATACACAGATGATCAAGGAACAAAAATTTCCCCCAAACTCCCTCCAGAGTGACCTGTCCCGGGGTACCCAAGGTGACGACCTGGCATAAACCTTTCATACCTTCTCCATGTTCTTACAAACATATACAAATGTATTTTCAGATATACGTGGGGCCTGACATTATTTTTACAAAATAAGTTTATATTTTACACATTGTTCCACAACTTTTCTCTATGAACAATACTTTTATCAAAAATGAGATTACATATACATATGTGTGCTTAATTTCGATATGTGTTTGTGTGTAAAGAATGATAGATGGGTTGTTTTGGTTTTATACCCTGCCTGTCTAACTGAAGTCATTTGTCAGCCTTTCAAAAAGTAGAGACTTTCTGCCAGTTAGCTTTCCTCACTGGTATATGTGCATGCTTTGATCTTTCCGTTCTTTGGTATATCTTTTTAAATGATTAAGCATTTTCCATTTATTTTGCAATATCAGGTTTGCTGAAGTAGCTCTTTATATCTTTAGCCAAGGAATGGAATGTTTGGATGCTGAAAATGTGCATCCATGGTGTAAATCAAATACAAGCTTCTTCCTATGCGGAAATGTCTGATCTCTATGCTCTTACTTAAAATGATGGCTGCAGCAAAGATAATCCTCATGGCTCTCTAAGGAATTCTGTAAATACAGGCACCTTTATCCACCAGAGTGATGATCTCTTTGCTCTCATCCTATTACTAATATTTGATATGATTTTAATTTAGAAATGTCACTTTATGTTACTAGGCCCCACAGAGAATTAACATCTATTCAAGCCCCTTCGTAATCCAGACCCTCTGCTAGCTGTTTTTATACACTATCCATTTAATCCTCTGAAAAACACACAGAAAAAGGCTTTCATCTCCATTTTAGAGATGTAGAAATTGAAGTTCAAAGAGGTTATGGAACTTGCTTATGGTCACATAGCTTTTATTAATAAGTAGAAAAACAGAGTGCCTTAACAGCTTTAAAATCCTAGCTAAGAGAAAACGTTTTAATTTTCTAATATTGAAAATGAAAACCAATTCATATAAAACTATGTTCATCATAGAAATACGTGGCTAGAAAGGGACCTCACAACTAGAACATAGTTGAAACCTACCTCTACCACTGACCGTGTGACCCTGGGCAAGTCATTTAACCTCTGCAAGCTTCAGTTTTCTCTTCTGTACAAGGGAATAGAAAGTGAGTCTATCTCAGTAGGTTGTTGTAAAGATTAAGTGAGCTAATGAATGCAAAGAACTTAGAACGGTGCCTGGCACATTATAAGTACTCAATGAATGTTATCTATTTACAGTAACTATACTTACTATAATCTTAATCTACTTCAGATGTCTCATGAAATATTTTTACAGTACACATGAGATATGCCTCAATATCTTAGATCCTGCCCCTGCCTCCTCTCCTGTTCCCCTAGAGGACAGTCTCACTAATATTTCCCTACAAAATCAGAATGGTTGGTGCCTGGCAAACTGTTAAAGTAAATTATATTAGTTCACACACATAAACATACACATACACACCCCTCCACCACTCTCTTACCATTGTCGGTGTTCTCTCCTAGGTGCTTCCCACTGTAGGCATTACCATGGGTCTCAGAGGTATTTGCTCAGAGGCAGATTCACTTTCTCATTCATAAATATTAATTGAATACTTCCTATAAGACATTGGGTGCTGCACTAGAGATGCACAATTGAATAAGAAATAGCATCTAAGAACTATCCAACTGAGGCAAAAAAATATTTGTAAATCAATGGATTCCCCAATGCCTGTTCCCTAATTTATGCAGACCCCCCTCCATGAAGTTTTCCACAGAGCCTAATTTATTAATCTTTTTCAAAATCTTGACATGATATATTTTGTAATCAAAATGCCCTTTGTTTTGTAAAAGAATTATGCAATTATTTATTATGTTTTTACTTAGAAGAGAAAAATTGGCGACTTTTTGTTAGTTTTCATTTTTTAAATGTTAAATATCTGTAAAATTCAAAAGTCTGAGAATTACTAACAGAAACAAGCAAGCAAAACTAGGGTCGGTTCTCTAAAGTGCCCTTATGTAGCACTAGCAGAGTTCCCTAACACCGCAAGAGACACTTAGGAAATATTGCTAAATGAATATGAGTTTTACATGAATGCCATAAGAATAATCTATGGCATCAAAGAAAGTTTTAAAGAGGATATGACTCTAATTAGCACTTGAAAACTGTGTAGGCATTGGTCAGAGAGTCAAGAGATGAGGAAGGGCATTTGTGGTAGTGGGATAGATTGTGTAGACTCACAGAAGAATGTGAAATAGAATAAAATGAAAGCAAGAATTAGAGCTTGAAATATAAGACTCACAGAGGAAAATGGTACCTACCTTTGCATCATCTTTATATTCCTGTTCCTTCTCTCCTACGCAACCTAGCTGTAAGATTATAGAGTAATAAAAACAAAAGGATCATTACTATTCACCATTAATAATAAGTGCTGTAATATATATTATTGCTCCTATATTATTTATATGATATTCTTATTCTTGATTTTTATAGATTAAAAAATTCTGAGAGAGGTTAAGTAATTGCCTCATAGCATACAGCAATCAAATAGAATCAAAATTTGAATTCAGGCCTGTCTGTTTTCAAAGGCCCCATCCCTGCATCCCTGGTTGGTAGTGCTCATCCTACCACTTACTACCTAGATAACTCTGAACAAGTCAATTCATCTCTATGAGTCTTGATTTTCTCATCCATAGATTCGCTATAAAGGATCTTCTAATTTCCTCATGGAATTGTGAAGTTTTAATATGTTAACATGTACGAATGTTGTCATTTTTGGAAGGCTCTGTAAATTATTATTCTAAGTTCATTTAGCTGCTTATGTTTGCGACCTACTTTGTATTTTCCTAAAATAGTAAATCAAGAAAATAAATCTCTAATATTGGAACTTGGGCCAGTAGGGAAACATGTCTGTGAAATGGGAACTTTCCCATAACCTATAAAATCACATCAAATTGGAAAACTTTTGTTCCATGTATTCATATCTTAATCTTTTGTGATAAATGTTTCTCTATTTTCCTGATTTATAGTCACATTTGTTATGGATGTACAGTAGGAATTTTAAAGCAATTTTGATTCAAATAATTCTACAATAACCTAGGTAGATTTTTTAATCTATTTCTATTAAAGAAATGTACACCTGCATAAACTGAGAAGTTTTATTTTTCCATGAATTTAGAAGAAAAGACACAAATAAAAAAAGTTTTGGATACAATCTCTTAGCAGCATGCTTGCTGAGTCCCTGTAAATCAGCATTCATTGTGATGTAGATATCTGGTTTTCAATTTTTGGAAAACAAAGCTATTACAACAATACTGAGATTGTTTTTGTCTCAGGCATTATAGACTGTCAGAATAGAAAGGGCCATAAATAAATATAGAGTCTAATTTCCCTTTTTTGGATGGGGTAGGGACACAGGGCCCACAGTGATTTGTTGGCTTTCCCCGGTCCAGTATTTGTAAGTAGTACAATCAGATTTAGAGCCCACGTATATATGTGCACTATTTTTTTGGCTGGAGTAAGAAAGTAGCAATTATGAAAAACTATATTCAATCAAGGATTACCTGGTAACAGTGTCTATTTTGTACATTACCTGTAACTATGGGTTCCATCTTTACTGGGTCAAGTTTTCCCTAGTTACTCAGAAGAGAGGCAAACCACACATGATCACTATCTGGCTGAAAATACTTAGGATATGCAAACAGTACTAAAATGAAACTAAAAAGATGGGTAATGCAAAGTAAACTGCTCTTTCAAGATGTAGGGACCTAATTTCCTAAGTTATGAATGTGATAAATAGCATTATGAAACCCAGGGACCTAAATTATAACTGTAAGAGATGTATTTCTCAGTGTTAGAAACCAAGTTCACCTAGCTGTGAATTTAGTGTGTCTTTCTGGCTGCCTCTACATATTGGTCCCTCACATCATTTAGTTCATTAAAAAGCATAATATAAATAAAGCCTCAATAAAGATTTCTTGTCTACAGACACTTTAAAAGAACTGCCCCAAACTGTAACTCTAATATTCACCAGTTTGACTCCGTCACTTACTGAACAGACATAATCTCATCAGTCTGGAGTCCACGTCTACTCTATTGTCTCCAAATTATAGAACACTAGCTTACTAGCCATGTCATCTAATATATATTCAAGTTGCCTTTTCTCCTTCATTCATTCAGTTATTTGCTCATTCAGTGAATATTCAGCTTCTACCCATGTCAAGCACAGTTATTAGCAACAAAGTCACAATGGTGAACAAACTGGTCAAGGTGCTTGCCCTCATGGAATTTACATTTTAGTATATTGAATAAGAGATGTATAAATAAATGCATTAAGTTCAGTTAGTGCTAAGAGCTATAAAGAAAGTAAAATAGGATAATGTTATGGGCAGTGATTGGGGAAAAGAACAAGATGAAGTAGGATAACCAGGGACTGCCTCTCTCAGGAGATAGCATATGGACTGAGACCTGAATAAAAAGTAGAAAGTGGTAATTAAGGATCAGAGAAATAGCATTCCAAGGAAAGGGAATAGCAAAGCGAAAGTCACTGAGGCAGGAATAAGTTTAGTGTGTTCCAGCAACATAAAGAAGTCCAGTTTGGCTAGAAAGAGATGAGGTAATGGGAGCAGGCAGAAAATTAGGTTAGATAAGGAAGCAGGAAGCAGAAGATGTAGGACTTTACAGGTAATGAGAAAGTGTAGGTCTAATTTTAAGTGCATTGAGAATTCATTGAAGAGTACTAATCAGGAAAACTGATCTGATTTATGTTTTTTTTAAAAAAAAAAAAAAGTTCTGGCTGCTGTGTGGAGTAGAGAAACCACTGAAAAAAAAAGAGGGAAAAGATTATGACGTCTGGGACTGAAGTGAGGGGTAGCAATGGAAGAGAAGAGGAATAGAGAGATCCGAGCTATATCTCAGAGCAAGGTTTATTCAGACTGGCTTATTCAGACTGTTTTGACTACTGACCATTTTTATAGTTTTTATTACCTATGGAGCAGTCTTTCAGGAACACATTTGTTCTTTGTTTCTTCTTGTTATTTGTTTCTTCTTGTTTTGTTATTTGTTTCTTCTCGTTTTGTTTTTCTTATCTCTTACTATTTGACTTTGTGGATTAGAACTGGTTAGAAGCCAGACCACTGTTTGTCGAATGTTTCTACTCACATGCCCTTAACTTAGAAAATAAACTTGTTGTCCTCAGGCTCTGAGGTAGAACATGAAGATTTCTGCCCAAGCATAAAACACATAAAATCTTGTATATTTTATCACAAAAGCTTGAGAATATTGTTTGCTTTAAAGTAAAAATATCCTTATTACAAACTACATTATTTTTCTTCCAAGTCTTAAAATGAAATCGACACACCAGAAAGGTTTTCTGAAGGTATTCGTAATCCCTGGCAAATACCACAAACCCCAAGGTACACTTAAGTACCCAAGTTTGAGAAACATTGAGCTAAGTTACACAAACTTGCCATTTATTAATTGTGTTTTATATAAACTGTCCCTTAATAATGGCTCAAGGTTTATGGTACCCATTAGAAACAAGCTCTTGAAGGATCAGACAACACCTCATCAGAGTACAGTACAAGCATGTTCTAGCCTCTCTTCTTTTTAGTTTACATTTAATGACTTAAAACCATTCCTGAATGAACTAGAAGTTTCTTCTTATACAGGAAAGAAATCTTTTCTTACATGCTTTTGATGCAGGATTTCTCTTGGCCCCTTCACTGGACTCGAGATAGGGGCACTCTTTCTCAACCCTGCCCACCGTGCTCAACCCTTTGTGGGAGGGAGCATGTGAGTGAGTGAGTGAGTGTGGGATCCAGCTGGTTGCTTCAGGCACTGGCACATGAGCAAGATCCAGATGGGGCCCATGGCCAGACCAGGCATGTCTCCTGGAGGGGAGCGTGGTGGCATCCAGGTGAGGGTGCCCGTAATCCTAAGCCCCAGAGAGGGTGTCACAGTACTCTTTTAGTTCTGCCATTTGCAGACAGCAGTATGTTAGCAGCTCAGTTGGCCCCTTGCCTCATGGAGGGGCGGCTGCCCTCCTCTGGTGATGGCAAGGTCTGGTATGACAGCCTTTCTGGGTACCTGCACTCAGTGGTCCCAAGATCTTGTCCAGCATCCACGAAGAATGAGGTCACACAGATGATTAAATGATAGTGAAGGCAGAGAATTTGACTGAGCGATGAAAACCTCTCTCAGCAGGGAGGGGAGCCAGAGAGGGGACAGGAAGAACAGGTCTTCTTCCCTGAAGTCAGGCTGTAGTCAGGGTTCTCTGGAGGAACAGAAATAATAGGATGGATGCATAAGAGGAGATGTATACATAAGGGGAGTTTATTAAGAAGTATTGACTCACATGATCACAAAGTGCAGTCCCACAATAGGCCATCTGCAAGCTGAGAGGCAAGGAAGCCAGTCCAAGTCCCAAAATCTCAAAAGCAGGGAAGCCAACAGTGCAGCCTTCAGTCTGCGGTCAAAGGTCCAAGAGTCCCAAAGCTGAAGAACTTGGATTCTGTTGCTTGAGGGCAGAAAGCACCCAGCACAGGAGAAAGATGTAGGCTGGAAGACCAAGCCAGTCTAGTCTTTCCATGTTCCTCTGCCTGCCTTTATCCTAGCTGCACTGGCAGCTGATTAGATGGTGTCCACTTCAGTTGAGGGAGGGTCTGCATCTCCCAGTTCACTAACTATTGGCTGAGTCTGGGGTCTTTATATGCGTAGGATGAGGGCAGGACAGGCCATAGGTAGTTTTGGAAAAGACAACATTTGATTGGTAAAAAGGCATTATCCAGAAAGAACCAATCGGGAGAGAGTGGGTGAACAGGAATAGAAGTTATCACTTTGGGCCGTGGGTTTTAGGCTGTTATTTTTGCTTGAAGGTGGGGTTTCACTGGTTACCCATCCCTATCTGCCTAGGCATTTGGCTGCCTCCTGTCACTATCACTTTTAGTCAAGTGTGGTGGAAAACAGCTAGAGTACCCCAAGCAGGCAACTGACCCTGCTTTAGAATTATAGTAGAATAACAGAGTGATTAGGTGTGTGGGTCCTGGAGCTACCCTGCTTAGGTTTGAATCACACCATTTCCTAGCTGTGTGACCTTGAGTCAGTTATGTAACTCCCCTTTGCCTCAGTTTTGTCACTTATAAAAGGGGCAAAATAATACTTTCTACCTCATACGTTTGTTGTGACAATAAACTGAGTTAGTACATGTAACATGCTTGGAAAAAATAAGTACCTGATAATTGTCTGCTGTTATTAATACTGTTGAAAAAACAAGGATTTTAAGATGAACTATGATACAAATAAAACCACTTTTTGGTAAATATCCTCTAATTATTTATGGAACTGTAGCCAACAATATTTTTCAGCTGCTCAAACATGTTGTAATCTATGTATATAGATTTTTCAACTTACTTATCTTGCAGAACACATTAGAATATCTTATTACAGAGAGTCATATAGTCTGACTGCTTTACTGAGAATCTTAATTTTTATGACTACAATGAATATCTAATACCAGCTGCAATGAAAATCTAATACAAAATTCAGTGGAACCAAATATTGTATAAACTAGTCTATCAGTTTCCCCTCTTGCTAAAATATGATTGTTTGATGGAAAATTTGTTGATTTTGCCCTTTTAAAAAATTCATAGTGACTCTCAATAGCTAACTCTAGGTAGCTTTTCCCTTAAAAAGTTCTGCAAAACATGACATCAGACTCCTTACAGACTTTACAAAGTTCATTATAAAACTTAACCAAATTAAAGATTCACGAACAAATGTCTCTGAGATTTTGTTTTGCTCTGTGTTGCATTTCTGATTTCTCCAACATAGAGACTGGTACTATAATGTATGTTTTGAAGTAAAGTATAGAAATGAAAGGGGAGAGTGAGACAAAACTAGTGAGACAGATAGATCGTTATGTGGAAGCCTCAAGGAGAGTTTTCTCTTTATTAATGTAAATAAACAATAAAGAGAAAACTTTAACCTCACAAAACTTTAAACCACTTATGTTTACTTATATAAACCATGAAGAATGATTCATAGAACTATCCTACTAGAATTAGGAGGCAGAGAGAGTGGGTACACTAATGGGGAATCTAACAAATCTTAATTCAAGGGGAACATTCAAATATATATTAGAAAACACGTTAAGCTGCTGTTTGCTTTCAAGGAAATAAATATTAGCAAAAATGCAATAGTAATGAGAAATTTAAAACTGTCTCCTATAGATAGTTACCATTTCCCATGTGCTTCATGAGTTAGCCAGACATAAACACATAACACTATGCTCTATAATTTTATGGAAATAGTTATTGCATAGATATAGCTATTGTTACTATACATGTAAAATTTGAATAATTATTTAATCAATGTTGCATTACATTTTTAATGGAGTAAGTGCATCCTTGCTTTCATTCTTTAGTTCATTGATGCAAAAAAGGATTGATGATAGGCAATTGAGAATTTTGGAGGGACCGCTGTAGAAGCCAACCATCAGTTGGTCCCTATCCTTTTACAAGGTAACCACTATCATGAACACAATGTGCAGCTTATTTCTGGCCGTAATCTGTATGACACTGAAAGAGGGTGTATACTGTGACTCAAGAAAACAGACACGGTCTCTTCTTCTAGGACTTTATTTTCATATTCATACATCCATAAGGTGATAATATAGGACAAGAAGATACCTGATTCCTAAATGCCCACAGATGTATACTTTAGCAATTGTCCATGACACTTTGCAATCCCTAGGTGATTTCCTGCCATCTCATATATCAGTGGTCCCCAACCTTTTTGGCACCGGGGACCACTTTCATGGAAGACAATTTTTCCATGGACAGGTGGCAGGGGCGGGATGGGTTTCCAGACGAAACTGTTTCACTGTTCCACCTCAGATCATCAGGCATTCAATTATCATAAAGAGCATGCAACCTAGATCGTTCGCATGTGCAGTTCACAATAGGGTTCGCTCCTTTGAGAATCTAATGCCAGGGGCTGATCTGACAGGAAGGGAAGCTCAGGCAGTAAAGCTCACAGCTCACCTCTTGCTGTGTGGCCAGTTCCTAACAGGCCATAGACCTGACCGATATTAGGGGTTGAGGACTCCTGTCCTATATCATTAGCTGCTGTGGGTGAGGTTACTATATTAATATTAGTAATTACCTGAACAAAATATAGGAAAATTGTGAGATACAATCATTGCATTCCAAGGACATTCTTACGACACTATCAATTTATAAATTTCGTAAGTTTTGGGTTATGTCGTTCATTTTTTGCTTCTAGGTAATTGTATTAATATAGATAATGGGGCAAACTATAACTGCATAAAAACACATCTTGAAAATACTGCTTCATATATTTCTCCAGATATTTTTTCCATCTTTATATCCATTTGCTTGTTATTACCTACTAATCTACCTTATAGCCCTCCTTAATTTTTTTCTTTCAATGTTTTATTTTTGTCTAATTTCATTTTCTCTGATTATAAAAGTAACATATATTTGTAGAAAAACTGTAAAATAAAAATATAAAGAAAAACTACGAAAATTACTATTTTTCCTACCACAGAGAGATAATCACTTGAAATATTTTCCTTTGAGTTTTTTCCATATCTGTATGTTTATTTATGTAATTTGGACCATACTATGTACAATGAGAGAGTTTTCGCTTTTTTTTTTTTTTGCTTTAACATTATATCCTGAGAATTTTCTAACGTTCTGAGTCTTCAAAAACATGTTTAGTAGCTGTATAATGGCCTATCGTATAACTGAACCATACTTTACATAATTACTTTCCTATTAATAGACATTTATTTTTAGGATTTTCTTATCATGCTTATACAATCTGTCTGCCTTCATCTCTCGATTATATATGCATTTAATATAAATGCCAAATTTCCACTGCCTAATCAGCATCTCACTTGGTTGTCTTATAAACATTGCATATTTAATATGTCCAAACACAAACTCTTGCTTTTTATTCCCAGTCTGCCATTCCATAGTCTCACTCTCTTTTTTTTGAGACAGGGTCTCACTCTTTCCCCCATGCTGGAGTTCATTGGTTTGATCTCAGTTCGCTGCAGCCTCACCCTCCTGGGGCTCAAGCAATTCTTCCACCTCAGCCTCCCAAGTAGTTGGGATAGCAGGCACATGCCACCATACTGAGCTAATTTTTGTATTTTTTGTAGAGACAGGTTTTCACCATGTTGGGCAGGCTAGTCTCAAACTCCCAAGCTCAAGCGATCCCCCTGCCTTGGCCTCCCTAAGTGCTGGGATTACAGGCATAATTGGATTACCACACCCAGCCTGTCTTCCTCTTCTTAATAAATGGCGGTTCTATGGGAGCTGTTGCTCAGGTCACAAACCTTGGGGTTTGCCTTCTCTTTTTTTCAACCTTTCATATTCTATATGTAGTCCATCAACAAATTCTATGGGTTTTACCTTCAAAATACATTCACAGTGTGCCACATTCCACTACCAGCACACTAGTCAATTCATACCATCTATCATTTGATTATTGCAATAGCTCCCTAAACAGCTTCCATTTCTGCCTTTGTTACTCATGCTGCACCAAACATTACTCTTTTAAATTCAGATCACGTCATCTGGAGTGAAATCTAAAGCCCTTGTTTATGAGGCTCTTTATGATTTGACTCCAGCTGGCTGCTCTGACCTCATCCCCCACCACTCCCTTCACTGATACTCAGACTTCCTTGCTACTTGATCACAGTGGGCATACTTTGCTTCAGGAAGTTTGTGCTTGCCACTCCTGCTGCCTTGAATGTTTTTCCCTTCCATGTCCACATATCCACATGGTTTGCTTCTCTTTCTTCAGCTCTCTGGTCAAAAGCCATTTTATCAGAGAAGCCATCTCAGACCCCAGATAAATATCACCCATCCATGATCACCCTTTTGTCCTGTATTCCCTTTTATTTTTCTCCCTAGTGCTTATTCCCGTTTGACACCATTTTTATTTGAGTATTTGTTTGTTGTCTGTCATCCTGCGCTGGGCTATAAGCTTTATGACTCAGGGACTTATCTGTTTTGCACATTGATTAGCCCCAGCACAAGTGAGAGTGTCTGGAACATATATAATACTCAGTAAACATTTGTGTACTGAATATAGTAGAATTAATGAACATTTACAGAACTCTTGATATTGCTGTCAGATTGGTTTATTGAATTTTTTTGGTCTCAGTTTACATTCCCGTCAGCTGTATATGGAAATGCTTGTTTTAATACTGTATCTAATTTAAATGCTTATGTCTCTTAATTTATCTTTAATTCCTGTGTTTTCTCTTTCTCCTTTTTCTCTCCATTTCTATTCATTTATTTTATTAATCTCTCATTTCATTTATTCAATCTTTCATTTTCCATACTTAGATTTATTCAACAACTATTTGCCAGTGTTTAGTATCTTCAAAAAGACAGTAAAGTTGAAGTGTAGAGGCGGGGCAGGCAAGTAAACTCAAAAATATAATAGAGGTGATACATGCTGTGTTGGAGAGCAGTACTGAAAGCTGTGTGGAGCTCAGAAAAGGCATCTAATCCAGACTGATGAGTCAGGAACAGCTTCTTCCAGGGGGTGACTGAGATTGGAAAAGAACAACAGGAATTAGCCACTAGTATCTAAGATTTCCTTGTGACAGCTTCAGTAAGGTCCAGGGTATAAGGGGAGACGATATTGTAAAAGGTACACGCAAGGATATTTAAGCAGGAGTTCTATTTATTCTATGGCCCAAGCCATTTGCTTGTTTTTGTTTGTTTGTTTGCTTGTTTTTTGAGACAGGGTTTCACTCTTTTTGCCCAGGCTGGAGAGCAATGGCACTATCTCAGCTCAATGAAACCTCATCTCTCACATTCAAGCTATTCTACTGCCTCAGCCTCCCAAGTAGCTAGGATTACAGGCATGCACCACCATGCCCAGCTAATTTTGTATTTTTAGTAGATGCAGGGTTTCACCATGTTGGTCAGGCTGGTCTCAAACTCCTGACCTGAAGTGATCCACCCACCTCAGCCTCCCAAAGTCCTGGGATTACAGGCATGAGCCACTGCACCTGACCGTTTGCTTGTATTTTTTACAAACAATATTCAGGGCCAGAACATCCTCAGTTATGAGCAGATATTAATTAAATACTTCTTAGAATTCATAAGAATTATGGTAATAGTAATAACTGATATTTGTGTAATACCTTTCAGTTTACAAAGTGCTTTTATATACATTTGTTAATTTGCATAGTAATTCCAGGAGGCAGCTATAATTACCCCGTTTTACACATGAGGTAACTGATGTTGACTAACCCAAGGCTGACTCAGCTGGTAAGTGATGGAAGCTACAAGAGATCAAACATTATATAAAATGTACAGTCCATATAGAAAATAAGAGGTAAATAGATTAGGCTTAACATCTGGGAACTAGGCTCCAAATTATAACTTATAAAACTTATGATGATTAATCCCAGTTGTTTTTAAAGGTCCATTATTGAAGGCCCTACCCATAGTCTTGTGTAATTCTTTTTTTTTTTCAATTCTAGTATTTCTACGATATTTATTTCTTTAGAGGCAGGAAGGTAAGCGGAAGGAAGTAGCATGACTTTTGGAACTGGGTAAGCCCAGGCACATGTCAAGGGGGAAACATGAAGATATTAGTCAAAAGATACAAAGTTGCAGTTATGCAGGATGAGTAAGTGCTATAAATCTAATATACAGCATGGTGACTATAGTTAATAATACTACATTGTATCCTAGAAATTTGCTAAAGATTAATTAAAGGCTCTACTATTAAATGGTTCTATGACCTTGGACTATTTATCCCTTGGTTTGTTTACCTGTAATTAAGAGATAATAACTTAGTTGGCAGGGTGGTGTTGAAAAATAGAGATACCATATGGAAATCAAATGTTGGCATTTAACGTATGTTAAATTGCTTCCTCCTTCCCCATCCTCATAGGAGCAACAATTCCTATTTTTTATTGTTGATAATCTAAAAAGACATTAATCCAAGAAAATGGCAGTAAGGAAGGGAAAAGATCATTAGATTTAAAACCTATTTGTGTAGTTATCACATACAACATGGTATTGAATCTTAAAGAGCTATGGGAAAGGAACACCATTTGTTGAGATCTGCTTGGTGCTGGATACCTTTCATATGTTATCACATTTAATCTACAATCTCAGTTAGTTTACTTGGTTTCTACAGTGCTTCTAAACCCATTAGAGAAAAAGAATGTTTCATACTCTCTTATAAATTATTTCTAATCAACACTGGAGACCATGGGGACAACAATATTAGAAAAAATGTAAAAATTCATTTTGAATTAATGTTAATAATTGTTGTCATTTACTGAATTTCTACCATATATATGCCAGTCTATGCTAAGTATTTTCCATAAAATATCTCAATTAATTTTTGCGATTGGTATTATTATTTTCACTTTATGCATGAGTAAGCAGAAGCAAGAAAGGTTAGTGAAAAAGATCAATATTTGTCCAGCATAACAGTGTGTTAGACACTCTACGTATATAAACCCATTAACCTTCCCATCACTCCATGAGGTAAATCCTATTTTTATTCCCATTTTACAGATGAAAGCTAGGCACAGAGCAGTTAAGTACTTGCCTCCATAGCTAGTAAGGAGCAAAGCTGTTGTCTAAACATAGGCAGTTGGGCTCGAAAATCCTTATCTTTATGCTATTAACATGCAGTTGGTATATAACAAGATCAAGAATCAGACCAACTCAAGTATGGCTTTTTTTTTTCCAGTACTACATCGGTAGCATTATTAACTTTAAGATTTCTGGAATTTTCTCTCTGTTTCAAGCTAGTCTTGGTTTTTCTTTTACTCAGAAAGGTAGAACTAAAGTTTTATGTGGTTGCCTCTTCCCAGAAACACAACCTGTTCCAGAAAGCAATCAACTTCCATGGAGTGCCAGGTAGGGAGTCAGTCCTTAATGCCCGTCATTCTGGCCATTACATCAGACCCCATGTGGCTGCCTTAATGAGCATTTGCTGAAAGAACTTAGCTGTGGTCGTGAGGGTGTCTCACTGCATGTAAACATTTAAATATCCACCCCCATCCTAGGTTTTCTTTAAAAAAATTGGATTGACCTTGAAGTAGAACAATGTGAGTCCTTTCTCATGTATACTCCTTCCTAATGGGAATGTTATCAACTGATCCATTGGAGCCTGAGATTTTATTTTTTGTTTTGCTTTAATCTTTTTCTAAAGTCTCATTTTCCACCTTGAGATAAGAGATGAAGGCAAAATGAAATAGCTGAAATAAATGTGATAGTGAAAGATTTCAAAGCCAATTTTGCGAAGCCTTGCTCTGAATTTATAATAGTATTAGTAAACTGTCACAGCTATCAAGTACTGCACAGATACTTTCCTGTTTCTCATTTTAATTCCTATGACTTTATACAAAATGGACAGAGATATGCCATTATATCTATTGTACAGATTTGGAACCTGAGATGATAGATTCCATGATTTCGCCTTTGACAATTAGAAAGTAAGTGACAAACTCAGAAGCCAGAAGCCAGAAGCCAGAAGCCAGAAGGAGGATAACATCTTGGTTAAGAGAACAGATGTTAGACTCAAAAGATTCTGGGCTCACCATTTACTAGCTATTTTACTTTGGATGAGTTATGTAACTTCTTTGTGCCTCAATTTCCCCATCCATGCTCATGCCATGGGTTATTATCAGGATTAAATAAATTAATCCATGTAAAACACTTCAAACAGAGCCTGGCACAAAATGAGCTACATTCAGGGTGGCCATTATTATTATTAACGTTGACTTTTAGTCCAGGAAACCATAGTGATTATAGGACTGGCTTCCACTGTGATGATAGTTGAGCTAGCTGGGAGTATTCGAGTGAGGTTAAGAAGTGAATGCGGGGGAAACACTCTTCCAGCTAGCCTAATAAAACATACATTTACACTACACTTATACCTGTATTAAGAATAGATTTTGTGACTTTATATTGATTCAGTGATGTTTTCTCTATATTTCAATGCCATTTAAAAACATGTATTGATGTTAATTAAGAAGAATATGTCAAAAACCAGGCCTAATTGTAAAAGTCATGCAAAAAGAAAAGTCTATGTGTTAAAGAAACTGATTATTCATTACAAAACTTAAAAAAAATCTAGAATGTTGAGTAATCACAAATATTTGCATTCCCCAGATATTCAGGTTTCCTATTCAGGCATCATAAATTTTAAAAAGTAAATGCAGTGATTGTTTTTGTAGAGCATCATTATATAGGCACAGAAATTAAATATATGGATAGCAACATCTATCATGATGCTTTCCAGTTCCCAGGAGTGGCATTAATTCCATGGCTTCACTGCATAATATTAGCTTGGATCATATACTGTTGAAGTTTCATACAGAGTATACATCTAAATCCATATAATGTTGAGAGTAGCTCTAATAAGGTTATACTGAATTTAAATTTGTGAGAACTAAGGGAAGCTATGTAGGAGTTGCAACTGAGTGTGGCACTCACAGTGAGAATGTGGTCTGCCTGACTAACGCAAGGGAGGGCTATCCCCAGAACCATTGTTTTCTGCAGTTTAGAGAAAAATATTTGTTTAAATTCTGCTTACAAAAATTTTTAAAGAATTATGTGTATGTGCACGTGTGTGTATTCACCAGTGAAATAATGAAAGTCACTATTTTTTTATTTCCTTGAAAAAAGAACTTAATATTTACACTCTACAAATATTAACATTTATCCATGGAATATAATTAAGTCAAAATAAGTTAGAGCAATAATTTGTATTCTATAGTACTGAAAGAGTTAATGTCATTCAAAAATGTGACTATTTCAGACCTTTTTCAAAAAGAGCAGGTCTAATTGTAGTTCTCAACTCTGACAGCCCATTAGTCACGTGTGAAATCTCTTTAAAAAACAGAGTCCTTAGCCCCATGCCAGATCTACCAAATCTGGATGTCCAGGGTGGAAGTGGGACATGAGAATCAAAAACAGAACTAAAATATCCACAGATGATTCTGATGCACAGGTAGATTTGGGAATCACTGGCTTAAATTCATTGTGTCTTTGACCTCAGAAAATCATATTATCAGAAGTTGGCTAGGTGTGGTGGCTCGAGCCTGTAATCCCAGCACTTTGGGGGTCCAAGGCGGGTAGATCACCTGATGTCAGGAGTTCGACCAGCCTGGCCAACATGGTGAAGCCACATCTCTCCTAAAAATACAGAAATTAGCCAGCAGTGTTGGGGGGGCACCTGTAATCCCAGCCACTCGGGGGGCTGAGGCAGGAGAATTGCTAGTACCTGGGAGTCAGAGGTTGCGGTGAGCCTTGATTGTGTCATTGCACTCCAGCCTGGCTGGGCGACAGAGTGAGTCACTGTCAAAAAAAAAAAAAGAATGAATGAAAGAGAGAAAGAGAAAAAGAAGAAGGAAGGAAGGAAGGAAGGAAGGAAGGAAGGAAGGAAGGAAGGAGGGAGGGAGGGAAGGAGGGAGGGAAGGAAAGAAGGAGGGAGGGAGGGAAAGAAGGAAAGAGGAAAAGAGGGAAAGAAGGAAAGAGTGAAGGAAAATCATATTACCAGAAGTAAAAGCAAAATGTAAAAAGTAAAAGCACATTAGAAAACACACACATACACACACACACACACACACACATGCACACACAGGCATTTCTCTCATAGGGTAAATTTTCATTAAAATAGCGGAGGACCCTAAACCACTGAGACTACTAGTGATAATGTGCAAAGAAAATCATTGCTCCTGAGCAAGAGTTACCAAATACAGAATTTGTACAGCAGTGTTAAGATTTTACAACTAAAGGCGTCTGCTATTTAAAAACACCTGTAGCAGATATGCACTTTACTCTATAAATACATTTTGATAGAGCATTATTTTATTTTCTTTAAATCCAAATATATAATAATAGGCTCTATCTTGCCTGCCTTTTCTCTCAGAGCTCACCCTGAGCATCAACACTTTAGGAGCTCAGATTTTTGAGGAATGAAAACCTGGAAGAGAGAAGTCTTTGGGAAAATTCTGCCTTTCTTCCTGTATTACAGATCTCTACTGAGGCAAGGGAATATAAAGGTCTGGTTATCTGCTTCAGACTTGGGAAGAAAAAACAGGAAGCTCAAAACACACATTAATATTTCAATTATCCTACTCCCTCCCATTTATTTATGTATTTATTTATTTTTGAGACAGTCTCCCTCTGTTGCCCAGACTGTAGCACAGTGATGAAATCTTGGATCGCTGCAACCTCTGCCTCCCGAGTTGAAGCGATTCTCGAGCCTCAGCCTCCCAAGTTATTGGGATTATAGGCACGCGCCACCATGTGCCACCATTATGAAAAAGCTATATGTAATATCCACCGTGAAAGTTTGTTGTTGTAAAGATTAAAGGTGATGGCATTTGTGACCATAGAGTGACTGAGAAATTTGGGGACCCTTCATTCTTGTAATAATCTAGAATTCAACCATTTCCCTCCTCTACTTCACCATCTAAAAAACCTAATTCCAGATTTTAGGCAAATCACATAGATTTTATAGAATATTTCTTAAGGAGACAAAAGGGAAGATTATGGGGTGACTTTGCTCCAAATTCTATATTCTGTATACCACCCTGCTGCACAGAGGTGTTCTGGGCTAACCTCAAGATTCTGTGGAGCCCATTGGCTCTTTGATATTTTGACCATTACTTTTCACTATGCCTGACTTTTATTACAGCTCTCTAGAGGTTTTGTTGCCTGGTGTCTATCTAAGCTGTGATTGGAATGTATTGTCCTAAAACTTCTCTCATCTGTTGAATCTATTCCGGATTGGTTAGATATAATAGAGAGAAGGTTTGGCTCTATTGCTAGTCTTTTTAAAAAATCTCTTCCATCTAGTTCTGTTATTCCCTGTGTCCTCATTCCAGTAGTTCACTTAACAGCACCTCTAACTTCCATTGGCTGTACTGGGCCAGTCAGGATCGGTAATAAAGCACAGTTTTCTCTAGATCCTCACAACAGGCAATTAATGCTGTCTTTTTTGGGCTTCATGACTAGCCATCTGTCCCTCAGTTTAATTTGTGATCTTACTCAACCTGCTTGAAAGACTTTGGCCAACAGTGTACAAGAAAACAGCTCTTATTTATTTATTTATTTATTTACTTACTTTTCAAAAGGTTTTGGCAGAACAGGCAGTGTTTGATTATATGAATACATTCTTTAGTGGTGATTTCTGAGACTTTAAAAGAGCATAAACAGGAAAGCCATATGTATGGTTGCCTTAAGAATGTGTTTTGTCAGTGAAGGAAGAGTGTCTATTTCCCTCCCATAATGCTTAGTCATTTTTAGCTTTATTTTGTCAAATACATACACACATCTCCAAGACGAAGTAATGGTTAAGGGAAGAATTTATGTCAAGAGCAGATTTTTATCTTCCATATCACCTAGATTAGTATCTGGTATATAAATATAGTTGTTTGCTTAGTATGTACCATATGGCAGGTGATTTGTGAAGGCTTTGCATATATTATCTCATTTAATCCTGTAGCAGCCCTATAAGGTAGGTCCTAAAAAGCCATTTCCAGATAAGGCAGCCAAGATTCAGGCAATAGAGATATTCCCTGTAGTCACACAGATAGGTGGAAGAACAGTATTTGAACCCAGATCTTCTAGCCCAAAAGCTTGTGCTCTTTCCACCATGTTCATAGCCTCCCAATGTGTTTTCTAAGGGCAGTAAATATGTTGAGTGAATAGATGCACCAGTAAAAAAGACTACACTTGCTGTAAATTTGCTTTAATTTTGTGTCATATTTTCTATAAAATGGCTTTAGCTAGCACATAATTTCCCCAAAGTAGACTAAATTTTAAATAGAATCTTGTTAGTAACAGAATATATTTGCATAACTGCAGACATTTGAGGTCGGGCGTGGTGGCTCACGCCTGTAATCCCAGCACTTTGGGAGGCCGAGGCGGGCGGATCACAAGGTCAGGAGATCGAGACCATCCTGGTTAACACGGCGAAACCCCATCTCTACTAAAAATACAAAAAATTAGCCAGGCGCAGTGGCAGGCGCCTGTAGTCCCAGCTACTTGGGGGACTGAGGCAGGAGAATGGCGTGAACCCGGGAGGCGGAGCTTGCAGTGAGCCGAGATTGCGCCACTGCACTCCAGCCTGGGCGAAAGAGCGAGGCCCCGTCTCAAAAAAAAAAAAAAAAAAAATTTAAATACAAAAAAATATATTTAAGGAAATCAAAAGTACCCATAATCCCACCATTACAGATAAAGCACTAGTAACATGTTGGTAACTTTTCCACCTTAACCTAAAGATGTACAGATATGCCTCTTACTAAATTGGCATCAAACTATATATACAGATTTATAACTATTGCTCAGCTTATAACATTAATAATTCTTAATGTCATTTAGAAAACATGAAATAGTGGGAGAAAATAAAAATTTTACATAGACATATTATTCATAAATGATATTGAACAAATTCCCTGGCATATGTTTCTAGACTCCTCTTAATCTCATTCTCTGCTAAGTAAAATTGGGATCATACCTAATATTTTTTATTATTCACAAAAACTGAATCAAACTATATATATTACTTCAACTAGCTTTTTTCACTTAATAATATGTTGTGTCTATCTTTATATGTCATCAAATTTACTCACACAGGAATGTTTTTAATGCCTACATTAAGACTGTATTCAACACTAATGAACATAATTATTTTTCCAGTGGTTTGCTTCTACAAATGCTGTGACAATGACAATTCTGTGAACACCAATTGTACTCAGTTTTGTAGAACAGATTTCTGGAAGTAACATTTCTGAACTGTAGGTTCAGCAGTTTATACTACCACCACCAGTGTGTGGAGAGTGTTTTTGCAGCCATTAAAGAAAAGGTAGCCAGTGCCATGTGTACTGACACAGAAAAACATCTAATATCCAATGTGAAATTTAAAAATAAAAGCAGTGGCATAATATGTATAATATGACCAACTTTTATTTTAAAATTATCTATCTGCATGCTTATGTATAGGTTTGAGTATAGATGTGAATATGGGGATAGATATAAATAGAGACATCTTAATGAGCACTGAAAATACAAAATTAAGCACATATGTTGATTTAAAAGCATGTAGCAGATCGGGTGTGGTGGCTCACACCTGTCATCCCAGCACTTTGGGAGGCTGAGGCCGGCAGATCACCTGAGGTCAAGAGTTCAAAATGAGACTGGCCAACATGGCGAAACTGTGTCTCTACTAAAAATACAAAAATTAGCCAGGCATGGTGGCACACGCCTGTAATCTCAGCTTCTTAAGAGGCTGAGACGGGAGAATCACTTGAACCCAGGAGACGGAGGTTGCAGTGAGCTGAGATTGCGACCCTGCACTCCAGCCAGCCTGGGTGATAGAGCAAGACTCTGTCTCAAAAAAAAAAAAAATTCATTAAATAAATCAATTTAAAAAATAAATAAAAGAACATAGCAAACTAAAGGGAGAGTCAGAGTAAACAAGTAAATTTTATTACAGAGTAAATGTATATGCTGAAAGGCAGGTTACCAGCAATGCAGGGGAGCTTGCAAGGTGATGGGGCTGGTGGATTGCCAAATAAGGATGCCCAGTTAAATTTGAATTTAAACAATAATCAACAATGAATAAGTTTCAGTATAAATGTGCCTCATGTAATATTCACATATTTATACTAAAAAATTATTTGTTATGTTTCCAAAATAGGAATGTAACTGGGGCATCCTATATTTTTGTTAGCTAAATCTTGCAACCCTAGACATGGCCAGAAACATGGTTTTGTCCTCCTAAGAGGAAATCATCTCTCATGAATGAATTCACATCAACAGACATGACAAGAGAGAGATATATAAACCAGATGGCCTACAGCCAGATTTCCTATTTGAATATCTATAGTAGTCAAAACATTTACTGATTGTCTTCCAGGCACTGTGCTATTCATGCATCATTTCATCTAATACTCATAAGGCCCTAAGAGCCAAGCACTATTCCTGAGTTAGGGGAGGAAACTGAGGCATAGAGGTAAACAACCTGCCCAAGATCACGTCTTAAAGGAATAGGGCCGGACTTGAATCTAGATCATCAGATTCACGGTTTGTTTTCTCTGTCCTATTCTCTATTGCCTTTAAAATAGGAGCTATAATTGCTAATATGACCAAGAAATATAATCAGATCACTGAGGGCAAGTAATATGCTACCGAAAGTGTTTAAAACAATGACAACAAAACACTTAGTGGTTTGAACCCAGACAATCTGGGTTTAAAGCCAAGCCCTACTACTCACAAGTCAGGTTATGTGAGGAGGGGCAAGTTAATGCTGACCTTTGCAGATAATAGTATTGCATATGTCTTAGGTTTCATGGGAGGATTACATGACATCGGTTATATAAAGCATGTGTAGCTCAGGGCCAGCCTCACAGTAAGTTCTCAAGAGATATGTGAGTTGTTATTACTATTTAAAATACATCAAAGTACAAAACCAAGTCGCAATCATGAAGAAATACAGTATGGCAGTTAAGAAGAGAGAAAAATCTGCAATCAGGTGTACTCAAAAGACTTTATGGAGAAAGTAGGAGTTAGACCCTGATAGAAACCAGGGACTTTCTAATGTTTAGGGTTGGAAGAAAGGACCAATATATGTAAATTTTAATAGGATGTGAACCATCAACTCAAGGGGATTTATGACCTCAGTCTTTGTCTTGGTCTGAAATCCTAGTAAAGGTGCTTCTTAGCAAAGAGCCTTCTCTAAAGAGAGCAAGGCAGTGCTACAACAATCTCTTGTTCTTATGCTTGTCTTATCCTTCCCTCATGACCACCAAACAATTTTCATAACCTGTTTACAGTAACGGGCACAGAAGACTAAATGGAAACAGCCGCATGAAACAGAGGGAAATGTACCTCTTCCAAGGAATGTGAAAGAAATCCATTTAAGTGATTCGATTAAAGCCACCTTATCCTTCCTGTTCATAAGTAGAGAATTATATCTGAACATTTATTTTGCCTTCTAGGAAGCTGCTGTTATATTCAATCTTAGCATCCATTCAGTTAAAGGTATAAGAGTTTTCCCCCCTGTAGAGTTTGTCTTAGTAATGTAAAATTGGCCTACAGAAGTATATAGATGAATGAACATTTTGAATTCTACTTTAGAAAATGTGATTTTGCTAAATATATTCAGAAATTCTTGTGGGGGTGTGAATTTTAAAACTCAAAGCTTTATCAGATTTGGCAACTTTAGGTGTTACCAATGTCAATCATCCTCGAGCCTCTGAGGAAAGAAAAGAATTATTTTAGAGGTGGAGTATTTATTCTGTAGTATTGTATTTTAACACTGTGATAAAAAGAAAGAAATTGTAGATGATACTAAGCTTCAGACCTTCTCTTTGGGGGACTTTGTAATGTTCCTCACACTTTCCTTTCTCTTTTGTTATTTCCAAATTTTTCTCAAAAACGAATGGACTTGCTTTTCTTCTCTATGCTGTGGTTTCATAGTACTGGCTAAGAATATGAAGATGTGGGGAGTATACTCAACAGAACAAACCTGAAAATAGCAGTGGGATACCCAGCTTGAACAATTGTGCCCTGCCCACAGGTCTGCTGAAAAACCAAACCAAGCTCATAAGGACCAGGTCACTCATCCGCTAGCGACAGCTGAATAGACAGGGAGTGTACTTGGCCCAAAGGATGCCAATCCAGAGGCTAACAAGTAACCAATAAGGTGGTTTACTCAAAAAGGTGTACTAAGTCCAACGAATACTCAGTTAGGAATGTTTAATTGAAAAGCAGTCCAACCGAGGCAACAATCAATGAAAGGGGAAGCTAGTGATTTATGATGTAAAGGAGGCCCGATGATCCATTTTGAGTCTAATGCCAGCTGATGTCATTGCAGAACAGAAACTGAGGGCAAGAAGAAGCTATCAGGTAGAAAGTATCTCATTTATAAATTAGAGGTTAAAGTGGTGATTTGAGACAGAAGGAACAAGTAGCACGAAAGAAACAGTGTTATCTTGAAGGGAAAGCTGTAAAGATAGAGCTCCTTAGATCTCACTCTTCCATATTTATCACACAGCTTTTTCTGGGTTTCTATGCACGTGTGTCCTGTTACCTAAGGTAGATTAAATAAGTCTCTGTTCCTGCAATCAGATTTCCTTACAAACAAAATGTTTGTTCAACAAACAAAGGGACCATTTTTAAAATTGTTTTACTATATACCTGCCACAAAGAAGGTTTTTGTTAAATATTTGTGGAAAGAATGAATGAATGAATGAATGAATGAATGAATGAATGAATGAATGTACAAATGAATAGCCAAAATGATTGCGCTCATTTAATTCCATCTAGTAGGAAGAACACTGTCTTTCATAACTTCTTATCAACTGTGGATATTAAAATTGTACTCAAGACCTGCCTCACTTTTCAATTTTGTCATCTAGTCAAACCATTAACAAACTCCCTAAATGGAACATGTTTGCAGATTCCTCTTTAAATCTGCATGTGCTGTTGCCACTTTCTAGGAAGCCCTCTTTCACCCCTTTCACTCTCTTTCTCTTTCTCCCTTTTCACCCTCTTTCACGCTTTCACCCTCTTTCACGCTTTCACCCTCTTTCAAACCTGCACTAGAATTGCTACTCTCCACAGTGTTTACTTTCTTATATTCTTAGCTCAGTCTCTCTCTGAAATGGTAAAAGAATTAGGTGCTTTCACTTCCTGCTGTCCCCACAGCCCCATATACAATTTTGTATTCCACTTTATTCAACATTATAAAATAAAGCATTTTCCTGTCTCGTTAAAATGTTTTATGAATATTAACTTTCATGGTTCAACAATAAACCATCATGTGAATATATCTGATATTCCATACCCTTCTCTTGCTGGACATTTTGATTGTCTTGTTTTATTCTGTTTTGCTGTTATAACAAACCACAATGACTTTCCTTCTATAGAAACCTTTGTACATATTTTTTATTTTCTTCTTCAGATAGCACACTAGAGTAGAATTGTTGAACCAAAAGACAGGATTACTTCTAAAACTCCTGAAATATATTGCCAACTTGCTTTCTTGAAATGTTTTAAGGAGTTTTACACTCCATAGCACCAGCAATATAGTGTCTATTTCAACGTACCACAACTAAATTGTGATTTGTCAATTTCAAGATCCTTTTTTTAAAAATAGGTAAAGGGGATGTATCATTTAATTTGTGTTATTTTTATTCCTAGTGAGGTTAAATATTTATATGTGTGCATGTATTTGTCATTTGTATTTTCTCTTGTGATTGGATACTAATTGTCTTTGTTTTCTGCTAAAATGTTATTGCATTTCTTATTGAGTTGTAAGAGCATCTGTAAAATATTGATAAATATATTTGAGCAAATGTTTTCCCCAGCTTATTGCTGGTTTATGATTTCTTGCTTCAGTGGTTTCATTTTTTTTTTTTTTTTTGAGACGGAGTGTCACTCTGTCCCCCAGGAGTGCAGTGGCACGATCTCGGCTCACTGCAGACTCCTCCTTCCAGGTTCAGGCCATTCTCCTGCCTCAGCCTCCCGAGTAGCTGGGACTACAGGTGCCCGCCACCAAGCCCAGCTAATTTTTCATATTTTTAGTACAGACTGGGTTTCACTGTGTTAGCCAGGATGGTCTCGATCTCCTGACCTCATGATCTGCCCGCCTCGGTCTCCCAAAGTGCTGGGATTACAGGCATGAGCCACCACGCCCGGCCAGTTTCAAATTTTTATATAGTCAAATCTCTCATCTTTTATGCGATTTCTCCTATTTATTTCATGCTTAATTTTTTTTCCATCAAGATTCTTAGTAACTATTAACCTGACATTTTGTAGATCTATATTTATCCTATGAGTTCAATTAAAAATTTTTTAAAAATCAGTACAAAGTCTTTAAAAGCAGGCTTACAAAAGTGTAAGAGTTTAAACACTAGTATAGGACATATTGAACCTTCCTCAAATAATTCAAATCCATGTCTCAAAGGCCTTGATCTGGTCATAATATTGACCCTGTGACTCTTCGACAATATTTGTTTAAACATCTTTCAGAAAGCCACAAAAATACTACTATAACTGGACACCCTCACCCAGTACCAAAAACAGCGATCCCTCTCCCTTTTGTTACAATCCCCATTGTCAAGGTCATTAATGTTCAACTTCTTATTCCAGTGAAACACTCCGTAACCCATTTACAACCCATTGCCATGAGAGAGCCTAATTTTGTTGAAACCCAAACATTTTTTAAGGAAATAAAGCATCTTAATATTCAAAACAACTTTAAATGATGCAGCTCTTACTCTGCCCTTTCTCTCCTCAGTCTTCTAATAAACTCCTCAATAAACACAGTAAAATATAACTGAGAGTGATGTTTACATAGAATAAATAGTGAACCAATCCTAATTTCTACTTTTAGATAGTAAGTATTTGCAGACTGTGGTACCTAAACTATTATTAATAACAAATTACTTATGACCCAACAATCTGATGTGACACCACAGCTGTGAACCATACGGGAAAGCAAACCATTATAAAGATCCAGGTACAAATCGGGCATTAGAGTTGGGGCTGCTATATTGTTAGGGGCAGTGAAAATAATTGAGAAGTTCAGAGAAAGTGATCATCAACCTCCAGGGCTATTAAAGAGGATCAATTACCTTTTAAATATACAGAGCAAAAGTGATTCTTTAGAAGGCACCTGTGCAGTACCTTTTGTGAGACTAAAAGCCATCGATTGTTACTTCCTTTGTTCAACCCTGTTGTAGAGAATTCACATTACATGAAAGTGCTATTGTGTGAACTGACTGATTCTAAGTGAGTGGGTGAAGAATATTATTTGTATGAATTCTCACAAAGGGGATCAACATTTTCTGAGGTTATGCCTCCTTGTGAGCTCGAGTGTCTAAGAGTGATAATAAAGATAATAATAATGGCTCCCTTTTGGTGAGCTCTGAATAAGTGCCATGGACTGAACTAAGTGCTTTATGCACATTCTTCCTATTTCTCACAATCATTTTTAGGCTGATATTACTATTCCCACTTTCCAAATGAGAATGTTAAGAAATAGCAGAAGGTCATACGAGGTAGAATTTGGAAGAGCCAGATCTAAACCTAGTTTGGTTTGCTTGTGCTTAACATGGTGCTCATAATAATTTAGGTCTGTATATAATGTTGCAATTTATAGTTTTTCTGGTATACAGAAAAATCTTTTTAAATATTATTTTAGGTCTATAAATGAGAAAGCTAAGATTTGGAAGAGTTAAGTAAGTGTGGTGCAAACAGGCATCTACTCCAACTGCCCCCGTGGAAATTCTTGAGTGCCCAATTCAATGGTGCTTGGAATTAGGGGAGCAAATAGGTTCTTACAAATCACCCAGATCCATCCCTCCCCTAGATGTCTCTGTATCATATTTTAAGGCCTATATAACATCTTAATCAAGTGACTAATACTTTTCTGCTTAAAGTTCAGTCAGTATAAGTTAGCCTCTTTCTTAACCATTTTTATAATGTCATTTCACATGTTGAGCCACATAGTTCACAACCTGATACTAATTCTCTTTTGTCCCCTAATTACTTTTAGGGCTTCCCAAAATCCCACCCTTAAGAGCTATTAGTCCAGGACTGGAATTCAATCCTCTTATACATTTCCAAATCCTTGGCCCAATAAACAGTGTATTATTTGTAAAGAGGAGCATGAGGCACCCTTTTAAAGTTACAATCCTTTTTCCTCAAATTATGTCTGGCAATATATTAGATACTTAGGCATCTGAGCCCTTTACATCCCAGCTGCTATAATTAATGCAGTTTGGTTCTGTATTCTGCAAATACAGGGCATGCGGTTGGATGCCCCCATCCCATTAGGGCAACCCAAGAAAACCATAGCAGGATAACCTTTTGAGAATGTGAAAGGTCTGCAGATTTAGCCGTATCAGTCCGTATGATGAAGAAATTTATGCTCAAAATCATATACATATATGACCCAAATCCATCTTTTTGTAATTTTAGATGTCCCCTTTTAGTTCTGGCTCAGGAAAGGAGAATAAAAGGTACTGATCACTTTTCATTTCACAGTTCCTTTCATTTTCTATGACAGTACTTCAATAATACAGTCTTGCATTCAGGAAAGTAATGGGGAAACAAAGACACATGATCCTCCAGGGTCTAATATTCTAGAGGAGAGAGCATTGTGAATTAATAAAGACCGTGCAATGAGGTGAGGTCCCTGTCTGAGACAGCCTGAAGGCTTTGAGAGCTCTTTGGTAGGGAGTTAGAAAACTCAATAAAGTGTAAGTCACTCCCGTTGTTATCTCTAAGAGAGTCATATTCCTTTGACCTTGTAGCTTCAGGTGCTACACAGATGAAGACTATTTACAATCACAGTCATTATTATCACTGTCTTAAACATTTATTATCTCTGATACAGGGCCAGGACTATAGTGAGGTGAGTGAGGTACTCATGTTGGGTGCAAAATTTAAGAGGACACAAAGAAACAGCAATTAAGACAAAAACACTTTAATGAACTATTTTAGAAAATAAAATCAATGCAAAAGAATTTATAATGAACAAAATATCAAACTTTTAAAGATAGAATCAGTCTGGTATTAGTCTCAGGTACTATGTAATTACATAGAGGCCCAAGGTTTTGTCTTTTGGCTTTCGGAGGCATAGTCTAGTTGAGGTGATGTGAAAGAGATGTGAAAATAAACAAGGTGCCTGTTTTATTTTCACTGTACTGATTGCAAACGTGAGATCAGATCTAACTTCCAATAAGGGAACAGGGTGGGAGATGGATAGTTGATTGACAACTAATGTCATATGGGAATCATCAAAGAAATTCAATAGCATGAGCTCTCATAACCCTGCTGTAAGAATGCACCCAGACAGTTATTCTAGACTCAAGGAACCTCTAGACTTTTTAGCAACAAAATTTGATAGAGCTTCACTCTGGTGCTCTATAATTAGTGGACACAGCTACAGCTACCTTCTCCGTGTTTGCATCTTTTCCTTTTTCTGTCAACTGATAATTTTTTCTCCTTTATTCACATTGTTCACCTTCCATAGGAGAATCCAAATGGCCTAGGCCTCTTTCTTTCTTTCTTTCTTTCTTTCTTTCTTTCTTTCTTTCTTTCTTTTCTTTCTTTCTTTTTTTAGTTTCTTACCGCACCATACAGATCATGGTTGGAAGGTGAGGGGCCCAATCCTAATCCAATGCTCTAAACTGCTTTGTTTAGGGAGGAAACTGAATTTGATAGTGGCAAGTGGTCCAAATGGGAAGGAGCAGTTATAGGCAAGGTAGTTTTCCTAAGAATAAGATATAGATGAAGCACCTCCCTCCAACATACACCATTATTGTGGATTAGCAATTAAAAATGACAAGGAAATAGAACAAATAGCAAGTGCTAATGGAGTTCAGAGAGAAGAGAGATCACCAAGGGCCAGGGTGTGCTAATTATATGCTATAAGAACCTGCAATTATAAACCCATAGATGTGCAAATAAATGCTGATGGCTCAGCAGATGAGCTGCAAGGTCCTTATCTATGGCTCTTTATAAATGGACAGCAAGATAAATGATTTGTTTATAAATTCATTTAGAGATTGTACCAATATCTTCAAATACTTTTCCCTCCCTCTGTGGGCATCCACAGATAGGCCTCTTGGGTTGGATTTCCATATTTACTACCTTCTGACCTAGGCCATTCTGGCAGTTTATAATAGGATAAGCAGGCCCTTTCAATTATGACTGGCTGATTCACGCTGCCAAAAGTCATTTCCCCTTGGCACTTCCTTACCAACTAAACGGGAAGTAATAGTGGCATCTGTTCTGCCACCCAGATTCTAGTGATGGTTTATAAATTGTTTGTCTGATGGGGAGAGGTCACACAGAATGTAACTGCAGGGAAAGACTAAGAATGCTGGCTCCCAGTATTAGGCCTTCTGTAACTCAGGGCTGAGAAGTCTGTGAGGAGCCCACTGTGCCCACTGGAGTGACTCTCACAGGAATTATGGGCAGGCATTGCAGTGGCTAAACTCAAACACACAAGAAACCTATCCCTTTGAGGGCAAATGAACCATGCACACATGCTTTAATTAAGTACTTAAAGCCAGTCAGTTCATGATAACATTGGAATTCTGGTTCTTCTGGTATAACCTCTGAGAATTTATAATGGCCTGAAAAATTTAGAGTAACTTATGGCTCCCTTGAAAGAACCAGAAGGTTTTTTAAAATTTCCCTCAGCAAAGAATGGTAAAAAAAAAAAAAAAAAAAAATTATCTATTCATTCAAAGAAACATTTACCAAATACCTACTATGTGCCATTTCTATGTTCAGATTGTAGCCTATGTTGTACTTTCTGTATACTGTACTGTGCTCTAGTACATAACATACATACTGTATCATAGAATATATGACAGAATCCTAGCACTGTAATAAAACCATTAGATATGCCGGGCGCAGTGGCTCACACCTGTAATCCCAGCACTTTGGGAGGCCAAGGCGGGCAGATCATGAGGTCAGGAGATCAAGACCATCCTAGCTAATGCAGTGAAACCCCATCTCTACTAAAAATACAAAAAATTAGCCGGGCATGGTGGCAGGCGCCTGTAGTCCCAGCTACTCAGGAGGCTGAGGCAGGAGAATGGCGTGAATCCAGGAGGTGGAGTTTGCAGTGAGCCGAGATCGCGCCACTGCACTCCAGCCTGGGTGACAGAGTAAGACTCCGTCTCAAAAAAAAAAAAAATCTTCAAATGTGAACCCCATTTTTATGCCACTTGAAAGGAGATTTTCACTGATATTTTTAATGTTGTTTTTGATTGCAAGAGAACTTTGTCAATATTGCAAGAAGGCTTTGTCAAATTTGTCAAGTGGTTTGTTATGTTTTGATATCTTTTCATCTACTCATCTTCTGAGATATTAAGTGTTCTCACAATCAACAAAAAAAACTGGATTTGATATCTCTATTCTTTAGCCAGTGAATGTACAAAATAACAAGTAAATAAATAGGGAAGAAATAGAAGGTGAAACAAAGGTAAAATGAACCTGCAATATCAGTAACTGTTTCTCTGTGTTGATAAGACTTTGAACAGTGAAGAATTAAGCTTAGCAAGTATCAGTCCACTATGAAACCATCCTGAAGGTGACTGAAAGCAAAGAAATAAGAGCCTTCTTCTAAAATCCAAGGTATTAAAGCCTGCTCCAAACACCAAATCTATTAAATATGTGAATCAAATGATAATATTATATTCATAAAGTGGTTCCAAAAAGATTCAAATAAAAGTTTCAAGAGTTCAACCCTGGACAAAATACAGGACCTCATTTTCATTGGCTTGAATTTTTTGTAATTTTCAGAAAGTAAAATATTTTCAAAGAGAAACCTAATAAAGAATTCAGTTAAATACAATATAACCAGGAATTTTTTTTTTTTTTTGAGACGGAGTCTCGCTCTTTCACCCAGGCTGGAGTGCGGTGGCGCGATCTCTGCTCACTGCAAGCTCCGCCTCCCGGGTTCACGCCATTCTCCTGCCTCAGCCTCTCCGAGTAGCTGGGACTACAGGCGCCGGCCACTACGCCCTGCTAATTTTTTGTATTTTTAGTAGAGACGGGGTTTCACCATGGTCTCGATCTCCTGACCTCGTGATCCGCCCGCCTCGGCCTCCCAAAGTGCTGGGATTAGAAGCGTGAGCCACCGCGCCCGGCCGAATTTTTAAAAGATCTCCATTAGCCAGCTTTGATTGTGAAAATGTGACTCAGAATATGGTGCTACGGAGGTAAAAGGACTGGGAGAGAATTGGAAACATCATTTTCTTAGTCTGTAGAGTCAACATCAGACTGAGAAAATTGGATCAGCCCTCCCAGGCAGAAACAACAATGTTACCGAAATGACATTATCATGAGAATGTTTTATGATCTAAAAGAAGTCATTGAATCCTTTCTTCTAAGGTTCTGTGCTGGCAGTTTAGATCAGCTACCATTTTGTGTATAATAATATTTTCAAATTAAGATGCAGAGATTTCTCCAAATAGTCATAGGACCAAATTATATGGAAAGAAAATAACATTCTTTACATTTCCTATGTATGCAGAAGGTATTAGATGGACTCCAAACATAATTAAATACATTAGCATTTGTAGTAGGCCCTATTTATACTATTTCTTTGTATTAGATGTGCAGTCTTAAATTTTGTAGGAGTATATCTGTTAATATTAGGTCCTATTTATATAAGAAAAAAAAATGATCCTAGCTTGGACAACACAGTTTATCTTTATCCACATAGAAGGAATTCAAATTCTAGTCCAGAGTTGGTATAGTGCCATTCCGTATTATCAGTGACACAGGTTCTATCTTTATATTCCATTATGTGTATTTTTTGGCTTTATCCTCAATTTTGCTTCATGGTCTAAGATGACCAGTGAAGCTCCACCCATTATGTCTGGGTTCCAGGTGAGTAAAGGGAGGAAACGGGAGAGAACAAAATTTCAAGAATTCCGGCTAAACGAGCTTCCTTATAAGCAGCTATTCCAGTTCACCAAATACTTCAGAGCACTCACATCACATTGGACTGAACATTTTCATGGGGCCACTTTTACCCACAAAAGAGCCTGAGGAATAAAGTCTTTATTATAAGAAAAGTTACAAGTGGAAAATTGGGTTTCTTTTAATAACAAATCAAGAAAAATGGCATTGTTTTTACTTTTGCATATGGTGAAATGCTACTGGTTGCACAGGTGTTCCTTGTATGTACTAACCATGCATATCTGTCTCTTCCTCTTGTATCACCAGGCCTCCGGAACCTGTTTACAGCACTGTGAACAAACTATGTGATAAGCCTGCTTCTCCCAGGCACTATTCCCCTGTTGAGTGTGACAAAAGCTTCCTCCTCTCAGCTCCCTATTCCCACTACCACCTAGGCCTGCTACCTGACTCTGAGATGACCAGGTACTGCATGCGCTTCCTCACTTCATCTTCTCGAACTGCATGTGCTTCCACAAGGATAAATGGGTAGAATCTGCCTCTGCTCACTTCTCTTGCACTAAACATCTTCCCCAAAGTGGAGAGATGTTCTGCTGTTCCCTTGGTGCAATGGGAGAAATTAAGAACATTGCCTTTTTGTTTTGTTTTGTTCCCTGGAGTGATCACAGAGCACTTAGACATTGATCACATGATGCTCCACGTGTTCCTGGTTCCTATACATTTTGATAAGGCATTAATTATATTTTTCCGGAATAATTAATTTTGGAACTTAACACCATTTCACTCATACAGAAGGATGAAAAAGAACATTTGTTGAATATTTTTAAATAATATTTAATAAGTGCTTACTATGCTCGATGCATAACATGGCCTAAGAAATATGTACTATTATCATTTAATATTTTAACTAAAATATTAGATTAATATCACTATTTAACTGAATCTTTAAGGTATTAAGCAACTTGTCCAAAGCTACAGGATTAGTTGGTTTCATCTCACCACACAGAATGTAAAATTAATGTTTATATTGTGTTATCATGCTATGTATATACATATATATATTCTCTTATTTAACTGCTCCCAGCCTATTTAAAGAAACAGAAGTTCAGAGAGGTTAAAGTATTGCCCTCAGTATGATCTTGCCAATAAATGTGGAGTCCAAATTTGACCTTAGAATGTTTTGAGCCTTTCAACAACTTTGTAAAGAAATTATTCTAAGTCTGAAAGTTGGACACAATTCTGTGTTAGCATTCCAAAGCCTATATATGATAAATAACAGAAAAGACCTCATCTTTTCATAGTAGCCTGAACTGGAGAGAGGAAAGCAAGAAAAATAGAATTCGACGTTCCTCAAGGTAGTTCCAATTCAGTCTAAACAGAGATCCCAATTGTAATGTTCCTACACAGAATGGGGTGTCTATATAGTTATGTTTTCAGACAGGAATATCTTCATAATATTGTTAGAGCTGAAAAAATACAGACTTTAGAATGATTCAGAGTGAAGATGGATATATCAAGAGGGTCTTCTAAGAATATAATCTTTATTTTTTGATGTTTTGAAAGAATAAGTTTAGAAGTCAATTACTGTTCTCTAGGAGAGTTAAAAGTAACAAATTTTAAATTACATCTAACATTTCCAGAAATAAATGAGAAAACACATTTTTGACTATGTAAATCAGCTAGGGCACTTTTATTAATTTGCAATAATTAAAGTCTAGTATTTCAGAATACTTTATAAATATTCATTAAGTCCACCTGTATTTTTAACAAATCATTAAAACTATTTGTTGATACAGTGAATAATGCCATTTTAAAGCTGAAAGTTCAAAGTCACCATAAACCTAAGGAAGTGAGAAGAGCCACATACCTGTAATGACTTGCTAGTAATTATGTACCTATAGTCAGTTACATAAAGGTAGCTGACGTTTATTGAGCTCTTCCGTGCCAAGCATTTATGTTAAGTACTTCTTATGAATTATTTCTTTTAATTCTCGTAATAACTTTGTGAGGTAGATGTTATCATTATCTTTGTTTTACAAATGAGGAAATCGAGACTTAAGTTGCCTGACTTGCCCAAGATCATCCACTAGTAAGTGACAGCTGGGATTCAAACCCAGATAATGACTGACCTGGCAGAACATTAGCCATTGTTGCTCACTGGAAAAAAATTTCCACCTATTTCTCTTTTTCTATCCTTTCTCTATCTTTATCCCGACTTCTCATATTCCTTCCCTTCTTCTGGCTCTGTGTCAGTAAATATATTTTTCTTTTTATCCTGTGTTCCTTTTTTATTAATGTAAAATTTACATTGATTTCCTTACACTCCACTGGGGATTTTGAAGCATCCCTCCTGAAAAATTCACCAATAAGTAGCTGATAAGAGTTTACCTCTATGTGCACCTACCAGATATGATTCTTTTCAGCTTGCTTTCTGTCATCTGTATCATGAATACCATAGTTATTTATTTTCAACTAAAAACATTATAATACAATGTTGAATTTTTTTTTTCAAATTACACACCCTAATTCTGATATGCACCAGGCCCCAAGGGCCATCCATCATTCCTCTTTTTGGGAATTCTGTTTTCAATTTATTCTAATTTGGTCCCCTTCTTTCTCCTTCTTTTTTTCTTTTTCTATTATCTTATTCTTTATCTTGTCTCTGTAGAAAAACAGTCATACACACACAAAAACACACAGACAACTATTTTAGTGGCCTTGTCACTACCAGTGCATTGATACCAAAAATCTTAATTTCACCCCACTTTGCTCCTCCTCCATACTTCCTCAGCTTAGTAAATGGCACACACATCTACCGCATTGTTCAAGCCAAAAACTTGAGAGTCATCCATACTACTTTGTTTTCCCTCACATCTGCCATTCAATTCATCTTCAAGTCCTGTTGATTCTACCTCCAAAATATCTCAGATTTATTCGCTTTCCTTTACTTCTATTTCCACCGCTTTAATCCAAGCCCCCATCATCTCCCACCTATAATAGCTTCTTAATTGGTCTCACCATTTCCACTGTTGACCTCCAGGCTTATTCTCAATGCAACCAAAGTGATCTGTAAAAAAATACAGATCAGATCTCCTTTTGCATTAGGATGCAATGCGAAGTCATTAACATATCATCCAGGCTCTGCATGACCTAGCCCCTGCCTGCCTCTTGGATACCTCATTTCATTCTTCCCTTTGCTGACCACATATTCATGTTGGCCTTCTTTTTATTCACAAAATGCACTAAATCTCTTCTAGTCTCAAGCGTTTCACATATGCTTTTCCCTGGAATTGAAAAGCTCTTTTTACACTTTGCCTGATTAACTTCTGGTCATCTTAGATCCAAGCTTAAATTGCACATCTTCAGAGAAGCTCTCTGAAACAGCAAATCAGGCCCCCTATTATATATCTTCTTTCTATTTTTCATAAGACTCAAGCAATTTATAATTGTACATTTATTTAAGTGATTTTCAAACTAAATGACTGTATCACCCTCTACACTGTAAGCGCAATGAGTGGAATTGTGTTTATTTTGTGCACTGCTATATTCCTAACAGTTAGTACAGTATCTGGCTAGCATGAGCTCAGGATTATTGGATGAATACATAAACATGGAAATAAAATCTGCAAACAAGCAAACTGATACCTGTTTGAAAACAAGTCATAAGCTCAAGCTGTGCTTTACTTAGTTCTTAGTAGGTATATAAAACTACTCCATGAATGAATGAATCCATGCATAGAAACAAGTAATAACTAGAACTTACCTTATGTTGTACTCTCACCATAAACTGTCTATGGTGATTGTCTACATTATAAATCCATTACGCACCTGTCAGTTCTTCATGAGGAGTCAGTAATTCATTTCAGATATTATTTATTTTTCCAATGGGAAATACCTCTCCAAGCCACTGTGTCTTGAAATGCAGCCAATAATTCAGGGGCAAAGTAAAAATATTCTGGTTCCATTTTTGACACCATCACCTGTGCGCTGTTCTCTATATTCTTGAATAACATATAGACCCTCAGAAGTAGATGAGAACTTAGAATTAGATAGACAAACCCTTATCCAACTCTGGTAGTGTTGTGGAACCCAATCTACTATCTTCACAGTCTATGTCTTATTACCACTCATGGTTAAATATAAATATTCTAGGATCTTTTGCCCTAAAACAGATATTACAAAAATATATCTATTAATTTATTTAGCTAAGACTTATCAAGATCATCAACAAAGTGCAAGATGCTACTATAATAGGACAACTTTTTACAAAGGGACAAGCTGAAAAAGCCAAACATGTTGAAGAAATGCCTGATTTTTAGGATGCAGTAGATAATGATGTATATTTTGTTCAGAGCTTTTGAAAAATTCCTGAAGTCTATTCCAGAAACATGCACATATTGATATAGCAATTATGGCTTCAGATTAGAATATGCACTAGCTCTGGGAAAGTTAGCATGTGAAACCATCCTTACGTTTACATCAGTTTAATTCCTAATCCACATTTAGAAGAATAAAGGTGAGTCAGCAAAAGCAACCCGAGTCAGTCTTCTGTATTTTCTGAGCTTCAATGGGAATACCCAAGTTCTCAGCTCTTTAAATTAATAGCAAACATTCAGGGATGAATTAATTGTACACACAATTTACTTCTGTAAGACCATTTAAAAGAGAACAGAGAAGTTGCTAGTTTTTCTTAGGAAAGCACTTTAAATTACTTGGCACAGTGCCTACGGCTGCAGATTATATTTGGAGGAATTGACTTTTTAATGCTTGCAGAAGCAAGAAATGTGCAGAGCCTGAAATCAAACTAAAATTTGAAAAACAAATGGGATTTCTATGGGACTCCTTGTCTAGTACATCTCTTTTTCTTTGAAAAAAAGTAGTTTTGATGTTGTAATTGGTTTTTCTACTTTGGGAGAATAAGTTATTCAGTTTTGGATATTTCTAGGGCAAGGAGAATAGTATTCTTGGCTGTTTTTTCAATATTTATGGCATACGTTTATTTGTCCTTTTACATAAATGGTCCTAATTATTGTTATTTTGCAGTTGATAAGAGAGGCTGAGATAAGCCAGATGAAGGCTAATTAAAATATATTGGCTGGTTTTGGATGGGAAATGAACTGTGAAGCACTATATCATCATAAAACATCTTCACTCACTGAAGGATATATATATATATATTCATGGGACTTCAACTAGGTCCCAAGCATCATCCTCAATGTTAGGGATTCAAAGGTGAAAAAACATGGTCTCTCCCCTTGAGTATCTCACAGACATATAAATGAAGAATTACTTACCATGTGATATATATATCTACTAAAAGGCCTCAGTTTCTCAAATGTACCTAGTCTCTAGGTAGCTGTTAAAATAACAAATTTAGAGAAATTAAATTTAACAGAGTTTATTTGAGCAAAGAACAATTCATGAATCAGGCAGCACTCAGAACCAGAAGAGGTTTAGAGACCTCCACTGAGCAGTTTGAGAAGCAACTTTTTATAGCCTGTACACAGAAGCAAAGTAGGGAAATCACCTGATGGGCTACAGCTAGGCATCTGTTTTATTTGGGAACAGTGCGATGAGTTGGCTGCCTGCAATTGGCTGAAACCCAGCTGCTTGTGACTATCTGAAACTCTACTGTGTGTAACATTTCTAAGTTAGGTTTCAGATTGTTGTGTGGGAACTCAGAGTATGGAGACAGCCTTAACCTAAGGGCCTCCTGCTTATTTAACTCAGCATAACTAAAATCAGATTATTACAAGTGGTAGTGTTGGAAGCAAATACGACCTTAGACTGTCCCTTCAGCAGAGGTATTAATGTACACAAAGAAATGGCCCCGTCCACACCTAGCCATCTATTTCTAATCATGTATAAGAAGCATTACCTATGGAAAATGCACACTCATCTTCTCATAGTTCTAACTTCTAACTATTCTCTGCTGGGCTCAGAGAATCCACATTTATAATTTACCACCTTTGTAGAAATCATAATGTTGGCAGCCTCAAGCCATTCTTAGTTTTGGGATGCAGAGCAAGATCTTTATTTTATAAGACCTCAATCATATGCCAGAGATATGGTGAGCCCCTGAATAGTATCTCAGGCTGAGGTGAGAATGAATTTTTATTTTTATTAAAGAACTGTTATAAAAGACTGTTACCGTTCATAGCTTAATAGTGAGTCCAGTGAATTGTGAAGGGAGATGAATGGTAGGGTTGGCAGTATGGGGGAAGGGCTGTGCAAGCCTGCCTGTATTTTTATAGAGATCTAAGTATTTTACAACACGCCATTTTGTTTTCATTAAGGCTTCAAAATTTACTTCTCAGAGAAGAGAAAATAAACCTTCCATTTTAACCCTTTAATTCAGTTCTGTAGACTATCAGCACATATGAAGTTATAGGATCCCTTAAATGGGTTTTTAAAGTCAGCAGGTATGTGTGTTCCAAATTGAATACTAAAACTTATCTTTGGCAAGCTTTCTTTCCTTGCAGAGTGGCAGAAAATTTACTGGGCCTTTAATGTTTTAACTGTTTCAAAATCTGTAAATACAAAATCAAATATAAATTCCAAAACTAATCTCTACAAGAAGTGCATTTAAGTCTCTAAAGGTAAACATAGGAGGGATTACCTGACTCTGCCCTGGTTTTTCTGGGCATTATCATGAAGACACTGAGCTTATCAGTAGGATTAGGGAAGAAACGTGTTCCAAGTAAAAGAAATAGGAAAAGGTTAAGCATCCTGGTATATAAAGGAGCATAATGCCTTCTGGGACTACCAGACTACCTGTGTGGCTGAGGGCTATTGGGTGGGTGATAAGGTTGGAGAAAAAGGCAGCTGTGTATCATAGAAGACCTTACTTACCAAGCTGAGGATTTTGTACCTTATCCTATAGGCAGTGGGGAGCTGTTGAAGAGTTTTAAAGCTGAGCAACGACACAATCTGCTTTGCATTTTTAAAAAGATCACTCTGCCACCTGTGTGGGAAAAGTTTGAATGCAGGGCAACTAGTTAGTATTATATTATAGAGCAGCATTGAAATAATGAAGAACTGAATTGAGACTATCGAGATAGGGAAGTACAAATGGATTCAGAATTATTTATTAAATAGAACAGGTGGTACTTGGTAACTGACTCAGGGGAAGAATTTTCTGTCTTGAGATATTCACTGGAGGGTGATTCTTTGCCCCTGTTGGACAGAATGAGCACTCTTGGACACAATAAATACACTTAAACATAAAACTCTTTAGAAAACAATGGGAGGGAAGGGAGGCAAAATATATCGGGTCCCTTGTTTGAGGTAGTGGCAGTGTGAAGTCACAGAGGAGCTAAGGATTGTGCCCAAACTGTCTAGGTATGAAGCCTTCTATTTGGCCATACTAATCACGTGCATTTTAGCTAAACATGTTACCACGCTCAGAGCCTCAATTCCCTCATTAGAAAGTGAGAAGAATAATTGTATCTGTGCTGTTCCCCTCATAGGATTGTTGTAATGATCAAGGGAAATTGAGCAAATGAATTTTCATCCAGGCACTAGCTACATTAGTCATTATTAATTGTTCCCATATGTGTATTCTATTTTAAAGCCTTGAACTCATGTATATTTATTTTTATTGCTATCACAAATCAGGCAGAAAATATTTAGCAGTTCAGGAAAATCCCCTGAGGTCATAAGAAAGCTGTTTGGGCTGAGACCTTCTATCACTCTTAGCAGCCATCCTTCTTGTCATCATAATCAATGTCACATATTTTTCCTTTTATTATTACATTTATAGGCTCCCTGTAAAAGGTAGCATGTGTCTAATCCCATATGCGATTTTGTAATTATATGAGATACATTTTTTTTATATACTCATGTAGTGGTATTTCTGTCTTACATGTTTCTTCTCAGGAATGTGGACAAAATAACAGCCACTTTATGGTGCACAGGTTAGTAGCCAGGCACTTTACACAGGTACTTTATTGTTTCTAATAATGTCAATAATTTTGCAAAGTGTATGTTTTGATCTAGCAATTGGAAGAATCTGGGCTGTACCCAAGGCATTCTCACATCCAGGCTCGTCTTCTCATGGAGCCTTAATCACATTCACTCTGTACACTGTAGCTTCTCACTCTGTCCCCCACTTCCCACATCCACTCTGCCATGAATGTGTAGATTCTGAAAGGAAATTTGAGCTTTGTTCACACGATTCAATCTGGGAAACAGCACCATTAGAAAGAGAAAGAAGATGCTTACAAATCAGTGACCTTCTTATGCCCTTAAAAGGCTGATATAATCTTAAAGAATTCTTTATTTCACTCTTAATTAAAACCAAGAGACTGAGCCCTCTGAGAATGACTCACAAGGCATAGCCCCTTTCTAAGTTTATGTAGTAGCTTATGTTTCAAAGGCTCTCACTGCCTTTTTGAAGTAGGTGATCACTAAACTCAATATGAATTAAGGAAAATGAGAAGAGATTAATTGACTCCCAGAGTGACAGAGGCCACTCTTGCTACATTAGGTTTTATAGCCTATTTCTTCTTCAATGCAATCTATGAAAGAGTTTACATGGAAAGAAATACCCCTTGATTTTAAATTAATGCATTGTCTCAATAGACAATTTCTTAAATTTACAGCATTCACTGTTGTCCCTCACTATCTTTTGATACTATGGGGAAGAAGTTCTTTCATTAAGAATTCAATAATTGTTTTAAAAGCACAGTTAAACTTTTGTAATGTAAAGGACAACAGAAAACAAGGAACTCACCCTGTTTTAAAAGCTCTTATTTACTCTGCAGAACAACCCAGGCAGGTAGAGTCAGGAGGCTTCATGAGGGTCAAACACCTTGAGATGACAGAGCTGGGAAGTGAAACCAGATTGGTTTTACTCTAGAATTCCTATTCTATGATGTTCAAATAACTCTGTGATAAAACAATCTAAATTTAATTGATTAGCTTTTAAAAAAAATTAAAAGTGAGATAATATCTCTATCTGTGATGATGTGAATATTTTCTTTTAGTTTTAGTATGTCTGCTGGTGTTTTGGGAGCAATCTCTGTATTTACTTTAGTAACCATCAAATTATTGAGTAGCAATAAGAAAACAGAATAAGCACAACTTCAAAAACATTCCTTTGTGAAGGAAACTGCCTGTGAGAAAATTCTATGCAAAAATCACCATGGCAACAAATTGTAGGACTCAGAATCAAGACAGTAACGTTAAACCATAACACCCATTGCATAGATATTAATTAAAACCACTGATGTGTATTTGGTGCCTTTAGGTGCTATGCGCTATTCCAGAAGTTTTATATGTACCAACTCATTTTAACCTTATAGTCACCTGTGGGGTAGCTATGATCATCCCAATTTTATGGAAATATTACAGTACATGGTTTGAGAAACAAATGGAAACAAAGAGATGAGATAATTGGAAATGAGGTCATCAGAAATTACACTTAGAATATTAATTTTATTTGAGATGTTTTGTTTTATTTACTGTTTTATTCCTTGTGCCAAAAATGGTACCTGGCATGTAGTACTAATAGTAACAATGACAATACAGATGATGATGATGGCAACTATGAGTATAATGATTACAACAATCACTGTTTATCATCTTGTTACCTACCCAGCAGCACTTTATACAAATTAACTCATTAATCTCCACAGCAACCTGCAGGTGATCAAACAGTTAACTAACCCTTCTAAGGTCACATGGGTAGAATTTGAACCTAACTAGGCTGGTACCAGAATCTGTGTTTTTAAATGTGCTTAATAAATATTGACTGAATATTATAGTAGTAATTCTTCAAGTATTGAATTCTGCTTCAGAGAAAAGTACACCCCATTAAACAATAGTCAAATCTCTTTAGTAGATAGATGATGTATCAACAGATGACTGATTGATATAATATGAAGATAGATAGATAGACAGACAATGAATAGATGGTTAAGAAACTAGACTCTAGATACAAAATATTAGAGTTTGAATTTTGCCTCCACAACTTTCTAGCTTTGTAAACTTGAGCAAGGGACTTTTCTATAAGGTAGCAATTATTGTAGTATCAATCTCATGGGGTACCTATAAGGATTTCAAGATGTTTTATACAAAGTGCTGAGAGCAAAACCTGATAAATATGAAATGCTCCATAAATTTTAGCTATCATTATATTTGTATGTGTGAGATGATGTATTATGACCGCCCCCCCCCCAAATAGATACCTCACGCTGAGGTGAGAATGAATTTTTTTCAAAGGACTGTTATAAAAGACTGTTTCCATTCATAGCTTAATAGTTGAGTCCAGTGAATTGTGAAGGGAGATGAATGGTAGGGTTGGCAGTATGGGGGAAGGGCTGTGCAAGCCTGCCTGTATTTATATAGAGATCTAAATATTTTAGAATGTAGAATTTTATTTTAATGAAGGGATTAAAGTCTGCCTCTCAGAGAGGAGAAAATAAACCTTCCATATCAAGCCTTTAATTCTGTTCTGTAGACCTTCAGCTCATATGAGGTTTAAAGGATCTCTTGAAGAGGGTTTTTAAAGTCAGTATGTATGTGTGTTCCAAATTGAATACTAAAACTTAAGATCACTCTATGCCAGAGAAAATGAATACCTTAGAGGGTAAAGAGGAATTTTGTGGCTTGCTTTTAAAAGGAGAGGGTATATTGGGCCACTACTAAGCAGTCAAAGCTTTTGTCCAAATTTTACAAAGGCTCCCCTTCTTCTGGCACACAGTGTGTCAGGGCCTGTGGCATGGTGAACAGCATTCAGACTAGATTTCAGCCCTAACTCATCCCTGTGACCAAGTGTTCTTTGAGCAACCTGCCTAACTTAATAAATGGACCCAAATGAAGATGGATATCAGGATACAAAATGAGAATTTTATTTCTCTGTGTTATTTAGATCTCCTTCAAATTCATCTAATTTATGCTCTTTTTTCTTTCCTATGCCTCTGGCATAATTGTAAAGATATTATTCCATCAGCCTTATGGGAAAAAAATAGCTAGATGCTAACATAGGTTCAGAGATGGTTGGATACAAAGATTGGACTAAACAGTTTAGTCTAACCTCTGTATTTTCCAGATGAGGAAACTGTCACTCAGACCCCAAACAGGTATTAAATTAATATTATAGGGTTAGCACTTTTGAGGATATGCAATCCAGGTGTGGCTGACTCCTGTTCTCAGAAGATTTAGGGACCACTGGACCTACAGAGTTTCTTTTGTGGATATAGTCAACAGCCATTTGTAAGTAAAAAAAGAAAAATAAAATAAGAGGTCTAGAAATTTATTAGGGATAGCATATTTCAAATATTTGTGAATTTTAATCAGCTTCTGCCTTATTTATTTTGGATCCAGCCTTTTTTTTTTCCATAGCTATATACAGATTTGTATTTATTGAATGCTGAGTATTCAGAGACTCTGCATGGGAAACCTGAAGGTCAGACAGTAGCCCGGTTTTCCTTTCTATCTGACCAGTTACTTGGTAAGTTCTTACTATTCTCACTATTAGTGGAATAGTACAGGGCCTATGGTTCCTGTAGACCCTAAGCTGCACTGGACATGAGGAAAGCAGCTGTGAAATATAAAACAGAGCCTCTACCAGATTTCTACCATCATAATTGCTGGAGTTCTGTGATTATTCTTTGCCTCCTTATAGGGCCTGGTGGTGAATCACGAGATGTCCTAGGCAACCATTTCCACACTTTCACAATACAACGCTTTCCTTATTGTTTTCCCTTAGAAATCTCCTCACTTACAAGAACTTCCTTACTCTTCGCACCTTTGTCACTGTCCCAATTGCTTTGAGTGATGTTATGTTGGATATGCATCTGCTTTCCCACTCTTGTCCACACTGGAGCTCCATGTTGAGGCTAGACTTCTAGGAACCGGGCAGTGTCTGGCAGAGGCAAGATGAGAAGCCTTCAATTTCTTTTACAAAGACTATTTTTTTTGACCAAGATTTTTCTACCTTAGGCTGTGACTTCACAGAGGGGAGTCTCATGTTACAGCACTGAAATCCCCACTCTGCCCTATGACAGGTGCCATGTGGGACCCATGGTCAGCTGGGGCCTCTTCCCTCAGGCAGGGACTTTATTTCACTTTCTATCTTCCTCAGCAGCTCTGTTCCTGTGCTGGCCAGGTTCCCTGCCCTGATTTTCATACTGGAGCCTTTTCCTCTGGGATTCTTGTGACTCATAAAATCAGCCTCTAATTCGAGAACTTTTCCCAGCAGAGAAACAAAAAAGACAGACATGGACTTTTTTGTTGTTGTTGAGAAGCATTAACATTCAGTTTGAGGAGCAACAAACCTTTCTCAGAAGACGATCTACCTTTTAAAACCCTGAAGTTAAAGAATTACCAGAGGAAGAATAGGGATGGCAACCATAGGAAATCAGGATAGGTGTGAGTGAATGCCTTGGCCACTGACGCCTCAGGCAGCTGCTGGTATCCAATAGGTCAAGAGCACCTGTGAACCGCCGATCAAAGACCTTCTGCTGTAAATCATAGCTCCACAGTGCTAGTTGTCTCTCCTGAGTTCTCACCTATACATATACTGTTGGTTTCTTCTTTCCATTCTCTGTAAAAGGCCCCCTAATGTATCTCATGTTCTTGCTTTAGCCCACAGTGAGACCTCTTTCATGGAATGCCATGGAATCCTCTCTCTTTCCCTAGGTCAACAAGTAGAAATTCACATGGTTCAAGATCCAAGCTCTTTGTAATGGCACATCTGCCTTCTCACATTATTACTGTTTTCAGACCCTATCTTTCTTCTTGGTAGGTTCAAAATCAGCTACTAAGGGGACTTGCAAACAATCCTTAATTCTTCTTCCTGCACTTTCATCCCATAATGCCTAGGGGAATAATGAACTTCAAGAACAGCCAAAATCAAATTGCAGATTTTCCTCTAGTAATAACTGTGTAACTCTAGTAATAACTATGAGAACAGAGTATCTTTCTGTCATCTGTTTAAAGGTAGGAACCATGCTGTATGTTATCATGTGACACATGAGCATGTAGTAGACATTCGGTGGAATGACAAGTGGTGGGTATTCACCTATGACTGTGATTTATAGTCTTATAGCTCAAAGGAAGAGTTCACATTTAGAGGAAGCTCTTCTTCAGGCTCAAGGATATGCGTGGAAGAACTGGCAGACAGAGGGAAGTCCTTCCAGCAGGGTCAGATTGCATCTTTGTTCTCTTGGGAGAAGGTGATGCACAGAAGGGATTTTTTGATTTCAGAGTTAGGCCACAGAAACTGATTTTCATCAACCCATCTATTATGTACTATAACAGCTTTTTGTTAAAGTCTTTTTTATCTGTACTAAACATCTGTCAGTATCAGATGCTCCGGAGAAGTTTAATCATATGTGGATGCCTCTAACATATCTTAGGTTAGGTCATTGTAATGAGCACGACTAGACTTTCAAAAGTGGAATCAAGGTACATAACAAGCAAAATTCTCAGCCACTCTGGTTGGCCCTGTAAAAGATAATAAAACAAAAATCAATTCAGCAAACTTAGAAGATTGAAAAGAAACAAATTAAGACCTGCAAAAGGACTTTGTTTTCAACACCAGTCACTCTGAAAGTTTGTTTAGCATGCTAAGCAAATGTCAGTGGTTGGCAAGGTGAGGGTAATTGTCATTGCCTTTCTCTGAAGTTCCTTCTACCAATGATAAATAGAAAGGGAAAGAAAATCACGTTGCAAATAAGCCTAAAGCTAATAGTGCACCCTCAGGGCCCTTAGTATTATTAAATCATATAATGCTTGACCACAAAGAATCAGAAAATTTTCCACCCAAATGCTTTGGGTGGAAATTTTGAGAAAATAACTCCAGCAAAATCAAGAGACTCACCCAAGATCACACAGTCACACCAGTGGTCTGTGACGGATATAGCAGTTGGGTCAGAGACTTAAGGTGGTAGTGCTTTTTCTCATACACCAGCCTTTAATTTCAACTAAAGACAATCTGCCATAATGTTTCATGTTAAGAAAGATGGCCTATCATAGAGTAAGACCGGAAGGAAGGCAATTAAATTTACCACAGGGTAACAGTGTTTACCTCAGGGAAGTATAATTGGGATGGGGAAATAAACTTTCCTTTACTTTATACAATTTTAAATTGTTTTGTCTATAATCATGTTTAAGTTTTGTTATTAAAAACTAAATTTAGGCTGGGTGCGGTGGCTCAGGCCTGTAATACCAGCACTTTGGGAGGCCGAGGTGGAGAGATCACTTGAGGCCAGGAGTTTGAGACCAGCCTGGCCAACATGGTGAAATCCCATCTCTACTAAAAATACAAACATTAGCCAGGCATACTGTCATGATCCTGGAATCCCAGCTACTCAAGAGGTTGACACAGGAGAGTCACTTGAACCTGAGAGGCGGAGGTTGCAGTGAGCCAAGATCACACCACTGCACTCCAGCCTGGGCGACAGAGCGAGATTTTTGTCTAAAAACAAAAAAAAAACAAAAAAAAAAACACCTAAATTTAAAAATCCCCTATTAGGCTCAGAATTTCAGTCATAAGTATGCACCCAAGAGAAATGAAAACATACATCCTTACAAAGCTTATATATAAATGTTCATAGCAGCATTGTTCATAATATAGCCAAAATATGGAAACAACCCAAATGCCCATCAGCTGGTGAATGGATAAATAGTATGTGGTATGTCTTTATAATTGAATGGAATATTATTTAACCAGAAAAAAGAATGAAGTACTGATACATGTTATGCATGGATAACCATGAAAAGATTATGCCAAGTAAAAGAAGCCAATCGCAAAGAGCCACACCTTGCATGATTCCATTTCTGTGAAATGTCAAACAATAGGCAAACAAATCTGTAGATTCAGAAAATAGATTAGTGATTGCCTAGGGCTAGAGGGAGAGGCTATGGGAATTAGGAGATGCTGATCATGGGTATGGGATTTCTTTGGGAGATTATGAAAGTGTTTTAAAAGTTGACCATAATGATGGCTGCACAATTCTGTAAATATACTAAAAGCCACTGAACAATGCACTTTAAATAGGTGACTTTACTGTAGGTAAATTATATCTCAATAAAGCTTACTTAAAATTCTTACTTGAAAGTTAAATAATTTATATAGCAACAGTGACATTAATACTATGTCCTTATAACATCAAATATTCAGATAAAAATAATAAAAAATAATTTTAAAAAGTTTTAATTTCTCTATGAAAGATTATTCAAAAAAATTATTGAGAAGAAGGTTTTCAGATTTTTACATTTTTAACATGGCTATAGTTCTCACTTACTAACTACTTTTTGTTTGGTGTTTTGCAAAAATAATCACTAATCCTAACAATAAATCTATACAGTAAGTATTTTTATTTCTGTTTCACTGATAAAGATGATAGCTACCAGAGCTGAGATTTCAACCTAGTTTTGTTTGCTTTTGCTATACTACAATCATCATTCCATTACATAAAAATAATCCTTAATACTATCCTTCCTATCCAGAAGAGTTGTCTATACTATCTCCTCTTTCTGATAACCCATTTACTCCTCAGAGAACTGGAGCTCAGGTTCTGCCCCCAGCCCTCCACTGAATTCATTTGCACCAAGGTCACCAAGATTCTTTGTTTCTAAATCCAGTGGAAACTTTTCAGTCACTATCCAATCTTATTTTTCTGTACACTTGCCTCTGTTGCTTGCTCCTTCCTGAAACATTTTTAAACTTCCACAATCCTGTTTCCAGACGCACGGTTGTGCTTGCATCTCAGACTTTTTCTTCTCTGTCTCATTAGACATCTCCTTTTCTCCTCGTCCTTTATGTGTCTGTTTCACCCAGTGATTCCTTCATTCTCTTCCTACTATGCATACCCACCTGAGTGGAACACATCCGCACCCACAGATCTGATTTTAAACTATGTGCCTATGTCTCTCATCTCTATATCTACAATCAGATCTTGGCTCCAGACATACATACCTACTGGATATCGATCCTCAAATGCTCTGAAGCACATCAAAAAGTATGTTCATTACACTTACCATTCAGATTGTTGTCTCCTGTTAAATCCACTGTCTAATGACCATCAACAGTGTTGGGTAGCATTTAAGAGTATGTGCTTGAGTTCAGATCCTGGCTCTACTCACTAGCTGTGTAACCTCTTCATGCCTTAGTTTCCTTATCCATAAAATGAGAATTTTTAAAAAAGTATCCATCTCATAGGATAATAATGAGGGTTAATGAGTTTATACATGAAAAGCATTTGGCCCATGGTAAGCTAAGTACTTCTGTGGAAAAGAGATCAGAGATCAAGTTAAGGCAAATCAGTAGGAGGAATCTAGAAAAACATCTTGGTGTTATAACTTGATCACTGTGTCTTGGTCCATTTGCGTTGCTATAAAGGAACACCTGTAGCTGGATAATTTATAAGACAAGAGGTTTATTTGGCTTTCAGTCCTGCAGGTGTACAAGAATCCTGATGTCAGCATCTGCTTCTAGCAGAGGGGAGCCAGCATCACATGGTGAGAGGAAGAGAGCAAGAGAGAAGGGAGATGCCAGATTCTTTTTAACAGCCAGATCTTGCAGGAACTAACAGTGAAAACTCACTCGGTCTCCCAAAAATGGCCCCAAGCCATCATGAGAGATCTGCCCCCACAACCAAAACATCTCTCCCAGGCCCCACCTCCAACACTGCGGATGAAATTTCAACATGAGACTTGGAAAGGACAAATATCCAAACTATATCACCAAGCATCCTATTCATATATCTTTAATATCTCCTGAATGATTTTTCTGCAGTCTTTCCATGTTATCTCCAGTCTAGATCCAGCTAGAATCACTGCCCATCTGGAGTGTTTGCCCTCTGGTTTTCACCACAGTCTGTCTATATGCACCTGCAATTCATTATCCACACTGTAGCCCATGTGGAGCCTTCTGCATTGCAAATCTGGTTGTCATTGACCTGATTAATCTTCCACTCCCCACATCACCTGTCTTTCAGTCATATCAGTTCTTCTGTGAGTTCACAGAAAAAAGTCTCCCTTTCTTTGAGGTCCTTGCTTATGCTTCCAATTTGAAACTCCTCCTCCCTCTATTAATGGACACATGTACCATTCACCTGGCCACCTCATTGCCAGCTCCCACAAACAAGTCTGTTCACATGAGTAACTGTTAATAAGCCCAAGAAATGTGTTTTTGGTGGTGCCACCAGAAACCCCCTCCCTGAAGTTCTCAGCCCGGGTGAGGGGACCTCCTCCATCCTTCCAAAGTTATAGAAATTAGCCTACATTATTATTATTATTAATTACTTGATTTCCATGTTTGCCTTATCAACTAGACTGTGAGCCTCTTGAGTTCAAGGACTCTGTTTTAATTATTTCCTCTATCCCTAGTGCCAGCAATGTGCCTGGAAAGTATTGAGTTATTGGTTTTTTAAGCAATAAAAAAAATTTAAATCATTATTCATTTATTTACTCCCACAAGAGCCCTATATTTGGTGATCCTGTGAAATGCTCTGTGCTTTCAACTGAGAATACAAAGATAAATTAGACTTAGCTCTTTCCTGAAGAGACTCCCAATCTAACAGAGACCATAGCAGACAGGAAAACAATTAGCATTCCATACAAAGGTGCTATAATCGAGGGCATATTCTGACAGGGTATCAAGAATGGAATATGTTAATTTATTAACATGATTAAAATGAGAGAGAAGTTAAGGGATGTTTATACACACACACACAAACACACAGATTGACAATGAGAAGTCTGTGGGATATTAACTAATGGGGTCAGGTGACTACATTCAATTTGAATTGAAATAGAGATAGAAACCTTTCTTGGACATAATTATAGCCCTCACTGCCTTATTCTTCCCACTATTTAAATTGCCTCCTTTAGCTCTTCCCCAACCTTTGACAAAGCCATGGGCATACTATAAAATATTCTATCTGTGTAATTCCAGCACTCATGGATGTTCTCTCAGTGTTTTCCCAAATTCGAGTCCATAGAGTTGAGCTGATTCATGGCCAAATTTCTGCTGGCCTGGGGCAAAAAGAAAGAAAAGAAGAACTTTGCAATGTACACATACAAATATCAGTATCGGGTTGTCCATTGTCCTTCCTTGGGAAGAATCCTTCCTGAGATTGCAATCTCCCTTTAATTTTGGTGTTAAAAATATTTTATTTTATGAAATTATGGTGATGATAGATAGTAGATATTGTGTTAACAGGCTTCATTTACAAAACTAAAAGGTGGATTTGTCTTCAGGATTTTTCATTAAAATTGTTCCTGCCACTGTGTGTTCTTGTTGCAGCCCCCCAGTCACCCTCTTGAAATCAGCTAGCACTCTTTTCACAGTGCCATATTTTGTACACTCAAGCACAACCTTTGGTAGACACTGTGTTTGAACATCTGATTACTTTTGACTGTGGACCCTCTATTTTCAAAAGCCCTTGGATCTAGGTTTTGCAGCCTGTAGTCCAGATACATTGGGGACCCAAACAAGACATCTTAAAGATAACAACCTAGTCATAAGTTGGATGATTACTATACATACAAGTCATCATCAATAATGTTACTTTACTGTTACTTTTTGGTTTTTGTGATGTCACTGACATCACATATGTCTCCATTTGACATGTCTCCATTTGACAAAGAAAAATTTATATAATTTTGATGATATTTTTATTTTTTTCTTTGTCTTCTTTTGTTCTATATAGCTGCATTGTATGACAGCCTTCATATGCTGATAGCCCCTCAGCAAGTGAGACTATATAAGTGCAAAATATGATTGATATTTTTGCTCTTGTGTTTTATTTGTTGCTATTTCAATAATTCCTTTTTTTTCATTGCTCTAAACTGCTTATATTATAACCTTTGGGGTAGGAATTAACAAGTTACCTGTGCAGCTTTCAAAACACCAAAATAAGGAAACACATTTTGTAATTGCACTGTCAAAAAAAAAAAGTTTTGCTTTTCTTTTAGTAACAGGCATAAAGAATGTCATTTTATTTCTTAAGGTTTTTTTCCTCTAAACTGATCCCTCACTATTTTAGTTTATTCATTCTACAATGCTAGCCCTATTAGACAATATTTTTTGTAGCTCTGATCCTGCTAAATAGAAAAATAAAGTGATTTGATAACTCCATATTATTAAATATTATGAGGCTAACATTGAAATGGAGTTGAGAATTACAGAGACAACAGAAGCTAGCAGTAACACATGAGATGGACAATTTTGCTGTAAAACCAGCATTCTTAAATGTCAGTCATTAACACTGTGTATACAGAGGAGCTGATCTGAACTACAAAGGAAAAATCCCACACATTAAAAAATAATGAAAGAAAAATAAACCTTAGTTCACAGAAACACTCAAAGACAAGTTACATGAGGAGTAGAAAATTATAGGTTTAGCCTGTTAATTTTGCTAATATGAAACTGTACCCTGAAGAAAAAAATAACTATGGTAAAAGCAATATAGAATGATAATTATTTTTCGTTATACCCAAACCCAGACCTTTGCCTTGGATTGTCATTAACTGACTTCTCAGTTCAGGCGGCTCTCTCTATCATCAGCTTCATTCCCCTGCTCCTTCCTCTCTCTGCCTCTGCCCTTGCGATTCCTCTATACTGAGCTGCTTTTCCCATCCTTCTTTGGTTTTCATAATTGTATCAGTATTAGAATATCTAGCTCAAGTATTTATTATTTACATGACTTTTTTCCTGAGCACTTCTACCTTTGTGAGTGCCTATCTTCTTTGGGGTCATATCATGTTTTGCCTACTGTAGGCTAAACTATTATTGCTTGATTAAAGATTACTTTGTGTTATCGGCAAATCATTCATTTCTGTGGTCTTGTCTCATTAACTATATTAATGTAAACCTCTTGAATATAGAGGCCCTTGATATCAATTTTTTGGTATTCCCATAAAAGTAGAATAGTGCCAAACACATAGTGGGTTCTCAAATGTTCAGCGTGTCATCTTTAATAATCATCATGACAATGATAGCTGTCAGGGGATGAAGAGCAACTGAAATGTCTTATCCAAGTACCTGTATGAAAACCACATTTTTTCTCTAAGTTAAAATAGCTGTACTTTTTCCTTGAATAATCTTTTAAGTTTTTAAAGTGTCAATAATTGTACATATTCATGGAGTACAGTGATGTTTCGATACATATAATGTATAGTGATCAGGTTAGCATATCCATCATCTCAAACATTTACAATATCTTTGTGTTGGGAACATTTAATATTTTCCTTCTAGCTATTTGAAACTATATATTATTGTTAAATGCAGTCATTCTACAGTGCTATAGGACATTAAATTGAAATAACAAAGAAAACAAGTTCTCCACGGTGCTTCCAGGACCATTCATTTGATGTTCATGTTTCACAGGACCTTGACTTCTTTAGTAGAAGAAAAGTTAAACCTTAATGAAAACACTGACCATTAATCGAATATTTTCTTAGTTCCAAAAGTTGTCAGCTTTGAGGTCATTTTATGTCAATTTGACGACTCTAAAACTCTTCTCCCTTAAAACCACGCTTCTTGTGTCACAGCATAGTGTATCCACACTTTTGCAATGCACATTAACTTCTCAAATAGTCTATTACAGTGCTCAGCAGCTGCAATTCTCCTACAGGTCTGACACCTTTTCAGTCCAACTTTTCAATGTAGTCCACACTCCACTTCACTTGGTCGATTTACTCTGCTGGGTTTATTACTGAACTGTTCATTTAATTTAATGACTAACAAAAGACTCAGATAAAATTCTCCGTCCTGTTTTTAGAGCCTAGCATAATTAGACACATCTCCCACGTCTTCAGATAGCAAATTTAATTAGAATCTCCAGTGGATCACTTTCTAGGGCAGGAACAGGACATGGAGACATTGAGGCTGCTTCCCTGGAATAGAGGAAGAGTCTTCCCAGGCTTTCTTTGTATTGACCTGTATCGAATGTTTCAGAGGAAGATTGGACCAGAAGATGAGTCTGTGATATATTCAAACCCTTGAGCAATACTATCTCCAGGGATCAAAGTCCTTTTCCCTCAACCAGTAATCATTTGAGGAAGCATAACAATTAATGACCCTTGGAGTTTCTCAGTTGGTCCAGCATAAGTCTCTCCTTTTTCAGATATTTATTATCTCCCCATTTCATTTCATCATAAATTTAAAATTTGAAATGGACATCAGTAATTTTGAAAAGTTAAACATTTATTTCTTTTATAACAATCCATAGTTTCTCTGCCTTCTCACTTTTTACTGCCGCATTATATGACCTTATGGCTTTTCCCAAATGGACTCTGGTTTCTTGTTGTTCACCAGAGTGTATATAAGTGAGGCCTTCGACAGTGGCTTCCATTGTCAGTTGCAGTGCTACCGGTCTGGCATGGAATGATACTCAGTTTACTGCCCGGAATTATTATACTCCTTTCTCTGATTAATTACTATTTGCAAGAACCTTGCAGCTGGATGGAATCAAAGAGTGTTAGCACTGAAAGGAGTCTCAGACATTATTTGTTTCAGTACTCTCCATTATACAGATGGGAAAACAGTCCCACAAAAGGGAAAATGGCCTGCCCAAGGTTGTGTAACAACTTAGTAATAAATGCCCTACTAGAACAAAGGTCTTATTGCTTTCACTCCAATTGTCATTCTAGTACTCTACACTGAAATCTGTTGAATAGCGTATAACATAAAACCTTGTATTTCCTTTCATTCCTTCAGGGTGATACTCAGTGAGGCAAGGATGTAGAGTCTGCAGAGGCTAAAAAGCTGCACATGAGGGCTAGGCATGATAGCTCATGCCTGTGATCCTGCATTCTGGGAAGCTGAGACAGGAGAATTGCTTGAGCCAGGAGTTCAAGAATAGCCTGGGCACATAGCAATATCCCATCTCTATGAAAAAATGTTTTAAATAGGCAGGCATGCTGGCACAGGCCTGTAGTCTTAGCTACTGGGGAGGCCAAGGTGGGAGAATCATTTGAGCCTAGGAGCTCAAGGTTACAGTGAGCTGTGATTGCACCACTCTGCTACAACCTGGGTGATAGTAAGACCCTGTCTCTTAAAAAAAAAAAAAAAAAATGCTGCATATTGAGTCCCTTCCTTTGACCAGTGGCCTACTCTAACAGTCATGTGCAGTAATCTTTAATTCAACAAATACTTATTGAGCAAATAAGCATTTACTCTGCTAGGAATGGCTCAGTTAGACAATTGTGGGAAGATAAAAAAGGACACTATATTTGACCTCTATGCTAATGGTGGTCTAGGACAAATGCTAATGGTGGGTGTAAGGCAGATGAAAAATATGCTCTGTTTTTGTATGTGCGTGTGTGTATGTACATGCGTGCATATGCTCGTGTGTGTGCCTGCATATATGCTCATGTGCACATGGAGAGAGAGAGAGAAAGAGAAAAGAGACGGTCATAATCAATACAGGGTGCTTCAGGAGGTGTGGAGAAGAGAAAGATCTCAAGTGTTCAGAGGAAGGTTAACATAGTGGGAAGACAAAGGTGGTCTCCAGGGCTGAAAAAAAAAAAAAAAGAAGGTGAAATAACTTGAATAAAAGAATAGAGATGAGAAGGTATCTATGAACTCATTCACTTATTCATACATGTAGTAACCATTCGTTAAATGCTTATTCTTTGCCAGATGGCAATAAGTATAGGGATACTTAGATGAAAAAAATGTTTTCTGATCTCAGGGGATACATACTCTAGACCAAACTTCTAACACTTTATTGTGCATAAGAAGCAACATTTCCAATGAGCTCTCAGGAGATGCCAATATTGTGGGTACTTGAATTGCACTTTAAAGACCAATAGACTTGCTTATAAAATGATGATTATAATATAACATGACAGTTGCCATAATGGAGACAAGCTACTTGGGAAGATGAGGAGGGATGGTCACTTGAGCTTAGACAAGGGTGCCTTGGGAGCGGAGAGTGGAGGTGCTGGTGGCAGTTGTCTAGATGGGCTTGAAGGGGTGTGCAAAGCAGCAGCAGACAAGGCCAAAACCATGAACTAGAACTGTATATAAAATGAAGGGCCTTAAATGCCAGGGCAGGAAGGAACTCAGGCTTGTTTATGAACTTCTTGCCACATTTCCTGAGTGTGATTTTTCTTCCTTTACCAGTAGTGTCAGAAAGAATTAATAATTATAATATTAATAATAAGAACTGACCATTATTGAGCATGTTGATGGGCCAGCACTGGGCTAAACCCGTTACGTACATGAGCTTATTTGATCTCACAAGCATCCTATCAAGTTAGTCATTATCCTTCCCATCGTATTATGCTGTTATTATCCTCTTTTTCAGAATTAAAAAACAAAAATAGTGAAGCTTAGAGAGGGTATCTGGATATTTGAAAATAACTCGTGTTCACTCCAGGGCTGCTATCATCCTAATTTACTTAGTGTGAACCAAAGGAAGGCCACATGATCTTGTATTCTCAATTCTAGTCTCTATTATTTTTGTATTTTCTATATACTTCTGCTATCATACTAGTTTGTTTACCTGCCCATATTCCTCACTATGCTGTTTTATTCCTATTTTATTCCCCAATGTTTGGGATATAGTAGGTGTTTGGTGATTAACTGTAGTTCTAATTCTCACAGAATGTGATCCTTCTATTTTCTTTCATGCCTTCTTTCTCAAGATGTTTCTCTCACATTAAATGTTGTCTCATTTCTTCTTTCTCAAGCTGTTTCTCCCATATTAAGTGTGCACTGTTTAAAACAGTCTTCACATTGACAACTTCAGTGCGAGATCTTCAAATGCCATCTCCTACATGGATCCTTTTCTGATTCTTCCTCTGCACACCTTGGAAGAAACTGGCTCTTCCTTCTTAGCAATTTCATGGTATTTTTCTGGTACCTCTGTTATTGTACTTTTATCTTATATTAGATATATACAGTAATTTCTGTGCTTATTTTATGTCACCGCTAAACTTGAAAGTCCATTGCAGGAGTAAGCCCTGATAATGTGGTTATTAAGTGGTTAACTTTTGGAGCCATACTGACAGGGGATAATTTTAGGCTTTTTTTGGTTGGTTGGTTTTTGTTTTGTTTGTTGGTTTCCAGTATCTTTGCTCATTGGCCCAGTTACCTTGGTGAAGTTTCTTAACCTCAATGAGATTCATGTGTAAAGTGGGGAAATAATGTTTACCTCCAAGGTTATCTGGAGAATTAATTGGCACATATAAAGTGCTTTGCATGGCCCACGTAGTAAGCACTTGATACATGGATGATATTGTTGGTATCATTTGTGTTCTACCCACATCATACTACTCTCTCCAAAAGTAGAAGCTAATAATATTTTGGAATAGATGAATGAATGAATGATTGATCAACTTTCTTATGAGGCTTACCTCCTCTACCATATTGTAAACAGTTCTATTATACTTCTGTGCTCCCCTATCTCCCAAACTATGTACGTATGTCTTTATTAAATATTGAAATCTTGGCCAGGTGCAGTGGCTCATGCCGGTAGTCCCAGCACTTTGGGAGGCCGAGGTGTGTGTGTGTGTGTGAGAGAGAGAGACATCTAATATAGCAATCTTCCAATTAGCAAGCTGGAAAATGGAATTTACTCCTAACAAAACATAACTATTCACAAAATTATTTCCAACTTTTATTTTGTGAGCTTTTATAGTGCAAAACTATATATATATATAGAGAGAGAGAGAGAGAGACAGACAGACAGACAGACAGACATCTAATGTAGCAATCTTCCAATTAGCAAGCTGGAAACTTGAATTTACTCCTAACAAAACACAGCTATTCACAAAACTATTTCCAACTTTTATTTTGTGAGCTTTTATAGTGCAAAACAATATAATTTTACTAAAATTGCTTCTTTAAAGGGGAAATTTGCATATCAAAATTTATTTGGCCAACCCTATCTATCACACAGCTGCATAACAGTATGTTGATAACGTACAAATGGCTTACTTCAAAGATGAATTAGACCATTAAGATGTAAAAAGCAACAACCCATCAAAAGATGATAATGAAAGTTCAATGGGGCTTTTAGGGCATTTAGTGAGTAGAAGTGCTTAACAATAAATTAGTCAAAATGTTTCAAATTAGTTGATTCTCAATAAGTGGTCCATAAAACATATATGTAAGCAAGAATGACCATGATAAACATGTCTGCTTATTCACTTCACTTATTATCATCTGTTTTGCTAAAAGCTTTGGAGAACAAAGTAGACCTCATCCCTTTGCTGTGGGTCTCTGTAAGATGGAAGACATACCGTATATAAGCCGTCACAGGATTCCTCAGTTAGTCATACAATTAACATAAATTGTGATAAGTGCTACAAAGGAAAAGACCAGAGTTCTTTGAGGAAATAAGACTAGAGGGAGGGTCAAAGGAAGGTTTTTGTAAGGAACTTCCATTTAATAGAGACCCAGAGGATGGGTAAGAATCAGATCAAAAGTGAGAGAAATTGCTTAACAGGTGGACTAATATGTATCGTGACCCTTATTTCTTCCAAACCACTGAGCCTCTGCCTCACTTTCCTCACCTATTAAGTGGTGATATCAATTGCATCTACCCAATAGGATCAATGTGAGGATTATATGACATGTAATATGCTTAGTACAATGTTTGCCACTCATTAAATATTAGCCATTATTATTGTTGTTTTAGGGTATTATTATTATTTCTAGCAATTTTATCCTAAATGCATGGGATGATACTGAAAGTAGATAAGCTGGTTTAAGCAAGGGAATGAATGTCAAAAACAATGAAAGACCTCAGATTTTTTACTTTCTTTTCAGTCTAATAAGTAAGCCTCCTACACTGTACTGGATACTGACAGAAGATTCTTCACTCCTGAATCAGAGACTTTATTACTTATAATAATAGCTGTAGCCAGAATAAAAGCATTTTCAGCAGTTCCCTGAGCTCCAGTTCCCACAGTGCAACACAAAGAAGCCCAGGTGTTGCCTGCACATGCAAGTGGTTGTGTTATAGGAAAAGAACCCCAAGCACAGGGAACTTGAATCTTTTATTATGAACAGTAATCCTGCCTGGTCTTTACTATGGAGAAATACGTTATTGTTATTATGATGGATGGTTAAAGAAAAAAAGTAAACAAAAGTGCTAGTTCCAGAGATACTGTGTCTACCTTTCAAGGCTGTGTACTATACAAATATCTTTGAAAACATAGCCCAGAACAAAGACAGTCAGTGCTTCTGCTGGCAACATGTACAGAAATGCAAGAGGCTCATAAATAATTGTCTCCCAAGAATTATATAATCAGATCTGATGTTTTATAAGATCATTATTTAAGCTGTTAAATTTATAAGTATTTGTAAAATTTTACATCTTTTACTTCATTTTTTTGCATCATAAACATTTTTTTCAAATTGTCACATTGTGCTTATAACACTAATTTTTGTAACTATACAGCACAGTAGTCCTCAATTTGTCCATGATTTTGCATATCAATCATGGTCTAAAAATATTAAATGGAAAATTTCAGAAATAAACAATTTATATGTTTTAAATTATGTGCCATTTTGTGAAGCATGATAAAATCTCTCACTATCCTGCCCAGGACCCGAATAATCCCTTAGTCCAGGTATCCATGCTGTATATACTACCCACCCTTTAGTCACATAGGAGCCATCTCAGTGACCAGATCAACTGTTGCAGTATTGCAGTGCTTGTGTTCAAATAACCCTTATTTTACTTAATAATGCCCCCAAAGCACAAGAGTAGTGATGTGGGCATATTGTAATCACTGTTATATTTTATTATTAGTTATTGTTGTTAATATCTTACTGTCTAATTTATAAATTAAGTTTTATCATAGATACGTATGCATAGGAAAAAACACAGTATTTATAGGGTTCATTACCAACTGCAGTTTCAGGCATCCAATCTTGGCACATTTCCACTGAAGATAAGAGGGGACTACTGCATATCAATAATATAATTCACAATAATTTATTTAGCTATGCTTGCATGACAGGAGGTTTAGTTTGCTTCTAATTTCTGGAAATCACCAATGAACACTTATTTTAAGATGAGAATTAGTTGAGAATGTAAAGCAACTACATTAATTGTGGAAATAACAGTACAAATGGCCTAGGAAGAATTGCTTGATGTTGCCAATTTGCCTAAGCACCCAGTTTCCAATAAGGGATGGTGTTAATAAAGGAACATTTTTAGCCTGATTGCAAAGGTTTACAATAAATTTCAATAAAATGCTCAAGATAAAGATACAACAATTCTACTTCTACCAGAAACATTTTCTGAGACCGAGAATCAATTAATACTATTTATAAAACTATAAGAACTTCATTCTATGAAATTCTACCCAGAGAGAAGGTCAGGAGCAACAGAATACTATATCAGGTGAAGCTCTGTACATATCTACCTTCAAATATTCTTCATATAAAATGGGTCTGATAGGTTTTTTCTTACTCATTTCAAAAATTAATTTTTAGACTAGTACTTATATTTGTTACCTATTAGAGAGTAATCTTTATATGTCTAATTATTAGGAAGTTTACTATAAAGCATTAGTTAGAATACTAGATCATCAAATTTAAAGTTCATATTTACTGCTAAGGAAACTCATTGAAAAGATAAATGAATTGTCCATATTTATAAAATTAAATCAATACCTGTTATTGAGCATCTTCTGTATTAAAGAGGCTGTGGTTGCCTGATAACACATTTCACATCCAGAAATACCTACCCATAAAACTGGGTAAAATTGAGATATGATTTGGTGTATGGACAGTGCTATGATCATAGAACAATGGCAATGGAAAAAAATAAATGTGTGTGAATTATCCTGACTGAGAACATAGGAAAATGCTCAAGGAAGCTGAGCATTTGAGTCACCACATCTCAGCAACATAACAACTCAACTTGCCCACTATCCATTTAGAGGTTTAAGACTCTTCAACATCATTTCCAGTTCCCCAGACCCTGCTTTTTTATCCTCAGGGGCAGGAAACTCAATCTCTTCACATTGTCCAATCTGCCTTTCTATATTCCTGGGGATTAGGAAAGGTTCCCTTGGGATGCATTTCTGTCTTCCCAATACCTATTAATTTTAGTGCTACCTTCTGGGACCACACAGTGGAAGTCCACTGCCCATTTCAGATGAGGGGATTGCACATGTTTACAATTTGCTTAGAGCTTTCCCTTCTCTAGGTTAAACATTTCCAGTGCCTTCTGTTGCTTCTCATTTGGCATGATTTAAAAGCACTTATCATTCTGATCTTCAGATTGAAGAGTAAATGTTTCTGAATCCAAAATAGTACCCCTTGTGCAGGCTGATTGGTGAATAAGAGTGTAACTATTCCCTCCCTTGTTCTTGATGCTACTTTTGTTAATGTAGCAGTTTTTATACCCAAGTAACAATCTTGATTCATTCAATCTTGATTTAAATGAACCCTCTAAACTTTTATTTTCCAATGAAAGCTAGTAATCTGTGGTGGGTACTACAGAATCAAGTACAGCAAGAAATAGGAGATAGAGGAGGGACATTCCAGGACAAGGGGAGCAATATATAAATGCATAGTGGCATGAAAAAACATGAGATGTTTGAGAAAGGCTGAATAGCCCAGAGTGAATACATTATAGAATATGCAGAGAGACATAAGGCTAAATGGTGGATCATGAAAGGCTTTCGAATTACATTCGTGAATTAGTGTTTAGCATGATTACTTTGATAAAATTTTAAAGGATGAATTCAAGAAAAAAATACCTTGAATAGTGGAAAAGTAGTTAATAATGATGAAAGTAATAATAGTAATAATACTTAGTGATTAATTGAGTACCTACTATATCTTCCATTATATATGCTTCATACATTGTGTTTGATGTCACACAAAAAAACATGAAGACTTATTTTTCTCATGTTGTGGATGAGGAAATTAAGGCTCAGTTAAGTGGACTCACCAAGGTAACCAAGCTATTCAGTGGTGGAGCCTGGATCAAATCCAGGTCTTCTGACTTTGTCTTTGCTACACTATGACAACAGCAGATGGAAACTGTATTAGTACCGTCAGATGGAAACTGTATTAGTCGTTTTCACACTGGTGAAAAAGAGACATACCCAAGACTGAGCAATTTACAAAAGAAATAGGTTTATTGGACTTACAGTTCCACATGGCTGGGAAAGCCTCACAATCATGGCAGAAGGTGAGAGGCATATTTTACATAGTGGCAGACAAGAGAAGAGAGAGCTTGTACAAGGAAAGTTACGTTTTTAAAACCATCAGATCTCTTAAGACTTCTCCACTATCACAAGAACAGCACAGGAAAGACCCACCCCCATGGTTCAATTCTCTTCCACTGGGCCCCTCCCACAACATGTGGGAATTCTGGGAGATACAAAATGAGATTTGTCTGGGGACACAGAGTCAAGCCATATCATTCTGCCCCTACCCCCTCCCAAATCTCATGTCTTCACATTTCAAAACCAATCATGCCTTCCCAACAACCTCCAAATTCCTAACTCACTTCAGCATTAACTCAAAAGTCTACAGTCTAAAGTCTCATCTGAGACATGGCAAGTCCCTTCCACCTATGAGCCTATAAAATCAAAAGCAAGTTAGTTACTTCATAGATACAATGGGGCTACAGGCATTGGGTAAATACAGCCATTCCAAATGAGAGACATTGCCAAAACAAAGGGGTGACAGACCCTATGCAAGTCTGAAATCCAGTTGGGCAGTCAAATTGTAGAGCTCCAAAATGATCTCCTTTGACTCCATGTCTCACATCCAGGTCATGCTGATGCAAGAGGTGGGTTCCCATGGTCTTGGGAAGCTCTGCCCCTATGGCTTTGCAAGGTACAGCCTCCTTCCCAGCTGCCTTCATGGGCTGGCTTGAGTGTCTGCTATTTTTCCAGGCACACAGTGCAAGCTGTCAGTGGGTCTACCATTCTGGGGTCTAGAGGACAGTGGTTCTCTTCTCACAGCTCCACAAGGCAGTGCCCCAAGGTGGGAACTCCAACCCCACACTTCCCTTCCACACTACCCTAGCAGAGATTCTCCATGAGGCCCCCACCTCTACAGCAAACTTCTGCTTGGGCATCCAGGTATTTCTGTATATCCTCTGAAATCTAGGTGGAGGTTCCAAATCCTCAGTTCTTGACCTCTGTGCACTCACAGGCTCAACACCACATGGAAGCTGCCAAGGCTTGGGGCTTGCACCCTCAGAAGACACAGCCCAAGCTCTGTGTTGGCCCCTTTTAGCCATGGCTAGAGTGGCTGGGACACAGGGCACCAAGTCCCTAGGCTGCACACAGCAGAGGTACCCTGGGCCCGACCCACAAAACCACTTTTTTCTCTTTGGCCTCTGGGTCTGTGATGGGAGGGGCTACCATCAAGACCTCCGACATACCCTGGAGACATTTCCCCCATTTTCTTAGGGATTAACATTCAGCTCCTCATTACTTATGCAAATTTCTGCAGCTGGCTTGAATTTCTCCTCAGAAAATGGGATTTTCTTTTCTATCCCATTATCAGGCTGCAAATTTTCCAAACTTTTATGCTCTGCTTCGCTTATAAAACTGAGTATCTTTAACAGCACCCAAGTCACCTGTTGAATGCTTTGCTGCTTAGAAGTTTCTTCTGCCATATACCCTAAATCATCTCTCTCAAGTTCAAAGTTCTGTAAATCTCTATGGCAGGGGGAAAATGCTGCCTGTTTCTTTGCTAAAACATACCAAGAGTCAGCTTTGCTCCATTTTCCAACAAGTTTCTCATTTCCATCTGAGACCACCTCAGCCTGGACTTTCTTGTCCATATCACTATCAGCATTTTTGTCAAAGCCATTCAACCAGTCTCTAGGGAGCTCCAAACTTTCCCACATTTCCCTATCTTCTTCTGAGCCCTCCAGACTGTTCCACCCTCTGCCTGTTACCAAGTTCCAAAGTTGCTTCCACATTTTTGGGTATCTTTTCAGCAATGCCACACTCTAATCTTACCAACTTACCGTATTTGTTCATTTTCACGCTGCTCATAAGGACATACCAGAGACTAAGAAATCTACAAAAGAAAGAGGCTTATTGGACTTACATTTCCATGTGGCTTGGGAGACCTCACAATCATGGCAGAAGGTGAAAGGCATGTCTCACATGGCAGCAGACAAGAGAAGAGAGAGCTTGTGCAGGGAAACTGCCATTTTTTAAACCATCAGATCTCTTGAGACTTATTCACTGTCATGAGAAAAGCATGGGAAAGACTTGCCCCCATGATTCATTTATCTCCCACCAGGTCCCTCCCACAACATATGGGAATTATGGAAGCCACAAGGTGAGATTTGGGTGGGGACACAGAGCTAATCCATGTCAGAGACCAATGTGAAAATGTTCTAAAAGTAGAACCAACATCACTTCACACCTCCAGAAATGCGGGAAAGGGATGAATCCTACATGACTGAGCTTTTTGGCCTGTGAGATCAAGAAGATAGGATGGTGTTTGGCGACAGAGATCCAAGTGCAGTACTGAAAAGTCTCTTTTCAGGAAGTGAGACTGATGACTCTACCTAAGACTACAAAGTTTCGGAGAAAAATCTCAGGAATTAATGGATATGCTCTTGATGGGCTAATTTCCCCAGAACAGATTTAGCAATAAAAGTAAGTCATGTATTCAAAGAAAATATCCTCATTCACTGTATATAAAAAGTGCTCCACAGATAGTATAAATTCAGCCATCTGACACCTGGTAATGGGAGCTGTGCTGTTTAATCCTCACCTATCAGAACAGAAATGTTCTCTCATATATTTATGATACTTGGTAGGGTTGTTAAAATAAAAATTTAGACAATATTATCCATATTATGCTATAGTCATATTTTTTCTGAATTATACAGGGATATGAAAATAAGTAGATAAGTGAAGTTTGATGAAATAGTAAAATTAATAGGACCTTGTTATTAGTCTATAAATATTTGAAAGATGTTAACATCGGAGAAAGACAAGATTTATTTAGCTAAAATAGAAGAGGATACCTTGTGTTACAAGTATGTAGGAGTAATTGGAGAAGGATAGAAGTAGTTGGAGCAATTGGATCAGATAAAAGTTAAGCTGATTACTGGAAAAAATACTCTTGCCAATGAGATTTATTTTTTAAATAATATCTCATAGAAAGTAATAATAGAAAAATGAAGACAGAAAAGAATAAAAAAAAGTCCTTCAATTTATTTGATCAATACTAGCATAAACTAACAAAAGTATTTAAAAGAAAAAGTCTCCATTATCAATAGCCTTATTAGTAAATGAAGAAAATGTAATTAAGACTTTTCTATATTCTGAGTCTATATAAAAACAAATTTATAATTTACAATTTTAGACACAAAATATTAACTAAAGCTCCCTAGCATGAGAAAATGAGTCATAATTTTCTTGAGGTAATAGAAACTTATATTTACCTGAATGTAAAAGAGACATTTTTATATTTACATATCCAATATATAGGTATACACATACATATGTGTGCATTTAGATGTATCTCTGCAAATGTTTATAAATATATATTTGTGTTTAGTTTATAATTTATGATTCAAAAATTCTCACATTTAAACATAGGTCTCTATTATTTATTATAGTTCCTAAAGGATACTTTTATCTGCAAATTTTGAGGGCAGTCAGTCAATTCTCCAAAGTTCCCAAGGCCCTTTGTACAGGCAACATTTACAGTAGGTAAAAGCACAGCCTTTGGACTTTAACAGACTGAGGGGTGATCCTATCTCTTACTAGTTTTTGTGACTAGAGGAGACAAAGCATTTTACCTTTCCAAGCCTCAGTTTCTTCATCTGCAAAATGGGGATGATACAACCATCAGGAGGATTAAGTAAGATAATGTATATAAAGCAATTAACAAAACATATTCAACATAGTAATTTCTAAATAGTATGTATTCTCATTATTATTTTAGTTTTCATTGCTATCAATTCCCACCACGACAAGGCAAGTTGAATGAGGACAGGGTTGGTTTGTTTGTTTTGTTTTTCATTTTATTCATTCCTTTATCTCTGGGTCCTAGAGAGTACTTGTACATAGAACATTCAGTAAATATTTGTGGAATAAATCAATGAGTGATTGATTTAATGAATAATTCAGCTTCCGCTTTATCAAGCTACCCTCTATAGTAATAAATAGTATTTTAGTATTCAAGTTAATTTTAGAGGGTTATTTAGAGAGCAGAGGTTAAAAGAAATTTATGTTTCAAGTAATTTAACATGTAAAATATCAGAGTTTTTATAGAATACACAATTTGGGTCCTGGTAGTTTTACTTCATTATCAATTTAGGTTCAAATTGGTGGTTAAAGACATTGGAAAACAAAGTATACCCTTAGGGGTAATTTGTGTTCTTCCCTTTGAATCAATGCTTTTCTGTTTTGTTTGTTTTCTCATTGCTTGTTTCTTAATATTTTCATGCCACAAAGATTCAAATCCAAGAGTTGTAATTCAGCTATGGCCTAAATAGGGGTAACTAACCAAAGCCAATTAACAGCTAAAATCACATCCACACTGTTGGATGTGTCCACCACATTGAACTTAGCTCTGCTGGCCAGCAGTGGCTCTCTGCTTCCCTGGTTTCAAAGCTGGAGAGGAAAGCGTGACTAAACATGAATGTTATTATCAGTATTATTGAATAATTCATGTTATTGAATAACATGAGTGTTATTATCAGGTGACCAGCGTCTATTAAAAGTGATGCTTTCTGCTAACGTGGAATCAGATGAAAACTTTTATAAAGAACCTAGAAATTTAGAGCTTAAAACATACAATACTGTAATGACACAGATTTTTTAAAAATCTTGTACTGTAGTTTCAAGATTTATGTTTTGCCCCAGACTGATTTATTATAAATAATTTCACATCATATATTTACATACAATAAACTTCACCCATTTCTAGCGTATAATTCAATAATTGCTTAGTAACTTTACCCAGTGTTGTATCCATCACCATAAATTAGTGTTAAACCACTTTCATGCCCCCAGTAAGATCCCTCATGCCCATTTACATTAATCTCCATTCCTACCCCAGCCCCAGACAACCACTAAACTATTTTCACTATAAATTTGCCTTTTCTTGATTAACCTCTGTATTTTTAATATTCATTAATTAATAAAAAAACTGTCAGTCGTAAGAGAATGTAGTCAGACTTGTGCTTGTTTATGGGGTCAAGCTATTTTCTTCCTTTTGTTTCACAAAAGAAAATATGGCTGGTCCATCTTTCACAAAATTAACTTAAATATGACATTTGACTGTAATAACAGTAAGCATCTTTATGTGGGCAGATTAAGATTCTGTAATTTCATGCTCAGCTGCATTGATGGCTTTCAGCCTTGTTTAAGCAGACCAGCTATGGACAGCAGTAAACCCTGTAACGTCCTGTCATGGCTCATTGCTTAAATCTTCTATCTCTGTAACTTTTATGGCTGCTATTTCAACTAGATGTCTTCAATAAGACATAAGTTTATTGGAGCAGAGCAGAATCTATTTATTGTCATTTTCATAGATTAACTTTCATCACATATTTTATTCCAAAATTAAGATTCACCACTATATTCTCAAGTGGCAGTGAATGGATTCTTCCCTTATTTATATTGTCCTTTTTAGTGAATTTGTGGTATAATAGAGGGTATATATTAATTTCCTCCACCCCTTGTCAAGTGCACTGTGTACATAGAGAGTCCCTGGTATATTCATTTGACTTCATTAAATGCAATTACAAATGGTTTGTCTTGATAAAAGTGAGTATTTTTGCTTGGAAACTCAGTGGAAATGATATAACTAGCATTCCAGTGTTCAGTTCAATAGATGGGAACTGTGCTAGACATGGGGTTGGGGGTACAATGGTTAATGTGTTATGGTTGCTGCCTTTAGGGAGTTCACAGCCTAGCTGGGGAAAAAGACATTTTTAAAATAGTGCTTTACTACTATGTGGGAAATGCCTTGATGAAGACATGCTGGGTGCTGTGGAAACAGAGCTTAGAGCTTACAAATTCTTTTCCTGAATCTGAGTGTGTATAAGTCCTGAAGAATGAATAGCAGCAGCCTGGGTAAAGAACAATAGCAGGGACTGTGGCTCTTGAAATCATCTTAGTGCTTCCTTTGGAGTTTTGCCTGTTTATCAAGTGTCATGTTTAAAGGGCCCTGTGTGAAGAAAATGGCTGAGGTTTTCCCAAAATAAAAGATGTTTGGAAATGGCTGTAGTTATGAAGTTTCACTCACCTAATGAATGTTTCCACTACTGTGTTAAAAAAGACAGTAGTGGCTGGACACGGTGGCTCACGCCTGTAATCCCAGCACTTTGGAAAGCCCAGGCGGGCGGATCACCTGAGGTCAGGAGTTCAAGACCAGCCTGACCAACATGGAGAAACCCCATCTCTACTAAAAATACAAAAATTAGCCGGACGTGGTGCAACATGCCTGTAATCCCAGCTACTCGGGAGGCTGAGGCGGGAGAATCACTTGAACCCCGGAGGCGGAGGTTGCAGCGAGCTGAGATCTTGCCATTGCACTTCAGCCTGGCAGCCTGGGCAACAAGAGCAAAACTCCATCTCCAAAAAAAAAAAAGACAATAGTTCTTAGTAATATGATATTTCCTGATACACATGTATATGCATTATTTATAACTTGTCTTATTCCTAAAATGATCCTATTAAAGTATTTAGAAATTTCAAGGCCCAGAAGAAAAATTTTGAAAATACAAATGGATTTCATATGGCTTTTCGTGGCTGAATGATAATCCATTGTGTTATTTGCAACAACGTGGATGGAACTGTAGGTAATTATTTTAAATAAAATAAGCCAGGCACAGAAAGGCAAGTATTATATGTTTTCACTCATAAGTGGGAGCTAAAACAGTGGATCTCATGAAGGCAGAGAGTAGAATGTGGTTATTAGAGGCTGAGAAGAGAAGGGGCTGGGGAAAATAAGTTTTTTATAGGTAAAAAAATATATAGTTAGATGGAAGAAATAAGTTTCATATTCCATAGTACAGTAAGGAAATTATAGCTACCAATAATTTGTTGTGCATTTAAAAATAGGTAGAAGAGAAGATTTGTCATGTTCTCAACACAAAGAAAATATAAATGGTTGAGGCAATGGATATCCCAGTTACCCTGGTATGATTATTGCACATTGTATATAGGTGTTAAAATAGCACCTGTACCCAAAAATATGTACAACCATTATGTATCAATTTTAAGTTTATTTAATTCAGAGGGAAAACTTTCTCAAAATTTTAGGGCAAACAAATAAAATCTTTAAAAAATTTTTGTTTCCTTTTTTGTTTCCTTGGGGCTCTGTAAACTTCTAGGCTAGGGCGAAATCTCCTCTCTTCTAATAGTGTTCAGTCTATTTTCACTTCTCTTTCTTTTCTTCTTTCTTCCTTTTTGTTTTTGGTTAATTGATCACTGTCACTTACTTATGTATCTCTCTATATAAACTGTAATATTCTTAATAACAGGAACTGGGCTTGCTTCCTGTTTGTAACTCTTATACTACCTAGCACAGTGTTGAATTTCAGTAGATACAGAAATGTCCTATAACAGAATGTGGGTGGTTACAAGAAAGCAACAAGGAGAATAATTTAGCAAATATGAGGTAGACGACTGAGTAAAGTGAATTGTGGAATACATTGGTTGTTGCCTGGCACGTATGTGGTGCTCAGTAAACACTGGCTGTATAAGGGTGAATGAGGATATGCCTTGATAAAGTTTGGAGGTGGGAGAAAGGATTTGGAGCAATTACAAACCAATGGTATATTCAGTATAAAATGTGACATGAAGTTGAGTAACATAATAACTTCCAGGAGGGTGTTTGATTGGATGCTTCCTATTAAATGAAGTCAACACATTTTTCTCAGGTATTTCAAAGAACCAAGGCAGCGGGGGAAATGGAGTCTAAGAAAGCATTACCTCTGCAAGATACACAGCATGCAGTAGTAATATGAAAACAATGATTTTTGACTTGAATCATGGCATTAAAGAATTCTCAATAAGTTTACCTAATTCCAACTCATGGAAGCAATACTCTCAATTGGAAAAGTCAACAAATACAAAATTGAACCAATAAACAGATAATTTCCGTGACTAATGGGTGATATGGCGAAATGTAGGAGGCTTTATAATACCTGGGATGGGAATGGAACACCTTTAGCTAGAAGACCAGGGAAGGCATCTCAGGGAAGTAATCTTTCACTTGAGATCTGAATGAAAAGGAGGTGTCCGGGAGAAGACCTGGGGTAAAGCAATCAATGAATGCAGAAGCCCTTAGAGAGGACTCGCGAGAATATCTGAGAGGCAGGAAGAAGGCCAGCATGGCTAGGTTAGGGAGTGATGGACAGAGTGGGGAGCAATGAGCAACAAAAGACAGACAGTGGCCACAGTCTGTCTTTGATTTGATATCCCTCAAAGGGACTCTGTATTTTATTCTAACTGCAATGAAAAAGTCTTTGAGAGGTTTTCTGTAAGTTGGGCAACTTATGACCTGATGTTATGCTTGAAAACAATCTTGGTCAGTGAGAAGTAACTGCAGGACAGGAGAAAAACCAGTTGGGACGCTGTTTCAACAGTCTACTAAGAGAACGTATTGTTTCCATTAAGGTGGTAGCACTGAAGAGGTAGGGTATATTTCTGTGGTAGAAGTAAAACAGCTTGTTAATGGGTTGGGTATGGAGTATGATGGAAAATAAATCATTGAAAATGCCTAGATTTTTCAACTGAACTCAGTAAGCAGTACCTCTGTTTACAGAAAGGAAGATTGAAGGCCAAACTGACATGGGAGGGAATGAACTGGAATGACCAAATGACTGTCCTTTCTCCCAAGTTAGATTATGTATGCTTGAAGATCATGGTCTTTATTTTAGGCTTTATTTTTTCCTTTGTTATACCAGGCATAATTCCTTGCATATACCAGGTGGTAACAAATGGGTATTGGCCATTTAGGTGATTGGGAAGCCGAGATATGGAGAATGGATGTCTGAATCTTCTATTAACTTAGCAAACTATGATAAAACTTTTGGCCTCTAGAGGTGGGTTTTTTTTTTAATTCTTTGCAAATCTTAAGACATGTGAAGGGTAAGAAAACTATCATAGATTTAAAAATTGTTACCCTTATGCCTTTTCAAATCCTCTCACTTGCATCCTCACAAAGTTGTAAGTTGCATACAACATAGTTGCTAATAAGTAGTCATTTTTCATTAGTGGGAAATTCATTAAAAGCTTCATTTGGAAGATTTTCATTGAGATCCAAAGACAAAACATTTTAGTGTTTAGATACTTTCCTTATATTGATATTTTACATTTAATATTTGCCTTATATTGGTAATCTAATGGCTATGAATGCTAAATATTATCAAGCTGTTTACAGCCACAAATGTTTGCAAAAATTGCTTTGTGTCAGAAAATTAATCCCAGAGGAAAGCGCTAACTTATTTAAATGGAAGGAGTTTGTTGCCAGTGACTAGTTTCACTTCACTGGATCAAATTTAAAATCTTAGAAAGCATTGCATTTTATCATGTTGGGCTCTTAATTTCCAACTTACTTTTTCTTCTTTTCAATACTAGAGCTCTGGTAATAAGTAGAAGATTAGGTGAACAAATGACTACTTGGAATATATTCAACCAAAAAGAATACCAGAGAAAGAGGCAATTCTTACCTTTGGAGTATAAATAGTAGAGCAGAGGGAACTGAACAATTGGCCTTTTATTCTGTTACCTATTAGTACAATGAGGGTGATAACTCTACAGTGACCATTGTAAGGAATTACTCTGCCATGACCATCGTAAGGAAGATTCAGATTGCAGATGTCAAGTGAAACATCTCCTCTTTCATTATACAGCTGGGACTTTTTCATGAGGCTAATACAAACAGACTAACAGATCCCACGAAGTCAAACATCCTACATTTATTTGGATGTCTGCATGAAAAATCAATAAGGAAAATAGATTGTAGAATTAGAACCCAGCAAAATAATAGGAGGTGTTCTGCATTTCTTAGTCTTGGAACCCACACTGGCTTGCCATGGGAAATGTGGCATTCCCCTGTCAGGGTAAGGGGTTCTATTTGCTCTACAGAAAGGCTCTGTAAGGACTGGTCCCTGAAAATGCTAGAACAGAAAGGCTTGGAATTCATGCCAGTCTTCTTCAGAACTGCTTTCTCTCCACATATTCTTGGCTGTCTCTAACCCTTTTCCAGCTGTTTTATAAACCTGAGGATCATGAAGGGCTTATTCTAAACTACAAAAGTGGCTATGTTTTAATTTTGCTTAAAAGCATTCATGACCTCTTCTTTGCCTACAGAATATATTCCAAACTCCAAAGAGCAGTACTCCCTGTTTCATGTTTAAGGGCTTTAAGGTCTTTAGCAACTGTTGACCAAAGTCTTCCCATTAAAACTATCTCCTTGTTCCCATTTTTGGCTGACATGCCTTCTTATTCTCTTCTTTATCCTCATGCATGCTCTCAATTCTCTCCTTCTTAGTCTTTTTTTCTGTGTTATCTTCTGCTACTCATCCTATAATGTTTCCTATCACTAAGTCTTCATTTCAGTTTTCAGTTCTTTCCATCACAACCTTTCTAGGAATATCCATGGCTTCATATGAACCTATACAATATTGACTCCAGAATGTACCTTTTTAGACCATTACTGACTTCTGAGATTTAACTCTAATATCTATTTAATGAGATATCTCTACCTTGATGGCATGCATATTCCCTCAAACTCACCAGATACAATATCGAAATAATCGTATTTCCCTCAAATCTGTTATTATTCTTGTACTCCTTTCTCAGTATAAAGCACCACTGCTGACCAGTCACCCCAACTAGAAACATGGAAGTTGTCCTGGATTCCTCACTCACACAACACATGCAATTGCCATATCCTGCAGATTCCATTCTTAGCTCTAGCCATATTTTCCTTCCTTCGACCCATTGGTTATTTCAGGTTCAGGTCAGTATTTAGAGACACCTATACCCAAGTCACTCTGCCTTCCTAGGAAGTAATTTCAATTTACTATTTTCCATGCTTCATTCATACTTTACAACTTTTTTAAAATACATTGCTTTATTTTCCCCATCAGAGCAAACTGTGCAGAGGTACTATTATCTACATTATATGATGACAGGACTAGAGATGAAAATGTTCAGTTTTGAGACTGTAAAGAACCTCATTAAGAAAGCTGAGAAATTCCTAACCCAAGTCCGTTGGTTCCCAAGCCCATGCTCCTTCCTCATCACAGTGCTGTTTCCCATCTACACCCAATAAAGTAGGAGAGGACAGTAACAACTGAAAAGAAATGGAAGGAAAAATCAAAACAAGGAAAATGAAGTGACTTATCTAGGGCCACTGAGTTCATTATGAGCATGGGAGAAAGACCACATTTCTGACATCCAGATCTCTGCCCTTTTTTCCAAAAAAAAAAAACTCTGCCTTTTCAATGTTGTCGAAGAATAAAAATCAGAGTGTGTTATTCTGAAAAATTTCTTTCCTATGTGAAATGAAAAAATATCCAGGGCAATTTGAATTAGATGCCTAAAATCCTAGCTGGCATATGAAAATCTTCCCATTTCTAATTCTCCAATTGGTGCTTTTTGTAGTACCTATTTTTATATAAAATTTCTAACTAAAATTTGCTTTCCTTTTGGAAGTAGCTACATTTATGGACCTATCTAATACTTGATTTAAGCTCTAATAAATTCAGTTTTTCATTTTCTTTGTGAAGAATGGTCTCTGGGGAAAGGGTTTTTTTAAATATACATGTACATACATTACTAAGTGCCTTATTGCTTTCTGAGATGCAGCTTGTATACTACAAAAGCCTAGAAGAATGACGTATAGCTAGCCACCCAAAAGAAAATGAGTAAAGGCAGGAATATGCCCGCTGTATTAAAACACTATATTTTGCTCCTGGTGTTTCAGGCTTTGAGGCCAGTCATAATCCATTTGAGTCAGTCCACTGGGCAAAATGCTGAGATTTCTCATTATTGCTTTAAGCAAAGAGTTTTTCATGGAGATTAGTTCAGCATTCGAAGTGCACTCTCAGAGTCTCTCAACTACCTAACAGTGATGACTGGGATTTTTAGAATGGCCAGTGTTTGGGCTGCCATGTTCATCATTTAACTGTTGTCACAGAGAAGAATATGGGGTCGCAGTGGCACAGGATGGAGAAAACCAAGGGCTGAGAATTGCATCTGTCTTCGATCTCACCTTAACCACATTCTGGCTGTGCAACTTAACCTAAGTCTCCTTTGTAAGAAGACTCCAAATTCTCCCATGCTATTCTTTAAAGATAAGGAAAGAACTAATATCTGGTTGATAATCCTGTTAGACATTCATATAACAGAACTTTTCCTACCCTGCACATCCAGAACCAGTTATTGACTTGTTAGACAATAGTTTGGATTTAAACAGTTCACTTATTTTTAAAACTGCCTGCATGTCTTCATTACTTCACTTTAACTTTTAAAAAATATAATTGTATAATGGCATAATAAAATGAGTGTTTTATTGGTATTTAAAAGAAAGAAATGGTATTTCTCCTAGTAAAGCATATCCAATTTATTTTTTGAGTCACCACGTCATTACTGACTGTTGAGTGAAGCCATTTAATATAAAGTAAAAGCACATTTTGAGTATCTTTGGCTATGGAATGAAAAATTGGGGGTTCTAAATTTGATTTAATATTTTTCTTCATACTTGTATCCATCTGTTTGTCCCAGCATGCTTGATTTCTTAATTGTCCACAATTTTAATTTTAAACAAATTATCATTAGTATAATCTTACACTTTGCATTTCTATTAAGTCATCAGAACTTTTAATTTGAGGACAGTTAACATATTTTTTTCCTTCATCTTTTTTTAATATGTGAGGATCAAGATTTTTTCTGGCATTTTCAACATCTGGCCACAGTTTTGATGGTGTTATTTCCCATGTCTAAATTGTTCTTTAATTGCTTTAAAATATTTGGCATACCGAATTGACTTGTAAGGCCAGAAACCTGGGACCCATTTTTTTTCTGAAGTTCTATTTCATTTTTCTTACATAAATTATACCTTAATGCATCATTCATACTTTCCATGCTGAATTTCTTTAAATTTAGGTAAGAATCAAAAGTGAACTAAGTGAAAAATTCTTTATTTTATAATATATTTTTATCTTATCTCTCTCAGACCTAATTTGACAGCAATATTTTTAACTATTAATACATACTTTTTTTTAGATTTTCAAGATCAGCAAACTTACTCTTGATAGAGATAAGGCTTTTTTATACACATATTTCATTTTTGCAACATTTAATTATGTAATTATAAAAATAAATGCAGTAAGAATAAACAGATTTAAGAACAATTACAATTGATTCTTTGTTAGTATGCAAGTCACCTGAAAGGAATGGAAATTTATGGGACATAAGCATTCTCCTTGCCGTGGACATTGGTCTGCCTGTCACTGAGAGAGTGGAGAAGATTGGTTAGTCTATTAAAAGGATGCTGCTTAAGAGGGCTCAACAGCACAACTTGTGGACTAGCTATTACACTGGAGGGAGATCTGTGATGATTTGCCACAATGCACAGTCCTTATGCCTTATTATAATCAATGACTTAAATAAAAATGTAAAATTTGATGATATAAAGCTAGATGAAAGAGTGAAATTCTATAATGGCCAACACATCTTAAATGCTCAATAAATACTTATTGAATTAAATTGATGACTGAATATTAGCTTAACAAACTTAAAAACTAGATCAAAATCAGTACCATTAAGTTTAACATGTGATAACTATATTGGGTCCCAAAATCCAATGTGTAAGTACATGATAGATTTGATTTTTAATCATTTGAGGTCACAAATATATGAGAGGTTCAGTGGACTCTAAACTTAGCAATAAAATTCAGCAAATTGTAAAAGTCCATGTTATCTTGGGCTGCTATGACAAGAGTATGGGATCCAAATGGAGAAAAGTCAGCATCTCATGGCACTCGTCCCTGATCTGAACACATCTGGAACTATGAGTTCATTTCTACGTTCTGCAGTTTAAATATTAGATTGGTGCAAAAGTAATCATGGTTTTTATCATTTTAAAAATAATGGCAAAAACCACTATTACTTTTGCACCAATTTAATAGATATCAGAAGAAAAATGTAAGCACATACAAGGAAAAATAACTAAGAACCTTGAAACTATCTCATAAAGAAAGAATCAAAAGTGTTAGGAATGTTTATTTGTAAGGGTTGAAGAGGCAAGGAGTATCTCAGTCATCCGGTGGCTACTGTGGACAGATGGGTATCACACCAAGAGAAGGAAGAACTTTTTAATAATTATAGATATCCACTGTAGATCATATTTCCCACATGTGTAACAGGTTCATCAAGCTAATCTTGCACAAAATCAAATTCAATTATATTTTTCTATCCACGCTTGCACTTTCCTTTACACACATGCACTTCTGTTAATAGAGCCGTGATCCTTTCAGTCAATGGTAGAATTCTGCATTCATTCTTCCTCACCTCCCCCAATCCTAACACCAGAGTCTGTCTATTTTTGAAGGCTTGCTTAAAAGTCACAGAAGACAGCACAACTCTTCCTATACCCAGGGAAAAATAGGGCCCTTTATATGTAGGATAATTTAACTTTCGGGAGGAGAAATGCCTACCCAGCCAGATCACTGGAATCAAAGTGTCTTCTCTTTAGCTCCTTCTTATTAATTCCTGAATATTCTACCTCTAAATGCATTAAATACATTCTCGTTTCTTAATTTTTACTGCATTATTCAATTTTAGGCATTTATTAATTTTCTTCACCCTGATGGTTTACTGTTAGTCTCCCTGACTATAGATTTCCTCCACTTCCTTTCATTATTCAGAATAGTTTCAGGTTTACTTTTCTGAATCACTGTTATCACCATCTTGACCCCTTTATTCCCCCCACTTAATAACCTTGGAAAGCCCACCATTGCCAACAGGTGTAAGACCAGACCTTGGCAGGGTATTCATTGTCCCTCATTGCCCATCCCCAGTCGCTTCCTGACCTTACCCCTGGCCACTCTGCTCTGGCCAAGCCAAGACACTCAAGTTTCCAGAGCACACCATATATTTTTGACCCTTCATGATCTTGGTCATGCTCTTCATGATTCTCAAAATGTCTTATTTTCCTTCACCATCCTTTAAAATACTTATATATTCTTCCAAACATAGCTTAGATAGTTTGCCAATTAAATATGCCTGGGGATTTATTGAAAAATGCTATCCATGTTATTTGGACATGGGCCAAATGATTTATTTGCTTTCACCATTCTCTTTATTATCAGATATTTATTGAGTACTACAATATTGAGGAATGAAAGAGTCATGCCAAGCACCTAACACAATCCCTGGTGAATAATAAGTGCCCAATTAACATTTATTGGGTATAACTACAACATAGAAGTAATTATACAAAACACTTCATGTTAAGTGTCAATGAAACAATAGGAGGACTATCCAGTTTCATGTGGGAAGGTGATGATGTTTTAATTATGTTAAATTTGAGGTACTGATTGGATATCCAAGACATACTCTTCTTTTTAAGAATAGTGACAACTTAATGCATGCACTACATTAAGAGAGAAGGAAAGTAGACAGAAAAAGAGAAGAAAGAAATATTAAGGTAGATTAAATAAATGATGGATACAAATATGCAAGAGAGAGAGATGAAGAGTTAAATATGACAAGGAAAAATGCAAGTTCATTAGAAGTGAAAAAATAGGCAATATTGAATATCCATAAGGAGATATGTTAATGATGAATGTGACTTTACAAGTCACATTAAGTAACTTTATTGTTATCAGTTAATTAATAAAGTACACAAAAAACTTTTGGTGCTGTCCATTAAAATAACATAGTTTTAATATTACAACATATTGGAAAAACCACTAATCCTGCCTCTCATTGCCTCAGAGAAGAAGAAAATTTAAAAGCCATTTGTTACCACCAGCTAGGACCTTTGTGTTCTATGTGTAATAGAACAATTTCAATTCAGATGCTCAAAAATTTCTTAATTAAGCACAGCAATAGGAATGCATCTTTCAGCACCATTCAAATTTCATTTTTTAGGCAACGATTTGGAGCCTTTTACTTGGAAAAATCAGAGAGTTCTTGGAAAGGAAACTCTATTGTGCACTTGCTCAATTTTATTTAATGACAGCATCATTTGGACAGGTAATAGGGCTTATACCTCTCTTTGGATCTTAAAAAGGCTTGGTAATATTTATCTCCACAGTTGCCTGATTTAGTACCTCAGCCAAGTTACCTAACTAGGGAATTGGTGCCACAGGTTTTCTACCAGGCGACAGGGGACTTCTTCTCCAGCATCCATATTGTAGCATGATGCTGAGCCTCCCTCATGCTCATTCTACCCACCCACTATTCATTGTCACTTAAATCTTCATGAATGTTCAGGACTTACTAATGAGGTGGTGTGGTTGGGACAGAGAAGTTCCTTTATTAAGTGATCTTCATAAAAATGGTCTTCAAAAGCCACTGACGTGGAAGTTGAGCATACATGGTAAAAATAATTGGTGGTATTTTATACCAAAGAAAAAAAGAACTTGTCAGTGTTACTCAGTGGGAGTTCAGTATTTTCTAACAGAGTGTTTCAGGTGCTCTATATAGACCAGTCACAGAGCTTTGATTTCAACTTTTTATAAGACAATATGGTTTGTCTCAGAGGAGCAAGCACTTTTTTCCCTTGAAAATGGGGATGAAACCTAGTTCTTGATGCTATTGCAAAATTTAAAAGCAAGAAGTCATGGGGGCCTTACGGATAGATGGAATTCAATCCATGGTATTCATCATTCAAAAAGACATTGATGAAGGGTCTTTTGTGTGCCAACCCTGAGCTGAGAATGTGTAGATGAAGAAACCCAATACTTTGCTCTGAAAGCACACATGACTTTGTAGGAGAAATAGGCATGTGAATAAATCTTAGTGATTCATAGCCCTGGGTGCCATTATGGATATGTAGGAAAATGAGATGGCAGCACAAAGCAGCATGTTTTAGCTGTGATTTCCTCCCTTGGTTCTTTCTACAACAGATCTCAGAATTCCATCTGACTGGCCTCTCTTCCTGAGGAGGTGAAAGAGACAGGAAATTGTTACCTGTAGTTTCTTAGCGATGGTAACTCTACACCACATTGTTTATGTAGCCAATAATGTGGAAAGGATAGAACCTACTTGGTCCGAAGGGGAAATTGTTTGGTGTTCTTTAAAATACCAGTTGTAGTCACCATCAGGTAGCTCCAAACATCCACTACAAGTATCCCTCCTGCAAGTATGGCTTGGACATTACTATTATATTTGGGAATAACAAAAATTCATTTGTGTCCACAGGTCTTGACTGTATTTATCTCAGTTCACTGTATTTGTCTTAGAAGATAGTAAAAGGATAATTACATTTTGGTAAAGGCTCTGTTTTTTCCAAATTTACATGCTAGGAGAAACTGGCTAACCTTGCATGTATAATATAAAAGGAGTCAAATTCTCTGAGCACCACATGGTACCATTTGCATTTACTTTGTCGCTAAAACTTTAAAGAGGATATTATTGGAATAGAGTGGAATAACAAAGTAATTAGTTATAAGGTAATGATAAGTGAAGTGAGATTACTGAATTTTTTTTGTTTTAGTTTTGTGGGCTGAGCTAATGGTGAGAAAGCTATCAGAAATTGCAGTTACTTATTAATCTTGGTTAGTGACCATAATTGAGCTCCGTAAGAACTGTTGGTACTTTCTAGACCAGTGGAATATAAATGGTAAAGGAAAGGATTAGACATTTTGCACAAAAGATATACAATTAGCCAATAAGTATATGGAAAAAAATGGTCATTCTCACTAATAAACAAATAAATTCTCATTACAAATATGAAGCATCATTCTTCATCTGTTAAATTGTTAGGGTGTTTTAAAAGTTATAATGTCAGTGCTTGTAAGACTATGGGGAAACTGGTACAGATACACATTTTTAGAGGCAATAAAATGGTACAAAGCTTTTGAAAAGTAATTAATAACATAAATCAAGAAACTAATAAGTGTTTCCATTTTGGGAAATGCATCTAAAGGACATTGTAGAATAAGAAAAAAGTAATTGATATCAACATATTCATTGCAGCACTGTTTATAATATTAAAACAATAAACATCACCCAACTACCCAACTATCAAAGATGGTTAATTAATTATATCTTCACAGGAAGTAATGTTATGTAACACCAAAATAATAATTATAGAGACCCTATTAGAAATGCTTAAATATTAGGAAAAGCAGAGGATATGAAGTTACATATGTTTCTGTATATATATACAACTATGTGAAATACATATGGACATGTAGCGAGTCAGTAAGATAGAATGGAAAGTACACACACTTGGCAATAAGATAGGTTTTAGTTTGGACTCTGGCTCCACATTTGCAAGCTGTTGATTTCTGAAAATCATTTTAAATTCTGTATGTTTTGTTTTCTTGTATATGGGAATACTTATATCTACCTTAGAGGACACCTATACGAACTGCATTAGATAACCCAGTAAAATGTGAAAGAAGGTAATAGGACTATAGGTGAATTTTTTTTAATTTCTCGTGTTTATTTCCAGTAATTTTGTAATATTTTTGTAATAGAAAATGTTTTTGTTTTATATGTTTGTAAATTTATGATATTTTTGTAATAGAAAATATATTTTAATTTGATATTTATCACTAACATTATACACAAAAATATACACCTTGTGGCACTGACTGTATGATGAACTGAAGTGGTCTAAATACAGTAATTATTCTTATTTGGTACTCAACATCTCAAAGTACACACTCTGCTAAATCGTATTGGTTTATTTATTTAACAAGGGCTTATATAGCTTTACCATGTGATAGCCATTGTTCTAAATACTGTATTCATTTAATTCTTATAATAACCCTGTGAGGAAAGTGCTGTTACTATCCCAGTCTTATAAGATGAGAAGCTGACATACAGAGAGATTTAAGTAATTTATCCAAGGTTACATTGGTATATGTGGTTGAGCCAGGCAGTCTGGCTACATAATCCAAGTCCTGAATGCTATGATGCTTTTCAACTAGTCAATTGAAAACATGATCAATGAGTATCTTGGCACTGTGAGGGATACCAGGAAACATAATCTTTAACTTGAAGAGGCACAGTCTTTAACTTGAATATCATTCTCTAGGTTTCAGCTATGGTCTCAAAATTCTGTACCCTCAACCTTAGACAAATATTATCTACGTGTCACAGGAAAACACCTCTTCCTGCCTGTGGTGACCAAGGTTCTGAATGAAAGACTCTGCAGCCTGTAGCTTGATTCTCTGTGACAATGTCAGCATTTGCCATGTTTGTGCTGAGAAATCCTAGACTCAGGTTTCTTTTATACATATATGTATATATACACTTGTTCACATATTATGTGTATATGTAAATAGTATTTCAACCAAAATATTTAACTAATACTATAAACTAAAATTACACATTCAATAAAGTTGGCTGTTGAATTATTATTATTGTGCCTATCTCAGATGACAGATTCTCCTGCCATCTCTTTCTAAAGAATATTCTAAGATTACGAGACGAATTCTTAAAAATGTGAAAAATCATTGTAAGAATTTAAAATGACTCTAGACTACAGAATGGGAGAAAATTTTTGCAACCTACTCATCTGACAAAGGGCTAATATCCAGAATCTACAATGAACTCAAACAAATTTACAAGAAAAAAACAAACAACCCCATCAAAAAGTGGGCAAAGGACATGAACAGACACTTCTCAAAAGAAGACATTTATGCAGCCA